>NC_090935.1:1382068763-1382381733 GCF_040938575.1 Ambystoma mexicanum
TGCTCAGCCAGAATGATGTCTTACACCATCCTATTTCAGAGAGCCACTAATCTAATTGCCTTTTGTTCTAACGTCATGTCATACAAAATATCAGTGATCCGGTTGATGGTTTTCTCCAATACCCTTGCTAATTTTCTGATATCTTTGGAATTCATTATCTGTCCCCAGAATGGCATGAAGGATTTGGCTACATGACCCAAGACTTGTGAAGGAGTGTCACCATTCTCATCTCGCCTGGGACTAGCTTTAGAGACTTCAGCAGCTGCGGCAACATATACTCCTGGCAGCAATATATTCAAATAACAAGTATCCTCCCAATCTCTGGGTAACCACGGATAGGCCTCATTGCTGCAAACAAAGTAAACAGGATCTCCTACATATAAAGGTGTATTCTCACTAGTGCGTACTGCAATATTCGTACATCCCTCAAATGTACCCATTGGTTGGGAACCTTCTCTCTGTATGCAGAATGGAACGGAACTTGGACTATGGTTGATAGTATAGGAAGGAGACATGGCATCCCTATTGCCTACAGGAGCCATCTTGAAGGTAATTAACAATTGGAAAGGTCTAGAGAGTCTGTCAGAAGGCCTAATAGAAGCAACATTTAGCTTTCTCCCGTTTGCAAACAAAGAAAAATCCTAAAGGTGTTAAGACGAGTTTCTCAAATTCGTTGAGATTAGTCCCGTCAAAATTCCCAGTGACACTATTATTCCAACAATCAAAGAATAATACCCTATGCAAGGCAAAACAAGCAGTAGTTAAAGGGAGAGGATTTATATACCACCCCAGTCCCTTTTCCCCATGTTGCGGTAAATGCGAACAGATCCAGCAGTTTGTCTTATTTAGGATGGCATGGTTTGCATTAATAATTAGCAAAATAGTGTTATTATGATAACTCCCTCTGTGTTGGAGGTCTTGAGAAGGAAGAGTGTGCAGATGCACATAAGGTGGAGATACAGTTGAGGTACTTGCAGTCGGTAACAAGACATCAAGCGGATGCACATTTTCTAGATAAAAGAACACAAATGTCAATGTAATCATAAAAATCGCTGCTATTGTAAACAGTAACCATTTGGTTCTCGAAGACCATGACTCTCGATGGCCAGATTCATCATCAAACAAGTGACTAACATCCTTTTTAGTACGAGTGGCTTTTACAATGGGTATTGTTTCTCAGTGTCCATTAAGAAGCCTCACTGTTAGGCTTTTTTAGTTCATCCGGCGGTAGCTCCACATGGCCTATGTTGATTGAAGGTAACTTTGCCGGTCCCCGCCTCTTATTTGTATTCAACAGAGGAATGACGAGGGACTGGCTCGACGGTAGTTTCTTATGGGCACAGACTATGCTGCACTTTCCTAACCTATTTACATTAACGTGAATGTCAGCAACTCTAAAACTAAATTCGACTCTGTGGTCGCAGATCGTACATTAAGACTCCAAGTGAGGTGTGATCCATGAACAAATTGTCATCGTTTCCTGAAGACAATGAGGACGCAGAAGCAAGACCCATTGGCCAGGTCAGAGTCGATGACCTGGACCCTCGTAATTTACTGGAAGGGCTTTTCGCACCTGTTGATGAATCAAATACAAGTTTTGAGTTTACTGGTCACAGTAGTAAAAAAGAAGCGGGTGTTCAACATCTTTTAACAGTTTGGGTTTTGGTATGTTCCATATATTGGCTAGTCTCCCCATTACAATCTCATAGGGGGAGACCTCTGTCTTTGATTGTGCATTGATAATAAGGCTATTGGTAAGGCGTCAGGCCATTACAAATTACTATGCACACAGACCTTTGCTATCATATTCTTCAATATTCCGTTATGGCGTTCTACAAGTCCAGCACTCTGAGCGTGCCTGGCAGAATGGAACCGTTTATCGATCTGTAATCCTGTGCATATTTGCAGGATGACAGCAGCGATAAAATGTGGACCTTTATTAGCCCAAATGACTCTCGACAAGCCAAACCTAGGAAAATATTCTTTAAGCATGGCTTTCGCCGTTGATATTGCTGTGGCATCTTTTAGAGGAAAAGCTTCAACCCCTTTACTGAAGGTGCAGATGACTACTAAATTAGACTTATAGTTCTGACAACGCTCCGTCTCAATAAAATCAAAATGTATAACCTCAAAAGGCATGGAGGGGGTCCAAAACTACCCTTTGGTGTCAGTGTTCCTTTTCCAATATTATACTGCAAGCATGTCATGCAACTCTGTACAAATCTATCAGCAGTCTTCTGAATATTAGTATTGTACCAGACAGGATCTAACAGTTTGCAAATCCTTTTGGCACATATATGCATTGGACCATGAGCCATTGTCACCATAGCAATAACATAGGCATTGGGTAGCATCCATCTTTGTTTTTCATTATCCACCCAACAACCCTCATCATTCAAACCCGCAGAACCCTCAGCCCACTGTTTAATTTAATCTGGAGTAGCTTCAGTCTGAATTTCATTTTTACAATCAATCCCTTCATCTATCATACAAGTGTCAGTGACCCCTTTTGTTGGATCAAAAACAGACATCTTTGAATGCAAATCAGTGGCGGTCTGTTTAGCTATACTGTCAGAGAAAGCGTTTCCTTTTCCTACATCATCCGTCACCTTCTGGTGAGCAGCACACTTCATTATTGCTAACTGTGTAGGAAGTGCAAGTGCTGAAAGTAACCGAACTATTAAAGTGCCATGCTGAATACTTTTTCCATGCAAGGTCATGAAACCTCTCTCAGCCCATAGAGGACCAAAATTGTGAACTATCCCTAAGGCATATTAGCTGTGCGTGTATATGTTCACACTAAGCCCTTCAGAAAGTTCACAGGCTCTAATCAAGGCAATAATCTCTCCAGCCTGCGCAGAATTATGCAGAATTAATTTGGTTGTCACTATAGAGCTTAATGTGGTGATTGTGTAAGCAGCAGTGGATGTACCATCCGGGAGTTTAAAGCAGGAGCCATCACAAAACAGCTCTCCTTGCGAATTCTTTATATATGTATCACTTAGATCAATTCTACCCTTAGTTTCTTGTTCTGTTGTATATAGGCAATCATGTGACTTCTTGTCACTACAATCAGTTTCTAGGAAAGAGGCAATAGTTTGGCCTGATTTAATGAGCAACATCTCTTAATTTGGATATGTGGAGCAAATAGAATCAGCTCGTACCTTGTTAGTCGTACTGATGTGAGATGTTGCATCTGCGTTCTGTTTAATAGAACGTCTACGGAGTGGGGTACCATCACGGTTAAAGAATGACCTAAAACCATACCCTCACTTTGTTTCACAGATGCAGCAGCAGCAGCTACCACTCTCAAACATCTTGGCATAGCGCATGCAACAGGGTCTAATGTGGAGGAAAAATAACTGCATGGTCTATTCTTGCCCCCATGTTCCTGTGTTAAAACAGCCAAAGCACATCCTTCACATTCATTCACATACAACAAAAAGATCTTTACGTAATTTGGTGCGCCCAAAACTGGTGCTGAACACAACGCAGCCTTGAGCAGATCAAAAGCATTCTGGCAATCCATGTTCCACAGTAAAGGCAAAGAAATGCCCTCCTGTGTCAGTGCCAACATAGGTTTTATCATTAATGAAAAATGTGAGATCCACTGCCTACAGTATGAAGCCATATCAGCCTACCCGTCGATTACCATCCCATTCATCTTTCTGTAACCGACCTACCTCCCTTTTAAACTCAAATACCTCCTCAACATGCTCATGTACCTTATCCACAGTGTTCCTTGAGCAGGCAAGGACATTCAAATCCCTCAACCCCTGTGAGCCATTCATGGCCATCAAATCACTTCATGTATCAGCTAAATGTGTTCCCATCTGTTCTATCAAAATACTCTTTTCAGGAATACTTTCTTGGGCTGAAATCGCAACTAAAACAGCTGATTCATCGCCCTCCTCTATATATTTTTTAGCCAATGTATGCAATTCTCTTTTTCTAGCTTTAGATACTGTACAACGAGTTACTACTCTTAAATCTGCTCCCGCCCCATCAACTACTACAGGTGAAACAGAATGACTTAGTAATGAGTCAATAGGTAACAAAGGAAACACCGCTGGAGGTGCAGACGAAATTAAGGGGACAGCAACTGTCGTAAGGGTGGAGGTGCAGGAGGAGGAACAACAACAGGAAGAGGAACAACAACAGGAAGAGGAGGAACTACAATGGGAGGAGGCACAACAACGGGGGGAGGCACATAGGGAGCAGGTGCAGTGGAAACATTTCTACATTTATTTAACAATGTATTAATCAACTCATCTCAGGTATGAAAATCCTGAGATGGATATATCTTCTGTACATCCAGTGAAAAAGCCCTATCCATACTTCTAATAGATTCTGACGGTTTCTGCTGATCATGCAATAGTGCTTTTTCAGCATTTGGCATATGTCTTCGTGCATGTCTTTCTTTACTTCTGAGTTGCTGCATAGCTTTCTTTCTCCAATCTTTAATTGCATCAAATGCTGCAGGCCTAGCCTTTTTCTTCAGTAATATGGATTCTAAATACTCTAGGCAGGCAATTTCAAAACTGCCATAGACTGGCCACTGAAGTTCAGAAAGATGTCTAGTTTGTCTGTGCCAAATATAATTAAATACAATACTACTTAGGACATACTTACAGTACATTAAACAAGCTGGTGACCCAACGGGTGGTGCCGGTTGGCCGTGTCCCAAAGATTGTCTATCTCTGCAGAATAATACCCTGAAACAGGATGACAATTTCCCAGTCATATCAGATTACTGGTGTTACCTGGCTTTGTTTTTATTCACAAATTTCTTATCTGCAATCAATATCAGGATTCTTAGGAATCGGGGCACGACTCACCTGATTTCAAAGACAAAAGGGCCCGATCAGATTTCAAAGGATCGTCGTGGCTGTCAATTTCAGCAAAGAGCCGGCCTTGATATGGGGACCCTCATTAGGATGTCCTCCTGAACCGCTTGCTCACCGTCCAAGAATCGTATCATGCAGTACTGCTGAGGAGTTGCGTCTTTTGCAGGGGGCCCCTTTACTCTGCGATCCATGTCCAGTATCCGCGTCTCTTTTTCAGCGAGGTGACACCAATCTTGAGGGTCCCTATTTGGGCGCCATCTGAAATACCAAAGACATATCAAGGCTTAGTACCACCAAAATGAAATACGCCAATCACGAGTTCAGAGATACATGTATTATTTATTTATGTACAGATAGCTATCTGGCTCCCAACACCTCACAGTTTGTACCAGCAGACAACGTGAGGGGAGAGAATGCTGGACATTACAAAGCATTAATCTTTTATACAGAGTCCCAGTTTACTAGTGTTCATACCCAGTTCACATGACAAATACAGCAATGTTGTATTCAAACCCTCGAGATGTTTTTCTATACATAAAAGACAACGGTGACATTTGCTTTCCGGCTCAAAGTAAGTCTAGTTTCAAGAACAACCCCATTGGACTTCTGCAAAAGCACATGGTTTCAGCTATTCAGCATTCTGTTCCACTGTTTGTACAAGGATGAAGTTATTGGTGCAGACAACATCTAAATTGCATTTCAGTTCAGCTCCAAGGTTTCTTAGTGCAGGACAAACATTCTGCTTTCGGCAGCCACAACATGTTGACATAGTCCAAAGTTAATTTTGCTCAGCTCGAGCCAAAAACACAGTTTAACATGAGACAGAAAACAGGAGTTTAATCAAAATGGCGGATGATTCTAAAACGGCGGCAAAATCAGCTTTACTCAGTTTAATTTGGACGAAGTTTTCAGTGCGATGCAAATGTGCTTAGGCCAATGTTCATTATCAGGTGGTATTATGTGAAATATGGTTTTACACTAGTGCTATCAGAAACTGCAGTATGGCAGTTGATATTCACAGTGTCACAATGTTCACAGGTTCAAGTGGTGGTGACATAGCTGCCTTGATCAGGAACCCCGATCTTGGATGCACACTTTAGGCCCCATGCAAGTGAGATGGCTGCAACTATGGGCCATGCTGAATTTGAATGATGAAATCTCCACATGGGCAAGTATAATATGTGCGTCCTCACAAAGCGTAAGTGGGAAAGCCAAAGTTATGCTGTTGTTGCTTGAAGTAAACAAAGATGCCCTGAAAGGGGAAGTGGAATAAGTTCCTTCTTGCACTGTAGGGTTGCTATGATACCAGCATATCCCCAGTCTCCAGGTTAGGGAATTACATTAGGGCTAGGTAAATCTCCAAGGCTGAGAAAAAAGGTTTTTGCTGTGAGATAAAGGCTTTCATATGTGGATGATTGAAGTCAACAGATGAGACTTTTGGAGTGTAAAAATATGTGGAATGCTTATGATGTTTTCTTTCAAGAGTCCATATATCTCTAGCCTTTCTGCTTGAACTGTGATCACAATTAGGGTAATTTATTTTGTATTGATCTTTATAGTTTTAGACACTAAGAGACTCTCATCTGGGCATACATTATTAGTGGATGGATTTAGTTATCACACTAAATGACTTTGCAGGGATCAGGGTAAATTATACAGGATAGAGAGGAGGGATCTTTCCAGTTCATCAGCAAATTCTCAAATGCAAATTAAAAGCATGGTGAGTAATCCAGGTGCATTCTTTTTCCAAGATGTACAACTGTTTTTACAATTGTTTCTGATGTTGGTGTGGCTTGTTTCCTCGGCAGGCAGTGCTCTTTTAAGTTGAACAGCTTTTTATGCAATGTGTTTCTTATGTCAGTGTGGCTTGTTTCAAATACAGGCTAAGGTGCTTTGTGCATTATTGTCTTCGAGGAAGTCTGAATGTTTGTGAATGGTTTCTGCTTCTGTGAGGTTTGAATCAGGGATTTGGTGCCTGTTCATTTGATGGACACTGGTGTTAAACATTATCTGTATAATACCTGCTGCTCTTCTTTTCCAATAAGCTAGCTAGCACAGTTTTATTATACTTCGATATCAGGAGAACTTACTTTACTCATCTTTTTTCCAATTCAGTGAGTTTCGGAAACAGTCTCTAAAATAAAATAAAAATGTCATATGTGTCTAGGTTGATTTATGCCATTAAAGATTGAACAATGTAGTTCAGTTCTCCTAGATTTGTTCTTTATAGAAATGCAGTGTTTTTGTGAATGTGGTCCCTTTAACTTTAGTAACACATTCAAAGGATGTAACTGAAGACAACATTATCAAATCTGTATATTGGGAGTGAAACAATCATTATATAGCTGCTACACCAATATTTTATTGATTACCAAAATGGTGGTAATAGACCCTAGGTGAACTTGTCTACTTATTCCTTTCTAATCTGGGGAAGATTGCAAAATGCACTCCATCCTTCTTCGGCACTGCAGGGCAGAATAACACATCTTCATTTGCATTTAATTTTGAATGTGGACACTAATACCTGTCTGCCTATGTCACTTAGCATTAGGGACTGAATAAGAGATCTCAACAAAACAGCTAGGCAGGTAAGTGCCAGGTCTTACGATCCCTATGAAAACCCACATATCTGTTTATAGATCAAAAATCATAGGGGACATATTTCCGATAGCAAGTCTCTTCAGAGCAGAGGAAATACAACCCATTTTCTTCTTGCAGACTCTACGAATATAGAGAAGAAAGACTTTGCTGGAGCACAGCCGAAGGATGGGAAGCCAACAAACAATCTTTCCACTAATAGATAAGGGACCTCGACTGTAGAATTATCTATAATACAGAGTATCCTAAATATAAACCACTGATGGAAAGGTAGCCAAAGAAAGCATGTGATTACAGTGAAAATTGTTTCCCTTGAACCAGTCTTATCAAGGCATTATGTATCATCTGCATATCTATAATTGGACAGGCAGACAATGCGTATTTCTATAAAGTAACCTGGTCAAGATGATGGCTGTTACCAGGATGAGATGGTGGAAAAAGTGGGATCTTTCTCAGAATGTGCTGGTAGGTAAAACACACACTTGTAGCTTAGTTGCCTAGAGGCAAACTACAATGATTTATTGTAAAAACTTGTTTTTTCATCAAGGGTGCTGACAATAGATGCTGCCCATTGACCAAGGACAATAGACTGATTCGAAGCTGTCAGACGTTATCAAACAGTATTAGCCAACGCAACTCTATTCCAAGCCATATGGAGAAGAGTCATAGGCCATGATTCGGAGAGCATGCACCAATGAGGATTTGCCATTATGAAAGGCAACTGTGAATAAGGCACTAAGTGTTGTTTGCGTAAGATGTCAACTAACACCCAAATATGTGAATGAGCTGCATAAGAGACTGAACTTAAATATTAAACAAAATATGGGATAAGGAAGAGCCCTGTGGAAATCTGCAGAACACAGTGAAAGGTGCAAAGGATTAGGGGCTAACAATGACTATTTGTTGGCAGACAGATAAAAAAAGAGGGGCCCAGTCCTGCACACTAACCCCAATACCTATCTCCTGAAGCCTCGGTGTAGCTATCAAGCTGTTGACCATGTCAAAAGCATCCAACAGATTGAAGAGCAGCAGAGGTCAGATTCCACGACACTGAATGGAGATTGTTAAGGTTATCAAGGAGAAGATATGTTGTTCACATTGCTAGCCAAAACCTTGTCTGTTGCGTGTCAAGATAATTGGAGGATTATATGAATGTCTGTTCTCTTGCGGCGACCACCTTTTTAAATAGATTAACCCCAAAGGGGAGAATTGAAATAGTGTGCAGTTTGGCAGGGTCTTGCCTCAACAGCTTGGTTCTTTATTATACTTACCCTTCTAAGATGGACACCAAACATCTCACAGGAAAAGTAAATGCTTGGACATTGAGTTGTCTCATCACAAGTTAAAGAAAAACATGTGCAAAGTTTTTTCAACTGTCCAGATTTCTACTCATGTAGCAAACAATTACCATTGTTATGCTTTTTTGTTTTGGCATTCCTAGATGACAGCAACTACTAGCACTGTGCTTTTAACCTGTCACACATTTTAGCCCACATTTGTGATCTTAACTATAGATGATGAATTAAAATATGTCTCGAATAGACATTTCAAAAACTTGAAACAGTGATTTTGTTTGCTTAATTTGTATTTTCCTACTGTAGCTCTTTCAACCAATTTGACAGTTTGCCTTTTGACAAAATATAGCTTCATTTCAATTTATCACGCCTTATTTTCTATGAGAGGTTGTCTTGCGATTGGCTATATCCATCAGATGGGCGAAATGTTACTGGACAGAGAAGCTTGCTCTCTCACGCTAGTTTACAATAGCAATAGTGGTGGGGGCAGTCACAGTTATGCTTTGATGACGTAGAAGTGATGGCCACTTGTTTCATTGGGATTAGTCTCCCCTATGGATCAACATTGGGCCTCATTACGACCCAGGCGGTAAGTTACCACCTGGGCCGTGACTTTACCACCATGGCGTAAACTACGTTTACGCCATGGTGATTGGCGGACTTACCGCCCCATTCCGACCTTGGCGGGGCGGTAAGTCCCCAATCCCCATTTACCCTTCCCCATTCCCATTTTTGCACCATAGGGCATAATGGGAGTGGGGAAGGCGTTAATTACGCCACCGTAAATTACGGTGGCGTAATTAACTCCATGGTCCCTTAGCGCCATGGATTTTAACACCTGCTAAAAGCAGGTGTTAAGTCCGCCATGGCGCTAAGGGACCTCGTACTCAGGCTGTTAACGCCGCCGTAAAACCCTTACCGCCTGAGTCGTAATGAGGCCCATTGTGTTGTAATGTGCACGGGCGCCTATGGAATGTTGATGCCAGTTCAGGAGTCAACATTCCACAGTGGCCAGTTGATCAGGGACGCTGGATGAGGGAGCTGGCCTTTGGGGTCCATGCAATAAATAACTTGAATACTCTTACCTGTGTGAGGAGATCTTGTCATTGGCGACGAGGATTTGTGTGGATCCATGCTACGTTCTACGGGCATTTCAGAAAGTTGATCTGTGCTACGGGCCAATTGACTGCGGCTGTGCTATCTGAACAGGCCGATGACAGCGAGGTTGGGGCATACAGCTGCAAAGGAGCACCGGTAGGTGTGGTGACTTGTGCATGCTGGGCTGTGTTTCCTTGGATGGTTCATATCACGGATGGCTTTGGATTGCTTCTAACACGGATTGCATCTGACGCTCTGTGTTGACTCACCCGGTGCCAACTGGTTGGTTGAGAGTACTGCATTTAACGTGTGGGTGCACGTAGACAATGTGACAGTTGCATAGACACTTACTCATTGGTTGGGAACAAGTATCCTTGAGGCTCAGAGAGTGGGGTGCAGAGTCCTGTTTGGGGCCTAGTGACCAAGGCATCCTAGGTTTGACATGTTGCATACAGCTGCCAGGCCTCCACCTGCCTTTTGGCCAAACCCTGGTGAAACTGCTGCCCCTTGGGAGCAGTGGGTGGATGCCTTCGAAGTGTACCTGAGGGCCGCCGGTGGTGCAAAGTTCAACGATGATGAAAAGGAGGCTGCATTGCTCAATTGTATTGGTACTGAGGGGTCGTCACCTGCCTGGAGAGAATGTAATGGTTCAAGGGGGCATTGAGGGAGAGATGGTTATAAGCGCTTATGAGACTGCTTTAAGGAAATTGCAAATGCATTTTGGTAAAAGAGTTAATGTGGTTTTAGAGCGATATAAATTCTTTTCTAGGGCGCAAGGATCCACGGAAAGCATAGATACTTATGTTACAGCATTACGTGCACTCATGGCCACGTGTGGGTTTCCTGGTAATGGGGAAGAACATATCAGGGACCAAATTATGATGAAGACATCCAATCAGAAGATCAGAGAAAGGTTGTGGATTGAGAGTGATCCATCATTAGATAAGGTGTTGGAGATTGCTAGAGCAATTGACGCTTCTAAGACGAGCGTACAGATTGTTACTGAAAGAGATGCATCTAGGGAGGTGGTTCATGCTGTAATGCCAAGGAACAAGAAAGGTTTGGATAAAGTGGTTGGCAAAGGGGCTAAGGGGTCTAAGAGCAAGGATGGGTGTAAAAATTGTGGTTGGTCCAGTCATGCGCCGATTCTAAGTCCTGTCCTGCTTGCAATGTCGAATGTAGGAAATGTAAACATCTGGGCCACTTTGCACGCACGTGTAAGGGGCAGGTGGTGGTAATGTGGCTCCAGACGATTCCACCATGTTGCTAGACGGTGCATCAGGAGGCAGACCTGGAGAGGGTGTGATATTGCATGTGGAGGGAAGTGGGCCGAAGGGTCCCTGGGTGTCGGTTTTGGTGGATCAGCATCCTGTGGATATGCTGGTGGATTCAGGGTCAGCTTACACACTGGTGGCTCCTGAAGTGTATCAGAAAGTATTGGGTAAACAGGTTTCAACTTTGTTGGCTCCGGACATCAAACCATGCGCTTATGGGCAGAATCCTATTGATCTACTGGGATACAAGTTCTCCAATTTTTCCTTCAAGGGGAGGCAAGCTTGGGGTAAACTGTATGTGGCCTCAAAGGGCACTAGTGTGTTGGGTTGGGATGAGCAGGCAGCTCTAAAAATACAGATTCATCCTGGTGAGGAAGTTCAGGATCTCAGTATTGAGAAGGGAGCAGGGCAGAGCGACATAGTTACCCCAAAAGTGCTCATGAGTGAGTTTCCTGAAGTATTTTCGGACACTCTTGGTAAGCTCAGAGGTTTTACCCATCGCATTGTCTTGAAGAGGGGTGCAGTCCCCAAAGTACACAAAGTGAGGGGAGTGCCGGTAGCGCAAGGGAGGCATTGAAAGCAGAATTGACCAAACTGCAGACGGCAGGAATAATTGAGCCTATCGAGTCGTTAGAGTGGTTGTTTCCCGTGGTTTTAGTCAAGAAGGGTGACGGGAGCATCAGAACATGCGTGGACCTCCGGGAGCTCAATTTTAGCATGTGGGTGGATCGGCATCCTTTGCCGAACATTAATGAGTTGTTGTTGACATTGGGGGATGCCAAGTATTTTTCCACCTTTGATCTGTCAACGGCGTACCATCAAATTGACCTGCACATTGAAATCTAGGCCCCTAACTTCATTTGTGACTCCTTTTGGGGCATACCTTTTTTGTCCCATGCCATTTGGCCTTGCTTCAGCTTCTGCCGTGCTCCAGCGGTTGATGCAGCAGATGTTTGGAGGGGTGTTGGGAGTAAGTTATTTTCAAGACGACATCTTGGTGTGGGGCAGTAGCAGGGAAGAACATGATGTTGGGGTTAGGAAGGTCATGCAGATTCTTAAAGAGAAAGGTCTGACTGTAAAATTAACCAAGTGTCAGGTGGGTGTGGAGGAGGTTACCTATTTAGGTCATACCCTGAATTCGCAAGGTGTGAGTCCCAAGGGGGAGTTGGTACAGGTATTGAGAGACACACCAGCTCCGATCAATAAAGACCAGCTGAGGGCTTTCCTGGGCCTTGCAGAGTATTATGTTAAATTAATATCCAATTATGCTGAGAAGACTGTGGCAATGAGAACTCTGATGAGGAAGTCAGTCAGGTTCGTGTGGTCTGAGGAGTGTGGGGCAGAATTTGAGCTGGTTAAGAGGGATGTGGAGAATGCTCCGTGCCTGAAGTCATTTGATCCAAAAAACAAGACTGTACTCACTGTGGATGCGAGTGAGGTGGGTTTGGGTGCGGTGCTAGAACAATGGGTGGATGGTGAATGGATGCCGGTGGCTTTTGCCTAGAAGACACTGAAAGATGTGGAAAATAGGTACTCGGTAATTGAGAGGGAGACCTTGGCCATGTTGTGGGCCTCAAAACATTTCAGGACATTTCTGTCGGGTACACAGTATAAAGTCAGGACGGACCATAAACCGTTGGTGCAAGTGTTTTCTAGCAAAGGTGTCATGGCGGTATCCCCGAGAATTGCGAGGTGGTCGGTGGAGCTACAGGATTACAATTTCTCTTTGCAATACTTTCCAGGGAAGTTTAATGTTGTGGCAGACTGTTTATCCCGTTTGCCTGTGATGGAGGCGGACAGTCACAATCAGGCAGGGTTGGTGAAAGAGGAGGACTTGCAGGGGTGTCAAGTTGCTTACGTGGCTTCTGCTGTGGAGAAGTCATTGTGGGATGTGGAGTCTGAGGCTGATGTTGAACTAAAATGGATTAGGGAAGGTCTGGTCAAAGGTTGGCATACCGTCAGGGACAAACCCGAGGGGAAAGGCTATTCTCAAGTATTGCATGAATTGGCTGAGGGTCCTTGGGGTGTGTCCAGAGGTGTCAGGTTAATTCCCCCTGTAAGTCTAAGAGGTAGAATGGTGGAATTGGCACATGTCGGTCATTTTGGTCGGTCTTTGACCAAGAGGAGACTTAGGGAACAGTACTGGTGGCCGTCCATGGACAAGGATGTGGAACAGGTGGTGAAAGATTGTCAGGCATGTGCTGTCATTGATAAAAGCGAGGTACTGCATCCCCAACCAGTACATCCTGTAGAGGTTCCTGAGCAAGTATGGACCAAATTGGCTTTGGACATCATGGGTCCTTTTGAATGCTTACAGCCTGAGTGTAGATATCTGTTGGTGTTGGTGGACTATACATCCAGGTGGATTTGTGGGATGTTTCTACCCATGCATACAAGCCCTACCATAAAACTGTGCAGTACTGGCATGGAAAACATCATGATGGCCCGAACTCCCCAGAGAGTGCACAGGGAAAACATGAAGAATAGGCTGCCACCCATTTTTGCCTATGTTGTGAGCACAGGAGGGCACTGCCTAAAACCACCATTGGGCTACACACACAGTAGCTTGAAACCATTGGGAATGGCAATGCTGATTGCCAAAAAAGCAACTCAGAACTGTGAGGAATTCATTTTCTTAATCCCAAAAATGGTTGCATTACCAGTACTCACCACTATCAGAAAGCCGGCGTTTTAAAACCACCATGCTTTTGTGTAAAACTGAACAAATGAAACAAAACCAGAACAAGGAAAGACTTGCTAAGAGGTGGATACAATGTAAAACTATATTCTGAAATGACTTGAAGGAAGTAATTATTTAATGTACATGTAAAAAATTATAAGTTTTGATTTAAACTGGGAACTAAAGTGACATTTAGCTGAAACCTGGCTTAATGAAACTGAATTCTGCCTGACAACTACCCCCGACAGGAGTTGAAACTGGATGCTCAGCCACTCTGCTCCTGGCCAAAAGGAGTTGTCACCTCTCTGATTAGATTAGGGGTGGAGCAGCTGGGGACTACAGGGAGTTGAACAAAGGCCTGTCCTGGACTCAGGCAAATGTTATATTGGGGGCATCGTAAAAGTGGCTTCCTCTTAGGGGAAACTGGGAGGGGCAGTGCCTCTGCTAGCAGCTGAGCTTGGGGGAAGTGGATAAACCAGTTATTCCACCCTGTGATGTGGGAAGCAACACCCCTTTTTGACCAGAGCATAATTTTAAAAAGATAGATAACTCATAGTGCGGACTTGCCAGAATTATATAAGTAATATCATTATTTTTGTGATTTTTCTGTGAACATTTTAAGAGGTGTTAGGACCCTGTGGTGTATTCTGGGGGGTTGCTAGTGGAAAATAGGGTCTCACTCCACATGTATGCATGTTATAAATCTGACACTTTATCATCTGTAACCCATATCCCTGGTGCACATTTGTGTAAAATCTGGAAAGGTTTAGAGGTCGTTATCTGGATGAAAAGGGGAGAATTCTGTCATCAGTGGACACGACATCGTACAAAGACAGGGATCGGATGGTTTGGTGCTACAGAAAATATGTTAACTGGACCTATAATATTAGAAAAAATGGTACATAGATAGATATGTATTTGGGTCAGAAATAGATTTGTATGCAATCTGACAAGGGGAGGTTCCTCTGACCATAAAACCTACAGCATCACTCTGACTCACATTTCCTTCCCCCAATCATGGGAGAGAGGAGGAATTGGCCAATGATAAGTGAGAGGGGCAGGCTTAGCTAGGAACAGGCACACACCCATTTAAAAAACACATAAAAAGAGACTGCTGGGACAGGTAGAGACATTCAATTCCATTTGCTGCGGAGCATGCTGACCGACGACTTCACATCCAGAGATCCAGACTTCAAATCCATCAATCTCCAAAGACCAGAACTTTACTTCAGAACTTAAAGCAAGGGCCTAAACTCACAAACTGACAACTCTTCTCAGCAGGCCTCAGCAACCTTAAAATCATTTGAAAACTATTCCACAGCCGGGCAAGCTGTTTGAATTCTTTTGCCAAGAACAATTGCCAGAAACCAGACCAGAGATCCAGAGTGACCCAGACCGCTGTGAGCAGAACCAGAGAACTGACCCAGATCACTGTGAAGTGCCGAGACCAGGACCGGAGTCCAGTCAAAAACCTGACCAGATCCGTGGCGAGGCCTATTTCAAATTTATATTGTGAGTACCTAGCAGAACTGTCCAGAACCAATCTATTAGTTAAAATAATCTAATCCAAACTATTTTAACCTAAGTAGAACTGCCTCCTAGAAATCGTATCATCTGTCATTTTTAAAGCTGCACAACTGTCACCTGTCAATTCTGCAGCTGCAAGCTGTCACCTGTCATTTTGAGTTTACTTTAAATCCGAAAAACTACCTTTATTTAATCGTCCGTATCTCTGGAACCGTTTGGGCTAGGAATCTAAGCTTTCCAACTAACCTAACACCGAATTGCTACTCCTTATACTTTTGCCGTAATCGCGATTCACGCACTCGCGAATTTTGCCGCGATTTGCGATTTGGCCTGATTTCTTTACCTATAAAAAGATAGCAGCTTTTTGCTTTACTGTGCTAAAAATTTGTTTGTCTCTTAATAACCATCGCTGAATCATTGCTAAAGCGAGCCTGAGCTCATCCCAAGTATCTCTCACTCACCCTGAACCTCCTAAAGGGAATTAAAAGCATTTTCAGCATATTTTTCATTCACTGCCATCACATTTAAAAAGCATTTTGGGCCTGTGTTTCAAACTCCTACCTGTTTTCTCTAAGCTTGCTGGGGGGGGAACTGAATTTCGTATTGTATTTGATTGCATTCCTGAGAACTGTGTGCTCCTCTTTCCATCTCCTTCCATTTCTTACATTGCATAGGGGAGGGGGTGAATTGCCAGAGAAAAAGTGATTATCTTATCTTTTGCTAAAATCATATCAAGTATTTCTGTACTGCATTTTATTCCTCATTGCTTTTCCCCTTGAAATCATAAAAGTATTTTTGCTACTTTATCCATCATATACTAACTCCTTATTGATTGTAAAGAAGTGTGCTAGTGCCAGATTGCCCGTTGTTGATCAACATCATATGTCTAAGTGTACTATCAGATATTAATTTATTATAAAGTGTGATATATATATATATATATTGTTTAAATTCTCAAATAAATCTTTTAATTTGCAAAACAAACCTACTTCTTGGCTCAGTGGGGTCAGGGGGATTCTAAGAGGGGGGTGTTATACAAGGGTGGTCATCCAGTTCAGAGTACTGAACTGGACATAAAGATATATCAATAAGGGTTTCCATTCAGTATCCCAGACTAGGCATTGACGTAGCTGTAGTGTTGAATTGAATCCTCTTACAGATTGAAGTGGCGGCCTGTGGTAGTGTCAATACCGATTCTGTTATTGCTTTCTTTTTTTTTTTTAAACTTTTATTTTTGAACGGCAGAAGTACACAAGGCACACACAAGGCAGTTGGTACATAGCATTTACATCTTGGAGCAACACATCAAAAGGGATACAGCAATCACAACATGAACAGCAGGGCGGTATCTGAGAGGGGGCATAGCAATTCAAAGACAAGGGAGCAAGGTGGGGGCTCACCCAGTGGGATCAGAGCCCGACGGGGCAGGAGACAGACCAGATTCGGGGGTGGCCTCGTCCCGGATACTAAGGTAGGTGTTGAATGCAGCCCAAATGTTCCTGGGGCGAGACTGGGCGGGGAGCATGGACAAATATTCCTCTTCGCAATTGCGCGACCAGGTGAGTAAGCGCAACCATTTCTGAAAGGCCGGGGGAGCGGGGCTTTTCCAGCTCTGGAGTATGCACTTTTTAGCAATCATACAGCCTATGTTTAGGAACTTAGCTAGGTGCCTGGTTCCATCAGTTTTCCAGACCCCAAACAGAATCGACAAGGGGTCAGGATCAACCACAGTTTCAGCTATGTCAGAAAGCGTTTTCAAGATGCATTCCCAGAACCCAGATAGCTCCCTGCAGAACAGAAACATGTGCAGGTGATCAGCCCCCTCAGATCCACAGCGAGGGAACCCGGTCGCAGTGGCCCGGGCGAACGCCGAGGTCCTGTGTGGGGTATAGTAGAGCCTATTGAGAAGTTTGTACTGTATGGCTCGGTAGCGGAAATTGAAGGAGACTTTTTGAGTATGTAGACACATTGCGCCCCAGTCGCCATCAGACAACTCCAGTCCCAGCTCAGTCGCCCAGTCGTCACGCGCCCTAAGTGCTGGAGTTGTGATGGACACCTGAAGGATCCTATATAGTGAAGAGACGACACTATGGGCGCCGCCTGAGTTGGCAATGTATGCGATCGCCGGGTTATCCGGGGGCTCAACGGGAAATGAGGGCCATGCAGAGCGGAACGCTGCCCGTAGCCTATAGTACTGGAGGGTCTCCAAGGCGGATCTAGTGTGGCCCTGTTTCCATGTTTGGGGGTCAATGAACTTGCCCTCCGGGTAGAAATCGGACAGCGCTTGATACCCCAGCATTCCCCAGTGTTGGGCCAGGGCGTTATCGTGTGTAGGTTCCAGAGCAGGCAGGCGCCACACCGGGAGCCATCTGTAGTAGGGAGGGGACCCGTCCGTCGGACTTAGCAAGCGTTCCCATGCGTGGATGGTCGTGGCGACAGGGTCAATGGGTGAATCAGGTGTGTAATGGCGATGTAATATAAGGGACATCATGTTGGTACCGGCGGTTGCTAGTCGCTCTAACTTGACATGTGGTCGCGTTGGGGAGCCCGGGTACCAATGGGTGGCATGTTGAGCCTGGGCCGCAGTCCAGTAGAGTAACAGATTCGGAGCGGTGAACCCCCCTTGTTTATAGGTGAGCGCCATGTCAGACCACTTCTTACGCACTGCACCGGAGTGCCATAGGAACTGAGCGCATAGTGTATGCAATTTAGTGAAGTAGGCCTTCCCGGGCCACACGGGAACGTTGCTAAAAGTGTAAAGAAGCTTGGGGAGCAGGATCATTTTAATTAGGGAGAGACGACCAGCCATGGATAGTGGGAGCGACCGCCATCTTAACATCTTGGCCTCGGCAGTTTGCGCTGTGGTGGAGTAATTGTCGGTTATCAGAGTAGATTTGGTCAAGGATATCTGCACCCCCAGATATCTGACACCGTCCGGAGACCAACGAAGGGGGTACTCAGTGGTAGGTTGTTGCGTAGATTTCGTGAGCGGGAAGATATCCGACTTTGAGTAATTGATCGTGAAGCCAGAGTAGGTACCAATACGGGTGATGTCCCTAAATATGGGGTCAATGTGGGTCGCGGGCTCTCTAATGTATAATAGCACGTCATCTGCATATAAGGATATGATTTCGGGGTCATCCTTCAGCCGTATCCCCTTGCGGGCATGCCGAGCACGGACATAATCCGCCATTGGCTCAATTGCGAGGGCTAAGAGGATCGGGGAGAAGGGGCAGCCCTGCCGGGTACCCCTGAAGAGTGTGAAGGGGTTGGATGTCAAAGAGTTGGCTCTGACCCGGGCCACAGGGGAGGCGTATAGTAGCTTAATGAACCCGATCATGTTTGGGCCAACTCCCATCGTCTCCAGCACCAGCCACGTGTAGTTCCAGGAGACCATGTCAAAGGCCTTCTGAGCGTCTAGAGTGACCGCCACGGCCTGGGCCTCTTGATTTATACAAGACATGACATTGAACAGTCTTCTTATATTATGTGAGGTGGACCTGCCGGGAACGAAGCCCGCTTGGTCCTTGTGGACCAGATATGGCATAATGGGGAGAAAGCGGTTAGCTATGGTCTTAGCAATGATTTTCGTGTCAAGGTTCATGAGGGAAAGGGGCCTGTAAGACCCACATTCGTCGTCCGGTTTGCCAGGCTTGAGCAGTACCGTGATGACGGCCTCACGCATGGACGGGGGAAGAATAGAAGAGCGGAGCGCTTCGACCCAGACCTCGAGCAACTTGAGAGCCAGTACGGACACATGTTCTTGGTAAAACTCAGCCGTGAGGCCGTCAGGTCCCGGCCCCTTGCCTTTGGGCAGGTTAGATATAGAGGTTACTATTTCGTCCAGCGTTATCGGGGAGTCCAGCTGGTCACGGGTAGCAGGGGAGATTTCGGTGGTGGGGATCTGAATAAGCAGCTCGCGCATGTGTCGTTCGGAGTGTTCGGGAGGCTGGGAGTAGAGAGACCTGTAGAACTCGGTAAATATCTCCAAGATCTGTTGGTCAGCCCACTGTACATTGCCAGATGCATCTTTGATGGAGGTGATCTGAGCTCGGCCAAATTCCCCCCTCACCACTCCTGCCAATGTCTTCCCCGGTCTGTCCCCCTCGCCATATTTCCTGGCAGCCTGTGGATGGCTGAAGTACTGGACTTCATTGGTAGCGAGCGTATTATATGCCTGCAGTTCCTCGCTGATTTGGAGAATGAAGGCGGGATCGGCGCCAGTGGAGCATTGCTGCTCCAGCTGTTTCAGTTTAGCTTCAGAGCGATCGAGGCTGGCTCGGATAGCTTTCAGTACCCCAGCCTCCCGCGAGATGGACATCCCCCTAATATATACCTTAAAAGCCTCCCACCGAACCGTGGCTGAGGTGTCCTGAAGAGAGTTGTGGTCAAAAAAGGATATAATGTCTGCAAGTATATCAGCCCTAAAGACTATGTCCCTGAGGGCCTCAGATTTGAAACGCCAAGTGCTCAGAGTCGGAGTGGGTATACCCAGCCTCACAGAAAGTGCGATTGGAGCGTGGTCAGATAAAGTGCGGGGGAGAATCCAGGACCCCTCCACCCCTCCCATGGTTTCCTTGGACACTAAGAACAGGTCTATACGAGACAAACTGTCATGGACCTATGAGTAATAAGTGTACTCCCGGGACACGGGGTGTACTGTCCTCCAGGCGTCGCAGACATTGAGCGTCTGCATATGGCCACACAACCTGCGTGCGGCACTTGTAAGGACTCGGGAGGACGTGCCAGTCCTGTCCAAGACAGTGTCAAGAATAAGGTTTAGGTCACCCCCCCATATAATCTGGACCCCCACGTAGCCCAGTAGTATGGCAGTTACCGCATCAAAGAACTCAGGAGAGTCAACGTTGGGGCAGTATGGGTTAACAAGTAGGTATTCTCTATTCACCATCGTGCAGTGTAATATGATATAGCGACCCTTGGGACACACGTAACTTTTGTGCAGGATGAATTTGATCGATTTGTGGATCATTGTGAGGACCCCCCTGGATTGGGAGAAGTATGAAGTGAAGAATCTATTGGGACCCCACGACGGGGCCATGGTGCCCGGAATGTGGGCATTGGAGTGTGTCTCCTGCAGGAGTAGTATCCTGCAGCCATGTCTATTAGCAAAGGCCATGATCTTGCGGGCCTTGGTGTGATTGCTCAATCCGCAAATGTTCCAGGACATTATACCGGTAGACATGTCAATGGCGGATCTCTAATCCTGATGTACCCGTATCAATGAACATCCCAGGTGTAGCAGCAGTGTTCACTGTCGGGGTTGAGGTCGGGAGTGCGCTTATGTATTGCCAGTGTGCGCGCCGTGAGCCTTAGTGTGCCGTTTTTTTCGAATATCCCATCACCGCCCCCCACCCTCACCGCTGACTCAACTACAGCAGTGTAAACAATACCCACCCTCGACTGTGCAGAGCCGGGCCGACCCCAACATGGCCCAGACTGCGCAAAAGCCCATCAGGGGCTGGCCCACAATAAGGGCGTATACAAAACCAGTGCAATCGCAGTGGGGTGCGCCGTTGCCGTGCGGGAGCACGCTAGGAACCATTGGTTCCGTTACAAAACGAACATTGTTAGTGGGCAATACTTTGATACCTCAGTCCCGCCCCATGGAGCGCAGCGAGCAACACACATATCACATAGATTCAGCAACCCAGCCCAAGCGGATCTGTGAGAGGAACCACATTCTGGTGGTCGTGGATAGAGGGGAACGGTTGCGGCCGGACCATGGGAGCTGTGCATATTAAAAAGCAGCACGAGTAAGTGTGGTAGAGTGACTTGGACGAGGTGACAGTTGCTCCTCAAGGAGCAATACTTAAGCCCACATAGGAAAGCATTGCATACAAGCGGATACAGAGGTGTGATCGCTCGCGTATGCGAACCGAGAGAGGCGGGACTCAGTCCACACATTAGCATAGTATCAAGGCATCACAAGGCAATTATAGAGTTCACTCGTTATTCATGTTGTCATCAGCCGGAGGATGGAGCGGAACATGTGCCTCAATGAATTTAACCGCCTCAGAAGGCACTGTAAAAAAGTATAGTTTATCATTGAACATGAACTTCAGGCGTGCAGGGAAGAGGATGGCATATGGGATGTTCCTTTCCCTGAGGAGTTTCTTCACTCCAAGGAACTGGCGACGTTCCTGCTGAACTCCAGTGGAAAAGTCGGGGAAGATCCTGATGACCTGCGAGTCGAAGCGTAGCTCGCCTTTCTCCCGTGCGAAGCGAAGAATTAGGTCGCGGTCTTTGAAGCTCAGGACCTTGGCAATGATGGGTCTCGGAAAGTCACCGGGTTTAGGCCTAGGTGAGAGCGCCCTATGGGCCCTTTCAATGGTGAAGAAGGGAGACATGTCCGGATTACCCAGTAGTTCCTTCAGGAGTTCCTCGACCGCTAGTTCCAGTCGACCCTTCAGCGCATTTTCAGGGACACCCACGATGCGTATATTGTTCCTGCGTGACCTAGATTCGAGGTCATCACATTTGGCTTTGACCGCCTTCATATCCGAGACCAGAGTGGACACCGTGCCCTGGAGTGTAGATATATTATCCTCATTGGTGCCAATCCTGTTTTCGGTCTCCGTGATTCGGGCCCCCTGCTGATCCAGTTTGGCTCTCAGTGAGGCTACATTGGCATTAATGTCATCAAGCTTTTCATGAAAGGCCGCAAAGTTTCTAGCCATGGACTCCATTATCGTTGTGAGGTCAGTAGTGGGTGCCTCTGCGCCCGGCGGTTCATCAGCAGGGTCGCATGGTGCGTGGGCCAAGTCGGGTCTCAGGGCGGCTTTAGCGAATTTGTCCATGGCCCCGGTTTTATTGTTATTCCTCGATCTGTTGGACATCGTGAATGTCGTGGCGGGGCCCTGATCGGCCAAAGTGAAGACTCATGTGGGAAGAAGCAGGAGAGGTTCAGGGCAGATGACAATGGTCCAGCTCGCCAATTCAAGCAGATCCCGACATAGGTGATAGGAGCTGTGGCGTCAGGAAGGTATGGAGTAGCAGCAGGGATGGCGCGATCCAACCGCTCTGTAGGATGATGCTGGTGTCCAGAGCAGGCCCGGAGTGAGCACCATGGAGAGTACCAACCGCAGGAGTATGGGCCTTAGTACTTATGCGGGTGTTGCATGGGGCCGTGGAGATGAAGGTGAAGACCAGCAGGCCGCGCCTGAGTGTGGGCCCCAGTGTTAGTCCGGGGTCGCCGCGCCGACGGCGGGAGCGGACCGACCCAAGTCCGCCGGGATGTAGGGACATGGGCCCGGAGAGCGATCAAAGTGGCGCGGGAGCCAGCCGGGGCCGCCCGGCGCAGGGACCGAGGCCCAGGTCGGGAATGGTCTGTAGCGGTAACGAGAGCCTCAGCGCGCCGCAGCCCCAGCAGCTCCTCACCTGGTATGTAGCCCGCAAGTGTCCAGTCGGGAAGTAGATGTAGCTTCTCAGGTCTTCGGGTGTCGCCGGGGGTAGATCCGATCTCGGCAATGGTGCAGAGCGGAGGTCGTAGGGCGCGACAAGGCCGCCAATGTCAGGCTAGCGGGCCCCAGTCAAGCGCCGCCGCCAAGCCCAGCAGTGGGCGCAGCTCCCTCCAGAGAGGCGCGCCGTCCAAGTGTCGAGTCGCGCGGAGGGGAGACAGCCAGGGGCCTTCTAGTGCCGGGCCTCACGGCCGGGGAGAGTGGGCTAAACGAGGCCCAAAGAAAATCCAGGATGGTCGGCAGAGGGCACGGCCCGAACAGCGGGCGCCAGTCCGGCGAAGAGTGCGACCCAGTCCGCAGCGCTCCCGGCACAGATCGCAGGCCCAGCGATGTACGTCTCCGCAGGCGGGCCAGTGGAGGGATGCGGCGGGGTAAGCCCGTGGGTCTCGCAGAGTGGATCTCCGGTTCCCAAGGTCCGATCTGAGTCAGGATCACATCGACACGTAGCTACAGCTATAGGGATTCCAGTGGGTCGGTCGATTAGTCGCAGCACTGCACTAGCCCGCAGATGTCATCGGATGAAGAGCGGCTGTGCACGGATCTCAAGAGCTAGGCAGCCATCTTGACGGCTGCTCAACAGCGCCCCCCCTGTTATTGCTTTCTTGAGGAAAGTATTTGATTGTGAGGGATTTCCTGCCAGTTTAGTTACAGATAATGGTGTGCAGTTCACATTCAGAGCTATGAGAGAATTTTTGGATCAACATGCCATTTCCCATTACCGGACTGCTTTATATAATCCATGTGCAAATGGATTAGTTGAGAGGGCTAATGGTTAAGTCGGCTATACAATTGGCCTTGGCTAATGGTTTGGATTGGCAGGAAGTTGTGACACAGTACCTGGCTGCATATCGTAGAACCCCTGCTGTGGTTACGGGGAGGTCTCCATTTGAGCTCATGAGGGGCAGGAAAGCAGGTACAATGTTGAGAACTCTGGCTATGGGTGGTGGTGGCCCATGTAATGTGGATCTGCAGGGTATACATACATCGCAGTATTCTGGCGCGCCAGGAAGCTATGGTCTCTTATCAGAAATTCAGGAAGGAATTAAGTGTTAAGCCTGGGGATGATGTGCACATAAAACATCCCAGGATGGTTCACAAAGGCAACAGCACGGTTTTACCCTCGAGGAGAGTTGTTAAGGTTGGAAAGGGTCATGTACAATTCGAGGATGGCTCTGTGTGGAGTAAGAGACGGGTGGTGGTGGATGGGCGCAAGCGTGCTGGAGGTTCAGATGCAGAGTTTAATCTGGAGTCTCAGGAAACAGTTCTGGACTATGATCCTGTGGGTTCACGAGCAGTCAGGTGCGAACAGGAAGAGGATGTTCCAGGCCCTTCTGGCTCAGGTGTGAATGTGGAGTGTCAGAATGTTCCTGCTCAGCAAGCTGATGTGGGGCAAGAAGGGGGCCGCCTTGCCAGGCGGTGTGGGCCCCCCATAAGGTTTAGAGACTACATTTGTTAAGTGTTGCAATTTTGTGCATTTCAGATGCAATGGCTTTGATTATGATCCTGGATTATTGCAACACATGTTGTTATGTATGAAGGTCAGGTATATGTTACTGTTTATGTTTCCATTTGTTATTTCTTGTTGTTTTGCATTCCAGTTTGCTTTACGTAAGGGAAGAGGATATGTTGTAATGTGCACGGGCGCCTGAGGAATGTTGATGCCAGTTCAGGAGTCAACATTTCATAGCGGCTAGTTGATCAGGGACGCTGGAGGAGGGAACTGGCGTGTGGGGTCCATGCAATACAGAACTTGAATACTCTTACCTGTGTGAGGAGATCTTGTCACATTGCTTAATTTCTAAAGAAGTACGCCGAAGGGACGGTACATATTACCAAATGTAATGAGCACAGATCATTTTAAATATGTTGAACTGGAGTGCACGTTTAATTTCAAATAGACTTTTACCTTCTGGCATTTCCATGTACGTGTTTGCTAATGTTAACATTTTAATTCACTAAGTAGATGCGTCGATTTTTGCACACTGGGTTTCTTTTGGTACGGTAATCATTACAATATGGGTGGGGATATTCCCCACAAATCCAGAGTTTACATCTTGCAACCCATCCAGAAAAATGTGCTACCTTAACTAGAACAATAATAAGACAATATAGTTACAATATTTGTTCAACGTTCTTGAAGGCCACTTAATAATGAAACACATCCCAGAGTGCAGGGTGATTTAATAAAACTTTATATTAAAAGTCAACCATTTACAACAGTAGGGGATGTGAGCACAATCTAATGAAGCTTCAGAGGAGATTATGACTGTTTTTAATAACATTAGCAGATGAAATAACACCAGCTACAAATACATATTTCATTCTTTGTGTACTTTAATAAACTGATAATATGTTCCATCAGCTGTTTTCATCATGTAAGTGTGCTACTTTGGAGCATTAACGTTATTTGTAGCGCGGATTTAGACATTTTGATGATGCCCATTAATATTATATCGTGGACTCCCGAGAAACGAAGACCATAAACTTTCATCTTTGCATGACGCAGAATAGTTGCTATGTTGACAGGAATACTTGTTTGAAAATGCCTCAAACTCATAAAGCAAACAACAAAAAAAACACGCAAGGCCTTTACGATGGACTTTTTGATGCCGCCATTTGCAAGGAAACCATGGCAACACGTATCTCTTCAGAAATGTGTTCCCGGCGCTTTTGTCTGTTTGTGTTTATTTGTACATTGGATCGTGCCTCTGTGAAGCCACTTCGATAAATATGTTTATACAAAACCGTACACAAGGTTTCACATCTACGTTGGTGGCACACCTGTCTAAAACCAGTGTAGTTTGAAGAAAGTGGGTGTATTTCATTTCAACACCTAGCATTGTTTTAAATTCACAGAACCTTATGATAGGGCACCATGTCACGCATGCTTAGATTAAAGGCTTTGGCTCGCCATCTTTAAACGATGTTTTCAATGATGCACATGTGTAAGGGCTTTTGTAGGAAAGGGCGATTTTAGGAGGGTTCTTTTCACGCCGTGATTAGAGCGTCAGCTAATCAGACCAACAAGCCACATGTGTAGCCCCCCATTGCCAGTAGAAGGGTTGGACCTTAAAGCCACGTTGTCTAGAATGGGAGAAACATTCTCATTCGAGGCAAGTGTTTGCACTGTATTTTTCACCGAGATAATACTAATTTGCTTTTTAAATAGTGCTTTAACCTAAAGTGCTTTACATAGCACATATTTACATACAATACTATTGACTACATAAGATGACTATCTCCAGTTTGTGTTGGATTGATTGTAGTGAAAATCACCATCTCAACTATATTCAGATTTTTATCACAAATGAGGTGAGTTAGTTAAAAAAGGTGTTTAATGGCAGATTGTATATCCTCTAGGCACTGTAAATAATGTTTAGGGGCAGGGGAGTATCCGGCAAGACAGCATGGATGGGTGGGGGGAAGTTGAGGGGGTGCTTGGTGGCACTATGGAACAAGAACTGAATTTTCTATGGGAGAAATCGGATCTTCCAGTATGCGGTCAAAGAAGGGAGCTAGTCCTAACTACCCCTCTTAATGAGCTTCCATGCCTCAACACAATAATTCACCTGCAGAATACAACAGTTGCAGGTGGTGAATTTGTAGAGTGGAGCAGTGTAAATGTCTTCCCTGAATTGAACTGAGTGCACCTGAACTAATACAGTAAGGTTTTGGCTGGTGCTTAATACGTTAAAATTGTGCGTTTCACAGCAAAACGCCTGAAAATTGGCTAATATGTAAAGTTTACAATCAGCTCTGCAAGGCACTCACGAAACACTTCCAATAGATTCCAGGTCACCAAAAGCCCAGAGGAGCATTTTGTAACAGGTGTTTATGCTGAGTGTCCCACAGAATGTACAGTAGGCCTCTTCCAACAATACATGTTAGCCATTGCCCCACTTTCAAGCTGTTTTTGCCCATTATGATGTCTGTCCCCTTTTTATGCTTTTTATGGCCAAAGAAAGTAATGGGGCTGATCTCATCAATACTTGCCAGTGGTGTCCCTGTAAAGCACATGTGAATGCTGACACTGCACAAAAAAGGCCTGTCTCAACAATATATGTTCATGCTGCCCACCTTTCATGCTGCTAATGCCCAGACCAAATCATGATTCTGTCTCAATGTATGCCCCAGTTCTGCATCATGTCGTTCTCAGTGCCCACAAAGTACACCTTTACCCCAGACACGCACACATGGATGCACATAAACACATTCGCGAGGACATGCAGGCAAACACACATTTTTTAAATGCACAATCTGTCTTTATGATGAGCCCAAAAGCCAGGAATGGTGAGCCATTTTACGCCTGACATTGGAGCACTTGAGAACACCTTTAACTGTCCAATACGTCTAAATAAGTTAAAGACTTAACCCCCCCCATGAGAACCTTTATGATATGCGCTTGCAGTCAGCCTTTAACAAAGGTATACATCATGTTCAAAACATTTGCACATCAAACAATCATCTGCAATACTCACAAAGATCTGACATTATTTTGTGGAATTTGCTACCCTGGCATTGTGAGCCATGTTTTCTGCTAGAGGCGCAACTACACTGAAACGTCCGGGGTGGGGGTAAACATGTTACCATAATCCCATGCAAGATATAGTAACACTAAAGTTGGAGTGTCTTTCGGGTATCAGTGAGGCTTTCCCAGCCGACTGAAAACAAAATGGGGGCCCTGGATTTGTGCCATGGAATTATTTCACGTGATGTAGCATCAAGATGCCTAGCATCCTATAATATGGCATAATAAAGCATTACAGCTGGAGCAAAAGATGCTTTGCATGTACCTAAACAAATTAATGTAACCAACTATGGTGTTTCCAAATTGAAAAGGTTGTTACCAGTTATTGGGTGTCTTGTTGCGCAAGACATGGTAACAATAATCACTTAAATATCATTCTACCTTCCACTCTAACAGACAACACATCTCAGCACAGAACTCCAGCACCAAAACAATACAGGTGACACATTGGAACGTACACCACCTGCAGACATATCACATTAATCTTCACCATACACTGCAGTGAATCCCCAAAGTCAGACCAACAGAACACTCCTGGACACTCCTAAAACACAACTCTGACAGATACCACAGACAACTCAACAAACAAGTTACATTGGCAACTTGGAGCACGCATTCCCCTCTGCTCCACACAACTCACAACATATCTAAAATGTACACAACACAGGAAGCCCACCTTTTCAGATCTGTGCAAATGAACATTGCAACAAAGCAAAGTTGCCCTTCTGTCCTTGCTCCTATGCTACTCCCTTAGCCCAGCACCTGCAGATCATGACGCTCCAAGAATCTGTGAAAACGGCAGATGGTGTGTGATGCAATACTACATAATATAATAGGGCATATCACTGATTTTCACTCATTGACCTGAGGCAAGGACTTGGGATAGCCCTATCAACTTCAGCGTTTGCAGCAATAGGAGATGAAATTAACATTGGTTCTGCTTCAGTCAGTCTGCTTTACTTGAGTCTCTTGTGCACTCACTGGCTGGCTAAACTATGTATCTTTCTGTCAAACCAGGTGTTATGGGTTTAGGCATTGGTGTAACACGGGATCCTGCATCCCCCGCAGTGCGGGGGCCCTGCCACCAAATGCCTGGGAGGGGGGCCCCCTTGGACTATAACCCCCCGAAAAAATGTTTAAAAAAAATAATCATCTTTGACAATAGAGGATTCATTAATAATTGGTGTCTCTGAGAAATACCACTTCAATCTAACCTTACCGAGAAAGGGAAACATGAACAGGGAAAAAGATTGGGACAGAAGGAAAGCAAGGGTAAAAAGCAAGGTGGGTAAAGGGGAGGGGCTAATAAACAAACAGACAGAAAAAAGGGGAAATAATGACCAAAAATCGCATTAAAATGTTTTTTTTATTTAAAAAAAAGGAAATTGTTTCTTTTTGAAGTCACTCTGCCTTCATGAGGAAATGATTTCTATTACAGCACAACAGAAATAACTTCTTTATTTTATGACTACAAGAAGACAATATTTATTTTCGAAGTCTGAAGGCTGGAAGCCTCCTTGTTAAGAGGTGGGGGAGCCCTATGACTTTTGTAGTCTCTCCGCCTTCATAAAGAAACTAGTTCCTTTACCGGAAATCATTTCTTTATTAAGTCAGAGTGACTTAAAAAAGAAGACATTTCTTTTTTAAGTAATAGGGCTCCCCTCCACCCCATGACATGGAGCCCTCCAGATCCTCTGAGGATGATGGGAACACGTTTTCCTGGCTGCTGCAGGGAGCGGAAGGCCTCGCTCCCTCGACCAATGGATTAAAGGTAAGAACATGTAAATATGTGTTTATATGTATATAATGTAATGTGCATGAATGAGTGAGTGGTTGCCTTGGTGTGCCTGTGTGAGTGTATGCTGAAAGGGTGCACTCTTAAATGTATCAATGACTGGGTGTGCGTGTGTGAGTGTATGGTTTAAGGGTGCACACTTAAAGGTACGGGTGGCTGCCTGGGTGTACCTGTATGGTGAAAGGGTGCACACTTAAATATATGGTTGACTGCCTGGGTGTGCCTGTATGGTGAAAGGGTACGCACTTAAATGTATGGGTGGCTGAGTGTGCATGTATGCTTGTGTTCAGGGGCGCATCAAAACCTATATTTTGGGGGGGCTAACCCTTCAGATGCTGGAGGAAGCACTAACTTCACGGGCGGTGAGGGAGGAGCAAGCGTATTTCTGTGTGGGTAAATAATTTCTTTATGCCTTCTAATGAGACTATTCTAGTGCAGCTTCAATGTTACACACAGTTAACTCTCTCCTTTAAGTCTGAAATCACCCACTTTTGGACTGATGTGCGAATGAACAGTTTCCTATCCCCTCTCTACCCTTCCAATCACTCCCCTGCCATGCAAGTACTAAACCCAAATTACAATTTCAATTGCCTAAAAGGTTATGTGTTGGATGCAGGTACAAACAGTGAAATGCTTTATGTTAGTAATTGGCCGCTTGTTGTTAATGGTGAAACCGTGGCACCGTTCTGTCTCTGTAGGTCTGCCAGGTCGAGTCAACATAGCCCAACATTTTGGGTGGGGGGAGGAGAGGGCTGAATCCCAGTCGGTGTAATGGTGTGGCACTACTGCTTGTGTTAAATGCCTTGATTACTTATTGGTAATCTTCATTACTCCTAGCCCTATTCTTCCTCATCCCAGTAGTTTTGAATGAGGCACTTTCCCCCATACACAAGTATTGGGATGAGGTAGCAGGACATGGAAGTAATGCCTGGCTTAGCTACCTGTAATCTTCATTACTCCTAGTCCCACTATTCCTCATCCCTGTACTTACCTATGAGGCAAGGTGCCTTATATGTACACACTGGTACAAGGAAGAAAGACCTGGAGGTAGTACTAGGCCGATGAGCTGATTTTAGGGGTTGGGAGGGAGAGGGAATGTGTGGGGGGGAGAGGGTGTTGGGCAAGAATTGTGCGATAAATGATAATAGACATCCACGATATGTGGTTTAGTGACTAGAGAGGCATTTTGGTGTAGCCAGTGTAGTCATTTCTTAGCTTGGCTTGACTTTATTTTTAACTGGGCTATTAAAGCAGACCTGCTAAGTGTAATTACCTGGCTAGACACGCATTTCAGTGCTGCCAGTCTAGCCGTTTCTTACATATTTTTTGTGGCATCTGTGATAAAACAACAATGATGAGTGTTGTTGCTTCGACTGGCATTTTTGTGCAGCCAGTCTAGGTCTGTCTAAATGTGGCCTGGCATGCTTTACTGTAATACGTTATTAAATGTCTAGACTGGTCTATATTGTGCAGCCAGTTGGACATGTTTCCACTGTGGTATGGCGTTTTTGATAGCAAATCATTACATTAATTAAAACATTAATATTTCTGTGCACTGTTGGTGGTGACTTGCATGTATTGGATTTTTGGATTGGTGTATAATGCAACAAAACATATATATATATATGGTAGAACAGCAGAGGAGAAAAAAACTGCACTCCAAACGTGAGGTACTGCAAGTCCCAACAAAAATAAACCAACTCGGATCTAAGTAAAGAAAACGAGTTTAATGATGGTAAAACATGGCAAAACACACAGAGCAAACAAAGCAGGATGCCAAGGCAGTGTCCTGAACAACGTGTTTCGCGCTTCCCTGGTCGATATATATATATATTTTTTTTTTCCAAAAAGAAGCTTTTGAGAAAAGCAGCGAATGGAGTGCACTCCATAGAGCAGCTCTGGGGTGCAAATGTCCCTGCACCAATAAGAGGGAAAAAAAACAGCACTTTGGATCCTGGCAGCACAGAATTCCTTTATTAGTATAAATGCGGCAGGAAAAAAAGAACAACCTGTATAAAACATATCTTTCTCCTAATGCAGTGTGTGGCGTAACCCTGAAGCAACACATTTGGCACTTTGACACTAGGCTGGCACAGAGTGTCACACTACCTGTGATTTATTGTTGAGCTGGGGGTCCTTAGCATGGCACGCAGGGACACCCACAAATGCTGTGTTACACCACTGGGTTGAGAGAGAGCAAGTAAAATATGAACACAATTCTACATAAAAGTTTCAGGGTGTGCTAAGGGGGGAGCACACACATGTTGTACCTAAAATCATTCCATCTGACACATTGTAAAGGGTCTTTTCCATTCATTGTGAACTGAATGTCTTCTAAGGTCTTCAGTGTTTTCAGTTTAGTCACATTAATATTACATTATTTGCTATGGATCACACACGTGCATTAGGTTTACCTGGGTATAGAGATTGCCCTTCACAAACATCCAGTTTGCTGTTTTGCATGATGTTAAGAATATTGAACTATCCACATAAAAGTAAAACCATTTTTAATGTCAATCTACATCATGCATGCTGATGGCAATGCCGGTGTCGGTAATGGGGGCATGTTTTGCCATTAGTGCATCTGGCTTACCGCTTGAGGTAACCCAGGTGCCCCACCGCCAAACCGGGAGTCGGCCAGTCTCCATGAATACCAGCACTTTATTACTGGACCAGCCGGCTCAGAATGAGGCCTAAAGTCTTTTCTGTTCATGATTACCCTTTCTGGCCAATGGTTATACACAGATGTAGGCAAGTATGCTACGTTAAAGCTATGGTTAGAGACCCTTTTTATTGGTTGCAGTAGGATGTTGTCATCTGATATCATAGGCCTGTACATGTCCATACAAATAATTCAAGAGAGCTTGGTGATGATCTCATGTTGGTCAGTCCACTTCGGAAGTGTCACTTGGTTGTCCATGGGATAGATACTCGACAGAATGGTGTTTAATGTGTGCCCCTCCATCCTCTGCCGGGGTGAGCAAGAGAGCCACGTTAACACTCTTGCATAGCCAAAGAATATAAGTGTGGTGTTATTCAAAGCGCAATCAACCCAAATGTTGCAGGAGATTGTATGAGAAGGTTTGTGAACTGGTGATGATATCCACCAATTTCTGGATGAAAGAAGCATCTCTTAAGGGTTCTGTAAATGAAAAATATGAGTATCATACTATTAGGGTTTAGTGACCATTTTCAGGCTAAGTCTTACAATGGCACAGTTAGGTTGATGGGCATCTCAACAGAGTTGAGATACACTGTGCAGATGAGGGCTACACCACCACCTGGATTAATTGGTCTGTGTTTCACAATAATAGTGCAACTTTTCGAGAGGAAAATGTCTAACAATATCGTGTCATTGTCAGTGAACCAGCTCTCTGTCATAAAGGGGAGTCCAATGTCAATGGCTTCAAGAAGATCCTAGATGTTTGTAGAGGGATTGTTGCCAATCTAAAGTTTTGTTTCTCTGCGTTCAGGCTGCTTCTGATTCAAATGATTTTAGCAAGTGACAGAGGAATTGACAGAGGAGGTATGACTTCAGTTCGAGTGTTGGGCAGATAAGAAATATCTTCCGTCCTAGTATTAGGATTGTTCTGCTGGCTACCTATCTTATTCAGAGATATGGGGTCTGTGTAATGCCTCAGCTCTTGACACCTAATGAAGAGGAAGAGTGTGCAGTGTAAGATGGGATGACAGAGTTAAAAACCCAGAAGATTTTTATGGCTGCTCTAGACCATAAAGGTGTCATTATCGTTGATCTTAAATGTCAATCGTGTATTGGGGCATGCTTCAAGGTAAACACTCCATCTGGTGACTCCCTTACGGCAAAGGAGTCAGAAACCTAGAACATATCTTTGAGGAGTGCAATTCAAGGATAAGGATAGTACAGTAAAAAGAGAATGTTAGTCATTTTTAACTCAATTCAAAATTAGCTTTATTCCAGCTTAGAGCCCTAAAAGCATACACTAATAAAACATTTCATCTACATTAAAACAAGTTTCAGCATGATAAAAAGTAATTGGGTTATTAAAAAGTATAGCAGTATTATTTCCCTAAAGCATTGTCCTCATTTAATTACCAGGTACAATTTCTCAACATTAGAAACAATTCAAACTGCTTCTTTATTAGAAAGGAACTCATGAACAGTAGAGCAAAGTTTCTCACAGCCTATTCCAATGAGATGTTCTTGTAATTAGTCAAGAGAACTAGTACTAAGGGGAGAGTGACTTGCAACACATCTTTTTTTAACTCTATTCTCCTGAAAAAAAGAATGACGTCTACAATGTGTCGGATTTAACTTTGGTGGACCGTTGACTTAACAACCATGCTTGATAGATCAACTTAGCACCTTATCAACTGTGGCTTGATTTGCGGTTGATGTTACAACATGCAATGCTAATATTGTTGTTTGCACACCTTCCATTCTCAGGGTAGGTCACCTGCCCTTGACACCTGACGCATTTACCCATGCACGTGCCGCATGCTGGCCGTTTACTTACTTATTGTTATCATCTTCCCATGTACTGCACTGTCCCAGCCCCCTTCCCACGCACTTTGGATCTGAATAACACCTGGCCTAGTAGGATCGTTGTCGGTCCTCCCTTTGTTCCCCTCCCTTGCCTCGTTGCGTCTTGAAACACTTGTATATAGGCACGTTATAAATGTCATATTGTATCAAATCATATCAAAATGGACCACTCGCAGAGGTCTCAAATTTGTGAGAAAAAGAAAAAAATGGTTCTGTGTTTCCAGCATCAGGCCACATAAAGAGCAATTATAAGTGTTCCCAATACCCCCTTTTTTACTTTAAAGGCAAAGTTCAACCTGGAGGCAAATGTCATGCCAGGGTTGCACTGCATGTCATATTTTCTTGACTTTATCCTCATTATCTTGTTGGTGAAATTGGTTTGGTAGTTGATGGCTCAGCATTTTTAATAGATCAGAGATGCCACCATGTTCAAGTTATATGTGGGGGAATCTAATCTAGTTTCCGGTAAGTTGCCCTAAGGTAGCATCTACTGTGCAAAAATGTGACGTTAGATCATGAAGAATTAGGGCTGTTCAAAATTGCGTGCTTTGGTATTGTCACATTACATGATGTTTACTACAAAGATGTGATGCTTTATGGAGACACTAATTGCAAATTGTTTTTACATATATTTTAGTATGCTTATGTTTCATTACCTTGATAAATCTTACTTTGGAGTTAAACTATTTGTTATCTTCTGCAAAAAGCTGGCACAGAAACAAATTCTGATAACCTATACATGTCAATCCAACGCAGTGGGTGCAAAGATGCAAAGCATTATTCCCACAAAGCACTATGTTCTAAAATAATTTCTTGCAAATCACTATTTGTAGGTGAAATAGAAGATGAAGGGGAGCATGTCATGCTGCTAGGCAGCACCCTACACATTGCACCACTTTAAGCACATGTCTTCCTCTCATGATTGCCCTGCGAGTGGTGTTTGACTGCAACATTATGGCTGCAAGAATGTAGCATACCCAACCGTGGGATCCTTGCCTTTTTTCCATACTAAAAAACATGTTACTGCTAATTAAATAAATTAGAACAATGTATTTATTGTTTTGGTGAATATGTTGTTTTCTGATAAATGAAGTGTGGCATTTCAGAAAAAAAAATAATTGTGAACATCATTCACATGCATGTATGCAATGATTTGTATCCACAGTGAGAACTGGTACAGTAAATTGGATTACTTTGCAGAAATGGCAACCCTGTCCACTCTGTATATTTAAACAAATGTTATGTTTTGTTGATTTATACCACACTCTGTTTCCATTTGCATGGTCTCCAGGCTCCCACAGGGCTCTGTAGGAAAAGTGGGTAGGGGGAGAGGGATATAATATAATTGCTGCTCCCCTGTTGATGCGTGTAGAACTAGGAGGAACTGGTGTCTGTGCGTGCAAGCTTTCTGAGTGTGACATGTTATGTGCACTGGACTTTTTGTGTCCAAAATGGTGGCGTCCAGTGTCTGAGTTGTTTGTTGTTTGCAGGTATTGGGTTTGTAACATGATTAGAGACTGTTGTGCGTTTTGCAAGTTATTTGATGGGTTCTTTTCACTAACAATCTGGGCATGTCTAGTATGTGAGAGGTGTTCTTCCCTCTATAATGTCCTGTGTTTACTTTGGTGTGTCCTGGAATTTTGTTTGAAGAGTGGCAAATCTGAACTAAATCTAAACAAACAAATCAGTACCGTAGATTTAAAATCAGTGGACAGCCAAATCAGTATGCTTCTATTGTGGCAATTGTAGTACGACTGAATTCCGAAGCAGCATTAACTAACTCAGTAAAATTCTAGTGTGGGAAAATTCAAAAGCAGTGGGCTGCAATTCAACTGCGGCTGAATTCAGAAGCAACATTAGCTAAGTATACTTGTAGTGTGGTAAAATTCAAAAGCAGCTAATTTCAATTCTAGTCCGGCTAAATTCATAAGTAGTGTGTTGCAATTCTAGTGTGGCTAAATTCAAAACAGCAGGTTACATTCTAGTGTGGTAAAATTCAACAACAGGGGGTTGTTATTCAAGTACGGCTAAATTCGAAAGCAGCAGGTTACATTCTAGTGTGGTAAAATTCAAAAGAAGAGGGTTGCAATTCTAGTGTGGATAAATTCAAAAGAAGCGGGTTGCAATTCAAGTGCAACTGAATTCAAAATCAGCAGGTTAAATTCTAGTGTGGCTCAATTCAAAAGCAGAGGGTTGCAATTCTAGTGTGGCTGAATTCAAAAGCAGTGTTAACTAACTCAGTATAATTGTAATCTGGTAAAATTCAAATGCAGTGGGTTGCAATTCTACTGCAGCGGAATTGAAAGCAGCGTTAACCAACTCAGTTCAATTCTAGAGTGGCTGAATTCAAGAGTACGTTTTGCAATTCTGGTGCGGCTGCATTCAGAAGTAGCATTAACTAACTCTAGTGTGGTAAGATTCAAAAGCAGTAAGTTACAATTCTTCTGTGGCTAAATTCAAAAGTAATGTTCAATAAATAAGTACAATCCTAGAGTGGCTAAATTCAAAAGCAGTGTTAACTAACTCAGTTCAAATCTAGTGTGGCTAGATTCAAAAACAGCAGGTTGCAATTCTAGTGTGGCTAAATTAAAAAGAAACATTGAATAAATTAGCACCATTCTCATGTGGCTAAATTCAAAAGCAGTGTTAACCAACTCAGTTCAATTCTAGAGTGGCTAAATTCAAATGCAATGTGTTGCAATCATAAATTTCAAAACAGCAGGTTGCAATCGTAGTGTGGCTGAATTCTGAAGCAGCGCTAATTAAGTCAGTACAATCCTAGTTTGACTAAATTCAAAAGCAGTGGGTTGCAATCCTAGGGAGGCTAAATTAAAAAATCAGAGTTAACCAAGTTATGCAGCGGCAAACTCAAATGTTGTGCAACCCATCCCCTGCATAATGCAGAAAATAGCTCACCTATTTGTATTCATTGTCAATCAATGTATTTATTTATTTATTTATTTATTTATTTATGTATTTATTGTGTTTTGGTTTCTATCAAATCTTCATAAAATCATTTTATTCCCAATAACTTGTTTTAATACACAATTCATTCTCATTAAAAATCATTGTTACATTTCTTCAATAAAATGTTTAATACTGTTCCAAAATTCAATTATATCTGTTGCTGGGGAAGTGTGTCCACCACCCATCAAACCAGTCCAGAATGTACCTTTAATTAACATTCTCTCATCCGTGACAAAATGATCAAAACTGTGCTTCCAAACCTATGTAGTGCCTAGACATTTACATAGAGGTGCTCTAGATTTTCCACCTTTGTTACATTGTTACATCAGCTACAAAAACTAAAAGATCATAGGGGCGCCAGTCATTGTGCCGTAACGTCACATGAAATCGGCTTATTAGGCAAAATAACATTAAATGTCAGCATATGTTAGGATCAGGGAAACTATACGCGTATGATTGAGCAGCAAATTGGAAAGTTAGGAAATTACTCCTTCATCATCTTCATGCCCTTCAAATAGTCATAGTTATTCTTTCAATTCCAGACTTGGGCCTTCATCTTCATGCCATGCAAAGAGTTTGCAGCACTCTTTCCAGACTATTTTGTATATGATATGTGTCAAAAAACCTCATACAGTTTTTCTTGAATTGTCTGGTAATAGGTCCCTCCGTTAGCAGTTCCCCTTGTGGTGTTACAAGTGGGAAATCATTTTTAGGCACTCATGTTTTCAAATAAAGATGTATTTTCCTTACCTGCACTCCAGAACATAAAGAAATGTTTAATTCCATTCCTAAATAGGTTTCCCAGACCCGACATTCAATTTTTTGCAGCCGGAGAAGAGATTACCTCGATCACCGTTCAACCCCATCTAAAACCATGGGGGACATTTTGTGGTTATAAGCATTTATCAGCGATCTCAGCAAGAAGTCCCTGCGCTATCAAAACACCTGTGTGCTGCTGACACAGGTAAAATTGCATTTGTTATCTTTAATTTAGTTCTTTTTTTCAGACATGGATTTAGATTGGTGAAAGCCTAAACATGTACATTTCACGGATGTTAGAGACCTACTAACCATACAAAATGATCCTTTTTCCTTTTGTTGGTAATCCGCATGACTTTCATTTTTCCTGTGTTGATTCCTAGGGCATTGCTGTGCCTGTGTCTCTAGAACATTCAACCTTGTTGCAAGCCCATTTGCGTTTTATTTAGGATTACTAAGTCATATGCATATGCCAATCATCCATTGCAATCATTGGATGATATGATATGATACGTTATTTACAACACGCTTAATACCCAGAGGTTTATAAGCACGGACCCGGGATCAAACTTGTGTTGCTCTGTGTTGCCTTGCTTCCAACGAAAGCATGATGCCCCTGAGCTATCCTCCCGAGACAAATGATATTGCATTTTCTTTTTAAAAGTCCCAACCGAGTCAGCTATTTATAAATTAAAGAAACAAGGCACCCCCCACACAGCTTTTCTTTAATCGTGTGTATGTATACATTTCTTTGTCTAATTCTTACTTCTGTGTCAGTTGTAATAACATGATAAGCTTAAACAGACAGTTGCAGTGTCGCCATTTCGTCGAAAACCAAATGGTCGAATTTTTTTTATTTATTTATATCTATATTTTTTAGGTTTTAGTTTAGGGAAAAAAAGGTTTTTTTTTAGAAAAAAAGGGGTTGGGGTGAACCCCCCGCCCCAAAAAAAAAAAAAAAGGTGAAAATAAAAAAACAAAAAATTCGACCATTTGGTTTTCGACCAAATGGTTTTGACCAAATGTCCTGTCGACCATTTTTTTTGACGAAATGTCTGGTAACCCGTCGCCATCCATTTAATTTATCCCATAATTGCCTCCTGTCAACCCCATAGCATGTAGCAGAGAAGTTTACAAAAGCTGGAAACATTGGGGATAATGATGTCGTTGGTGTCCGGTGAAAGTTTCGACTCAAAATGGTCGAATGACAAAAGGGTTGAGTCAATTTGACCGAAAACAAAAGGATCACATTTTTTTTTAAAATGTATATTTTTTTTCGCTGCTTTAGTATAGGTAAAAAAAGGTATTTTTACACCAAAAAGGGGGGTTTAGGGGTGGAACCCCCCCCAAAAAAAACTCCACCCTTTTGTCATTTGACCCTTTTGAGTCAAAACTTTGACCTATAACCGATGTCGTTGTGACGTTTATTTCAAAACTCTCAGAATGATACCATACCGGGCCTGATACTGAGATCCATATGAAATAAGTGTCATTTCGAGATATTCTGTTGCTCTATAAATATACGCGGGGAATATGGAGCAAATGCTAAAAGTGTCTTACCACCACAGCACAACGCTTTTCTTATTTTACATGGAGCTCAGAATCAGGCCTTCTGTATGGTAGCAATTCCTTTCCCCATACCTGCCCGCAACATGGTAATAATATTGTTTTCATACACCCACTTATTAAGGCCTTTTTTAGTGGCACTGTAGCACAAATACTGTTTGCTACATTCCTCGATAGTTTTACGTGTCTTTATCAATACCCTTTTCATGTTTAGGAACAATCAGTGCTTTATTCTAGGACTCACGAAGCCGGGAGGTTTGTACAATGTTAGCAGCCAACAACTCAAACATAAGACCAGGTAAAAGGTTGTTCTTTAATGACATATTTTTCCAGCACATGTGGAAGGGGTTCTCTAGAGATAGTTAAAGTTTTAATGATGTTCCAGATGTTTGCCCTCTAATTTGGAATGCGAGCAGAATTCTGCATCTCTTTGTGTTGATCACATTCTACATATTTGTATTCCTAATACTGCTTCTGAATTTGTTCTCCTATGGCTTTAATTTGTACTTTCCTATTTTCACCTCTAAATGCCTGAATTGTCCAGTATCATGTATCACCAGCACCTCTATCATGTTAATCCATTTAGTGTTGCTCTGCATGTTCTTAAGGCATTTTAACCATTTTTATAGTGCCATTTAATCACCTATGGCATGGACATATATGTTTCCAACAAATGGCGATGAGACCACTGTTAGGCCGACCTTCGGGAGGTCTTTGTATTTTCATCAAACAGGGAAGAGGCATCACCGGCATTCGAATTCCCACTGATCAGAGAGGAATACTAGGGATCTAAGTGAGCCTTCAATGCACTCATATGTGCATGCAATTCCTATTAATAAACATCTATTGGCTCTATATACATTCTGACATTGAGATTATGACGTTGGCTTTAGATGACAATGTAGGAGCATATAAAAAGAAAAACCCAGACTCAGAAGCTCTGTTAGTTGGTGATTTGAATTCTCATCGTTTGCTCCTTAATTGCCATCTGGAAGGGGAGTGTAGGAGCGACTCGCCGTACCCATTGTCTCAGACCATGCAAGGCAAAAGATAGAGAGAGTATTGCGAAAGTTGGGGAATGAGGATTTTAAATGGGAACATAGTGGGTGATTTGTCGGCCAAATCCACATGACATGGTAGAGATTTCCACTCTTGGCTGGATTATGTAATTGCTTCAGAGGGAGCAGTCCGTGCAGTAAAACTGTCAGAAGTACTTACCAGCCTTGAAAGCGATCACAATAAATTAATGCTTCATTTAAACTTCAGTGTTCCCATATCATCTTTAACTAACTCTAGGAATGTGGCTTTACACACCCAAAAACATAGATTAGGCTGGAGCCGGAAAGGTAAGGAGCGAATGAATAAATTACAAAGACAGTACTGCTCTACATCCACACATGCGCGAAAAATCTTTAAGTTAAGGGTAGAGACCTTTCCAATCTTTATAGTAAAGAAAATTGCATCATGTGAGCAGCCAAAGACGCTAGCCTCACAACTAAATCGTCCACATGGATAGTTAGAAGCGATTCAACAAAAGAAAAAAGAAATGAGAAAACAAATAAAAGTAATACAAAACTCTACAACTGTAGATTTAATTAAAAGTGTCAATATAAAAAAAGTTAAACAGATATTCAAAAACTGGGTGAAAAGCAATAGATATCTCCTCGTAGAGAAAGATAGCTAACTAATGCTCAAAACGCTACTGACCAAAAATACGAAACAATTTTGGACACTTACAAATCATAATAATGGGAAGCATGAACAAGCAATGCTCAATCCAATTTGTGAGGCAACTGGGTCAGATACTGATATAAGTTATGTAGTTGCCCTCATGTGGAGCCCATTGAACAACAATAAGAAATGGGCTCTAGATGTTTCTTTAGAGACCCTTGAACACATCATGAAAACTTGATCCAATTCCCGCGTTCCAGGGCCAAAATGGTTTATATTATATTATGTTATATTATATTATAAATGGTTTATTTATATTACCTTATATTAAAAGAAGAACCGATGGCATGGGCACAAATACTTCATATTCTATGTTCAAATATTCTGCAAACTAAAAATGTTCCAACTACAAGGTCCCTTTCCATAATAGTTCTGGTATTTAAAAAAGGAAACCGAAACAGTCTGGTGAATTACCGACCTATAGCATTGATGGCAATTGAGAGTAAGCTCTTCACCAGATGCCTTCTGAGAGAAATAGCAGAGTGGTCTCAAGCCCAAAATATTTTATCCAAATTTCACACAGGCTTTAGGCATGGAAAAGGGACCTACGAAAGTAGTCTTCTTATCCAATCCCTAATTAATCAGGCGTATAAGGCAGGAGGAGAACCGCTGTATGTCGCCAGCATAGATCTTAGCTTGGCTTTTGATTTCATCGATAGATCAAGATTGTGGAGAAAGCTTGCTGAGTCAAGTATTCCAACACACATTCTAGATATGCTTATCCATCTACATATAAACTGAACAATTAAATTCAGACTGAATCATCAGGGTGTGGTAACAACTCCAATAAAAACATATTGTGGATTAAGACAGTGATGTGTCCTAGCAGCATGCCTCTTCAACTTACATCTGGCTGATTTATTAGACGTCTTGTGCAGAACCGCCTTCATATCCCCCAAACTAGATGATGAGTAATGCTTCTGCATCACCTATGCGGATGATATACTCATCTTTGATAGAACACAGGTAGGGTTGCAGTGATTGTTGAAGAAGTTTGAAGAATATGCAACATTAAACAAACTAACAATCAATCCCAAGAAGTCTTGCATCTTGAGTTTAAAAGATGACGGATATATGCCAAATACATTTAGATGGATAGTGAATGACTAACAACTTGTACCTTTTAAAAATGTCAAATATCTTGGTTTTCTGTTGGTAAAACCCTCAGAAATCAAGCCTTATAGAGAACATTTATGGGCAAAGGCCAGACAATTGGCAGTACACATGACATACATTACTACCAAATAGTGTTGCTTTTCTATTAGGCTGATTATTCAATTTTATACAACCAAAGCAATTCCTGCATTGCTGTATGGCTTAGCTATTTACTCTAAGGTTGAGGAACTGGAACTAGACAAACTAGAAGGTCTGATGTGGAGGAGAGTTTTGCATCTCCCCAAGTGTGTCCCGATTACCCTAATTTGCTTTGAACTAGGACTGAACTCCCTTTTGTCTATTGCATATCTGAGGACTATTTTCCTATACCGCAAGATACTGATGAGTGATCGATTTAGAAAACCTTATTAGGCGAAAAAGGGTAATTCGCTGACTTAAAAAAAGTCTGACATTATATTATCGCAATTTGAAGTGCAGATTGACTTACTCTGTGTGTAAAGACTGGAGGGGGGCATCTGTACTTCTGTTCTCTATATGGCAGAGGGGAAGCACAGAGTACCCCAGCCAAGATTCTCTATGTGGTAGCTAAAGTCAAGCAATCAAGGCTTAAGCTCTCAGGAGGTGATGCATGCTGTTTCTTAAGTACAGTGTATTCCCCAAGCACCCACAAAGGAATGTCCACAAACTATGTTAGTGAAAACACAGTCTTTATATAAATAAGGTTCAAGGGTATACCCACTATTACAATAACACACGTTGTACTCTGGCAATACTATAATGGCAAATATATAGACCACTATTGATTCCTTTGAAATGCATCAACTGGTAACAGTTCAAAATGGCATATGAATAAGATAAATCAACGATAGACACAGACAGAATGCAAGTTAAATCAAGCAATGGCAGAACAGTCTCCCGTCTACCTAGAGACAGTTCGTCTGAGGATCCCCCCACCTGGGAAACCTATTAATAAAGTGTATTTGACAAGCCCTGTCCAATTATGCTCAATATAGTCTTGATTCCTTCTAAAAAGTTCCACGACCACAAAGTACCTGGTTTCGTAGAGTACTTTGGTGAGTCGTCGACAGGCCCTTCTTGAGTGCACTCCCTTTCAGGCAGGAGCCACGGGTCGTCGAGAGTCGGTGAAGAGAAAGGGTGAACACTGTCATTGTGGCAGAAGCTTTCATTCTTGCAGGGCTCATTGACAATCGGTCGAAAATGTCCTGCAAGCTGAGACTTGCGGTGCACCACGACGACAAGTGTTCGCTGCTGCAATAAGTCGATAAAGAACTTTGGTCCAGCAAGGGCATTGGGTCGTCAGCGTCTCTGTGGCCTTCGGGTGGTGGGAAACCCACTGGCGGATTCGCCTCGGTCATCGGCGGCCTTGACTTTCTCCAGCAGGACAAATGCAGTCGACAAGGATGAGCAAGGGAGTCCTTATTTCATTGTTCTTAGGAAAGGGAGCACTGCGGCTGGCGACGGCAGTCATCTAAGGTGATGGACTTCAATGTCTGGGCACTTTGCTTTGTGATTCTGCAGCAGTCCCCATCTCCGGTCGGCAGCCTTTCGAGGGTCTGACGTCCAGGGAGCTTAGGCAAAGACCAGCTGGTGCACGATGGTCCCTCATAGCTTGGGAAGAGGTCTGCTAGCCAGGTCCTCCCTTGGATCGGTTCTTGAAGGCACAGCAGCTTTCAGATTGGGTCGAAGGGAACAGCGGTTCATCTTCTTCTTCCGGCTCGGCTTTGAGAGCAAGCATCAAGTATCAACTTCAGCTTCTGAACGATTTCCATCAATGAGAGGCCCCCAGATATACTGTTGATCTCCCATTCACTCTTCTGGGTCACACCAGGCAACCAATCATTCAGAAGGGAATTCAGGCAGCCAGGCAGCAAATCAGGCTCACAGTGCATTCAGGTCATTCTTCTCCATCCAGACACTCACAACACGGAATGTGGATTCAGACAAGCACTCCACACTGCATTCATACCAGTTTCAGGCAGGGCTGTCTCAGTCATTGTGTCAAACATCAGATACTAGACACCCATTACATGAAATGTGTATTCATCACACAATCCACTTCCCCAGAACACCATATATGGGACTTCCACCCAACAGCCAGTCAGGGGGAAGGGACAGAGTCAGCGCTTCCCGGGAGTTTGGGAATACAAGGTAACAGGCAATAGAAAGCAAGAGGCCACATGGGCCATCTTATTTCCATCAGGAATCAACTGATTCCAATGGGAGGGCCTGGGTATCCCAAAACAGGAGGCTACTCAGAGCACCTGTCAAATTCAGCATGAAGCTGCCACCAGCTCACACCCTGCTCTGTGGGCCACACACAGGTACCCAAAAAAATACACTTGGAGTATAGGGCCGTACTCCTACCCATGGGTGCCATGAGGGTATCCCAAGGGTCTGTTCACCAAAGGAAAAAGAGGAAGAGCCGCACCACCAGGAGTCCCATATGAACTCCTGCATGGAAAACAAGACAGAACATACACGATAAGACAATAAAGGACAAGAATATGGAGGCCCTGTCCTTCCGATGCATTTCCAGCATCACACTGTGATAATCCAGTCCAAGTCAAAAAGAAAATAATGGAAATGGATTGCATTAACACATGTGTTAATAGGTCACAGTATAGTTCGTACAGGGACATTTCCTCCGAATGTAAAAAGAAAGGAACCTTACAGAAATACTTGATGCAGTTACAAGATAGTTGGTATAGGTCTTAAGGTTCTGATTTAACATCCTACAGACTGGGGGAATTAAAGCTATACAAAAAATCCAGGAAGCTGCTGTATGAAGATAATGCCGTATAGAGGTAGTAACTCTAAAGTATTTACTGATTCATTGTGAGGTACTCCAGCCAGCAAGAAAAGATCTCTTTTCGAAGTTTCTTCACTCGAATGACTCGCTGAACTCCACAACTTTATGGAGATATTTTTTGCAAGGTTTGCCTTCCTCCTTGTTAATTAGAGTGGTTCACTTCTTGAAAACGTGCAATATTTTTGAATGAAAGTTCAACAAATTGATTGATGATTGATGAATGTACGAATGCATTGTAGAAAGCATTATTTTAGTAGATTACATTAATTGTAAATTTCTGAATATATGGATGGATATTAAATTGCACTTGAATGATTTTAAGAGTAATGATTGTATGTTTTTTTCTTTTGGAGTGATATGTATAAGTTTTGTAATAAACCATTTGTTACAATAAAAAGAAATAGTGACATTTAATCCTTTGATTTTTGTATTAATCTCTTCCCAAGTTTAGTTGCAGTGTTTTGTTACCATCTTCAAATCAAATCACACTTCAATGTTTTTGTCAAAAATGGGCCAAAACAGTTCACCTTCTTCCCCTAATCATAGTCCTGTAGACTAAGGTCTTGCACTGTTAATTTTCCCACACAGTCTTCCGTTTTTGCTGGGTTAGTTAGCCAGGGTGCGGCTGTGTGTTTGGTTATGTGTTCTACGTTACCTGCAAGTCACTATTAGCACCAGGCAATACCGCGTTGGTGACCTTTAAGAGTAATTACTCCGGACTATTTTGGAGTCTGTTTTTCTACTAGGGTCTTGGAGTTTGTTTCCATGTCTCACTAAAGAGGAGTAGTGACTTGCATATGCCCACAGCCCCAGCGTGGAGTGCGCACATTGTGCGGGCTGTGTATTTTGTTCTGTGCCCTGCAATACCTGCACTCACTATTAGCACCAGTCAGTACCATGCTGGTTGAATTTAATTTTCCCACCGCGTTGCCACTCTCTGCCCCAACTTTCAGTGCTATGCGGATGTTACTCAGCTAATTTTCATGCTCTCTTCAGCCACCTCTATTTCTTTTCTCATCTCCGACTGTCTGCCTGCTACACAGGAGTGGTGTGCCGACAATGATCTCTGCCTTAATCCCAGTAAGACTGAGATTCTTCTTATCGGCACACCCGCTCTTTCCTTTCATGTCTCTTTCTGGCTGACCTCTCTTGGCCCTCTTCCTGCTCCCACCTGTGAGGCTAAAAACCTCGGGGTCACCTTTGACTCCACACTCTCCTTCTCTCCTCACATCTCTGACGTCTCTACGAAATCACACTACCAGCTGCACTGCCTCAGAGGTATTCTTCCGTTCCTATCCTTCCCCCAGAAGCTCATTGTCTCCAGAGCTCTGGTTCTCTTTCGGCTGGACTACTGCAACAGTCTCTTTCTAAATCTGCCTGCCTCTACTCTCCGCCCTCTGCAACTCGTCCAGAACAGGACTGCAAGACTTGCCTTTGGCCTCAAGCCCAGGGATCGTATCTCTCCAGGACTGAAATGTCTCCACTGGCTCCCAGTGGCTGTGATGATTAGGTTCAACACCCTCTGCATTATCCACAATGCCTTCTGGGACCTGGGTCCACAGTACCTTTAACTCTCTCTTCCTAAATATCTTCCTTCTCAAGCTCTTCCCTCATCTGCCTCAAAATCCCTCAGGGTCAGTCGCTCCTACAGGCAACGAGTTGATGGTAGATCTCTTTCTTCGGCTGGGACCTCCCTCTGGAACAGGCTCCCTGCCTCTCTGAAACTTGAGGAGAACCATCTCCGGTTCCGGAAGCACCTCAAGACCTTCTTCTTTGCTTCTGTTTTCTTATCTCCTCTCCCCTGCTGAACTCCTGGCTGAATTTGAAACAGCACTGGTCACCTGGCCACCCTCTGTTCTCAGGCCCAGGTATCCTCCCCGCCAGTTGCACACCTGCACTGCCCCCTGAAAACCCTTGCACTGTGGGGCTGTTTCTGGATCCCGACAGCCCCCTACCAGCACTTGACACCTGATGTCTGCACTTACCCTTGCACCTGCCACCAGCTGGCTGCACTTCTTATTTATCGTTCTATTTATTGTCTCTATTTATTACTGTTTATTCTATGTTCTGCACTTCCCCTTCCCCATCCCCCTCACAAGTTTGCCCTTTCCCACCTCCCCTGCACTTGCGCGATCTCAATGTCACCTGGCCTAGTAAGATCATTGTCTCTGCCTTCCCTCTGTTCCACCCATAGTCTCGTCGCACCTTGAAACACTTGTGTATTGGTGCATTTTAAATGCTAGATCATATCATATCATATCAAATGAGACAGAGAACAAAGACATTTCAATTGTTGATTATGAAGCAGAAATTAGAGCAAGTGCAACTTTTCTTTTTTTGAAAATCAAGTTTTATTGTTATTTTCTATAACACATCAAGTCACCATTAGTCCATTGCACTTCCAACATTGAAAACATTTGGTTCATCTCATTGTTCAAGATGTCCCCTCTCCCTCCTCCTTCCCCCATGCATAGTCCATAACCAAAGCAAAAGAAGGAAAAGTGAAGCACACATGCCCTTACCAACACAACCATGCTTTACACCTCCTTTAATCCCCATTGGTCTTCCAACATCTCAATGTCCATACCTAGTGAAAAAATTGAGCCATTTGCCTTCTATTTCCATGCGGGTTTCATGCAGCAGGTGTGTAGGGTATTCCATGTGGTAAATTGTTTGTGCCTTCATCACCCACTTCCCCTTTTCCAGTGCTGGGCCACACAACTATGTGCAGCCACCAACAAAGTGTGCACCATATCGCCCTCTACCACGGCATCTTCATTTTCCACCTCTACCCCAAGTAGCAGCAGACTTGGCGATAGCTCCCTTTGTGTCCCATCCAGGTCTTTAAGCCATGACAACACTTCCTTCCAGTATCTATGTGTGTATGATCACCCCCACCACATATGAAAGTAATCAGTCTGTTTCTACTTGCATCGCCAGCATCTCGAGTACCGCCCTGCGTACATTTTTGCTAACAGTGCCGGCAGGTACTGCCAGCAGTTGATTAAGTTAGATGCTTGCATTCTATACTGCAAGGCCAGTGTGGACTTCTTGACCCCCCTGCAAATGGTCACCCATGTCTGGTCAGAGATATCTATTGCCAAGTCCCTGGCCCACTTATTTGTTACAGCCAGTGAGGTCACTCCGCCTGAGTTCATCTTACATCGTTGATATCCGCCACTTAGTACCACTGTCTTTCAGCAAAATCCCTTTGAAGGAGGATAGTTCCCCGTGGACATTCTCTCCCCATCTAGAACTGGACAGGTGTAGATAGCGGAAGACAGAGAGTTTCCCTATGTGTAGACATTTCTCTAACCTGGAAAGGGTATGAATTCACCACCCTCCACAGTTGGCCAACTCTTGAAAGTCCTGCCTCGTACCAGGCCTGGTAGTGCGTGTCCCATATAGAGGTGAGTGGGGATGGCCATGATGAGAGCCAGCAAGTGTCACCCCCTCCCACCACACCGTCCAAAATTCTGCCAAAATCAGATGTGTCAACGCCCTATGAGGGATTTCTTTTTGTGGGACCTAAAACCATTCACCCAGCATGACCAGTGCCAAGACCTGATTGCCCATATGGACCCACTGCTTTGCCACCATAATCTGTAGCTGTGTAATCTGTAGCTGTGCCGCCCTCTAGTATGCTGCTAGGTCCAGACAGTCCATCCCCCTTCATCCCCCAAATGAACCAGTGTTACCTAGGAATAATGTAGTAATAAGAAGCTCTATAAACTATGGTCTTTGAGTAAGACTGCAGTAATAGCTTCAGTGTTGCTGCTGAGAGAACTTGATAAGAAATGTGGACGATTCTCCCTTCATCACTTACTAAAATATTATCATCAGAAGATTATCCTGAAGGTAATCCATGGCGCTGGCGTGGATAATAACGGGGGGTCTTGGCTGCAGTTTGAAGGTCAAGATTTGGCATAACATGCTCTACTTGCCGCAGGGTACACAATTTTCTGCAATAAGACATACATTAGAAATTAGTTTGATCCAGGCTATGATTAATTGAAGAAGTTTCCAAATATACAAAAGTCTATTAGTTCCACTGGTTGGTGCCTTGTTTATAGAGCTTCAACGAGTACTGCACATGGATGGATCACAGAGGAAATGCTTGTATGTACACCCAATACATCCAAGAAATGCCTCTATGAAGTGGATTGGATAGAAAACAGTGCACTGCTGTCAACCTACAGAGTCTTTGAACACTGTATTTACTATATAAGACCCACTGGTTTAATGAATGCGATATCACAAAAATATCCTTCTAAAATGTGTAGGCGGGCTTGGCTCTCTTTGAGGTTGAATTTGTTTCCAACACATGGAGTAAGGGGAAGCTGGAGGAAATATTCCTCGATGTGACAGATTAGGCCTCATTACACGGTAGGAGGTAACCATGGTGCTATAAGCGCCATGGCTACCCCCTACCGCCTTCTGGGTCTGGGTAGGCAGTATGGGGACTTACCGGGTCATTCCGAGCCTGGAGGACCTGGTAAGTCCCCATGCCAATTACCATTCCCCATTCCCATTTGAGCCCCCATAGGACTCAATGAGACTGGGGAAGGAGCTAATAATGGTAACGCTATTAGCGGTACCGTTATTAGCTCTGAAGTCCCTCAGCGGGTCCCGTCCTTAACGTGTGGTCTGGCCACATGTTAAGGACAAGACCCGCTGAGGGACCTCGTAGTAGGGCGGTAAGGGATTACCGGCACCGGTGCCCTTACTGGTGTAATGAGGCCCATTGTGTCGGTTTTGCCTTAGAAAAACAGAATCCTTCTATAATTTGGTAATGATATTCTCTCAATTTAGTAGAATGTGTGATAACACATTCGGAACATTTTTGTGTACTATAAGATTTAAACAGAGTGATAGAATTCGGTACATTTTACTTGGAGACCTGCCAACCTCTTTGGTGATTGCAGTTATGAGATTTTTAGATTTGACTTTCCCGGATCAACTGGGTCATTAGATAGAATACTTGTAAATATAGGAATTTTAATGGATGAGGAATATAGGATTGAATGTAAAAAGGATATATTTAGGATTTTAATTTGTGGATGGATTGGCTATTTGAACATAAATAATGTTATTTCTTTCTGTAGTCAAATTTGATATCTGTTGTTAATTGTGTTTTGTGTGAAATGTTTATTCCTAATTTGTAAACTATAACAGACAATAAAATAATAGATAAATAAATAAATAAATAAATAATCGGTTTTGTGTGTTTTTCTCAAGACAAGTACTGATCTTCGTGTGGATTATTTCATACACTTTCTCCATTTGTATAGGTGTTCACTCTATTAGATTGCTAGCAGTGTTACATTTACAGCTCCAACCATTTTCTCAATATATATTCGTTGGGGCAGACATTCTCAATGTTAGAAAAAAGGGGTCCCTCCTGTCAGTGTGAATGACATAGAGAGATTTAACTTGCTTGAGGATCACCTATGTAAAAGCCTTCCGGAAAAGCATCAATAAATGCGGAACAGAAAGGCTGGAAAATCCCATGCCCAATAACGGGACAAATCAAAGTAAATGGCAAAACTCACTTTATTAACAATCCACATGAAGCAGAGACAGCAATAAGCGCACAAGTGTTAGGAGCTCTCAAAGACTTCAATACAAAACAATGAATTACAAATGAAACCCAGGTCATAGCTGATGTCACACTACAATCTTATTTGCAAAAACCTGCATGGTCAGGGGAATGGTGAAGGGACTTGTCTACATATACAATGTATGGGAGTCTGACTTTATATTGGACATAACTATCTGATGCATCCAGTTTAGACCATCTCGAAACTTTATAATGGTAAAAGACATAGGGCCTCATTATAAGGGTGGCGCTCCCGTGAAGAAGGGGGCCGGTACAGCACCAGCCCCCTTCATTCCGGGAGCACCGATTACAAACTTCCCATCGCGGGACCTGGATTGCACGCCTGGTAAAACCAGGCGTGCTTTCCTGGTCCCGCGAGGGGAAGAGGGTATCAATAATGGGCCAGATGTAATCTGCCCGTTATTACCCCCTCCCCATTCCCATTGAGCCCTATGGGGGCTGAAATGGGGATGGGTTCCTGCAAGGAGGAATTACCGGGTTCTCCTATGTCAGAGTAACCCAGTAAGTCCCCATTGCAGGAACCCGGTAATGGAGCCCGGAACGGAGGCAGCCATGGAGCTTATAGCTCCATGGCTACCTCCATTCTCGTAATGAGGCCCATAATCTCAGCAATAGGTAATTGGCTCAGGCAACATGTACTGAACCACATCACACTGAGAGTTCTGATTGTTTGGTGTTGGTCTTTACATACTTGATCACTTGGCAGGTCATCAGCACATGATAGAAAATAGGGGTGGGGAGAGAATCCCGGGAAATGCTTTCCTCAATTAAATAAGACAGAATCCCTTATTTCCTAGGCCACGAGCCAGGGCATCTCGCTTTGTACCAAGCCTTGCCAGGGTGCATCGGTTCAAGGAATTTTAGAGGAGTTGAGGCAGGTGCTTATCTCTGTCTAGAGCCAATGAAAAGACAGTGGGCCTCATTAAAATTATGCCAGTCCGGAAACAACAGTGCTGGTAAGACTACTGGCACTGTTGTTTCCGAACTGGGACAATACAACTCTGCACACGGTTGCCGTCCCAACCTCCAGAGCCAGACCTGCTGGAGAGTTCTCACGGGAGCACCGGCATCATTGTTAACGGGGCTGGTGCTCCCGTGTCCCCATTCCCGTGGAGTCCTAAGGGACTCCACTGGGATGGGGACTAACAAAAAATCGCTGGCACATGACTTCCCGGCCACCGGACTCAGAATAGCCCAGTGGCACCGGGAAGTCAGGCTCCAGTAATTTGTATCCAGTGGTAACCCGCCAATAGCACCGGCAGGGTTACCCGCAGACCCGTAATGAGGCCCAGTGTCTACCAGTTATAAGTCGCATGTGAGAAGACCATGTTTTGAATTAGTTTACTCAGCTTTTACCATGATTTTAGATAATATTAATGCAAGGGTTGTTACCCTCTCTGAACACTGAAGACTTACTCGATCCATTCCTTATTCAGCATTAAGCTTCTAATAAGTCGGCATGGCATACAAAGGCCATTTGATCTTTATTTAATCTAAAATAAAGGGGGTAATACTTAGAATTTCGTGCACAAGTGGCGCATGCGGCTGGGGCACAGTGTGCGCCTGCGAATGTCTGCGCCAGCCGCGTGTGCTAAAATCGATTTCCGTGCACAGCGTATTCATGGATTTTAGCTACCAAAACCAGCCGTGGCACAGAGTGGCGCAGCGACCCTGCAGCAGCACCATTTACGCCCCCAAGAACGCCCTCGCACAAGGAAAAGCCATCAAAATCCCCAAACCAGGGCAAAGGGCTGTGCTAACCCTGGAGCAGTTTACAGGGCTGCCAAACAGCAAATGGCAAGTGGGGAACATGTATTACTGGGGTTCGCGTGAAGTTTTACACGTAATAGGCCCTGTGCGGGCGGGGTACGTGTATAACTGGGGTTTGCGTGAAGTCTCACACGCGATTGGATCCGGGTATGTGTATTTCGGGGGTGCGTGGGAAGTTTCACATGGGAAAGGGCCTGTGCGAGTGGGGTACGTGTATAACTGGGGTTCGCGGGAAGTTTCACACGCGATTGGAGCAGGGTACGTGTATTACGGGGGTTTGCGGGAAGTTTCACATGCGAAAGGGCCTGTGCGAGTGGGGTACGTGTATAACTGGGGTTCGCGGGAAGTTTCACACGCGAAAGGTCCTGTGCGAGTGGGTTACGTGTATTACTGGGGTTCGCATGAAGTTTCACAAGCGTAAGGGCCTGTGCGAGTGGGGTACGTGTATTACTGGGGTTTGTGGGAAGTTTCACACGTGAAAGAGCCTGTGCGAGTGGGGTACATGTATTACTGGGGTTCGCGTGAAGTTTCACACGCGAAAGGGCCTGTGCGAGTGGGGTACGTGTATTACTGGGGTTCGCGGGAAGTTTCACACGCGATTGGCCCTGTGCGAGCAGTGTACGTGTATAACTGGGGTGCGCGGGAAGTTTCACACGCGATTTGAGCTGGGTACGTGTATTCCTGGGGTGCGCGGGAAGTTTCAAACGTGATTTTGCTGTCAGAGTGGTTTACTAAATTTCTGAATTTTGGGGGTGTGCGGGGAGTCCTACATGTGAATTGGCAGTGTGGGTCCTCCCAGGTGTTCCCTCTACACCCTCCACGGCCCCTGCAGGCAGCCCACACCACAGGGCACTACCCTGCACCCCTGGTCATGTCCTGCAGGCAGCCCATCTACCATGGGCCTGCCCCCCAGCCAAGCCACATGTCAGCTTGCACTACTGATCACCCACTCATGTCCCCCTGCACCCCCACCCCCCAGCAGACAGGGGCACCTGCCAGCAGGCCCCCACTCATGTCCCACTCATGTCCCCCTGCACCCCCACCCCCCAGCAGTGCAGGGCATCTGCCAGCAGGCCCCACTCATGTCCCCCTGCACCTCCATCCCCCAGCAGTGCAGGGCACCTGCCAGCAGGCCCGCACTCATGTCCCCCTGCACCCCGACCCCCCAGCAGTGCATGGCACCTGCCAGCAGGCCCCCACTCATGTCCCCCTGCACCCCCACCCCACAGCAGTCAGGGGCACCTGCCAGCAGGCCGCCACTCATGTCCCACTCATGTCCCCCTGCACCCCACCCCCCAGCAGTCAGGGGCACCTGCCAGCAGGCCCCCACTCATGTCCCACTCATGTCCCTCTGCCCCCAGGTCATGACGATCCTCAATCATGGCCCTTATGGCAAGCCTCCCCAGCCCAAACACCCAACCAAGTATTGCATCCACCCACATAGAAAAGGCAATTACATGATACAACCCCAATGGCAAGTATGTAAATGAACACATTTCTGTCACACACACACAATGGGTGCAAGTGAATGTGAAAACCCATATCATGACATGCATGAAACCAATGAGATAATACCACACATCGAAGTATGAAGAAAAAAATGTATTAAACACAACATGAATGTGATTAAAATCCAACACACAACAATGGCCCCGAGGTCTCGCAGGGAGGCACTCATGGCCTGTTCCAACTCCCTGCGAGATGCCTCGAGGCACTCTGCCCGCCTCAAAGCCCGACGCATGGAGAACTCCACCCTGACCATGGTGAGCCACGCCTCTTCCGCCCACCGCCGCTCCGCACCTATTTGCTGGCCCAACCGGTACCACACGGAAGACACTCCCATTCCTGGGTCCTCCTGCCCTCTGGCCGATGCCTGCCCCTCCGATGTTGATGGCCCGAGCCATCATTGCTCCCACCTAGAGACTGCTCCTGATGCTGCTGTCCATGTGCCGTGTCTGATGGTGCCTGCATATCCTCCATCAGCTGGTCTCCAGTTGTGGTGTCCACCCCTGCTGGGCCGCCGACTCCCGACTGTGGCAGGGATGTGAGCTCCACCAAGCTGGCTGTGTTGGTCCGGCCAGGTCCACAGGGGGCCCTGGTGGAATCTGGGCCAGAAGACGGTGTGGAGAACGACTGGCGCATAGTCTCCACAGAGGAGGAGAAGTCTGCCAGAGTGGGCGACACATGTAGGAACCCACCAACCAGGGCCCCTCCCAGCAGTGCCACGTCACGACGCTGCTCTCCGTGAGCCCATACGTTCGTGGGACCCCTCGTCCGCAGGTAGTGGAGAGGCAGATGACATGGCTCTCTCCCCTACCTGCGGACGGGCCTGGGACGGGGCCTCCCTGCTGGTGCATGGTGGTGCAGTCACAGGGTCAACGACATGCACAGGCCCCTCCGCGGTAACCTGTGCTGCCTCCTGACCCTGGCCCTGGACTGCACCACTTGCACCAGTGGTACTACCCCCACCAGGCCCCATGTGTGGCTCAGTAGCGGGCTCCTCCTCCTCTGTGGAGACCACCAACCTGGATGTCTCCACACCGTCTTCCGCCATTGGAAGCCCCTGTGGGGGCTCACCCGGCCCTTCCGCCACAGCCGTTGTGGCAGATGCAGCACCAGCCCCCTCGCTCCCGGATGATGGTAATTCCTGGGAGGGTGGCTGGGCCTTGCGTCGCCGCCCAGTGGAGGCTTCCCCGCCGCTTGGCTCCACAGCGCCGTCTCCGCCCTCTTCTTCACTTGACGCTGTGCAGAGGGAGACATAGAACACAAGCATCAGGGTACAGTACAAAATACCCTAGACAGGAAGCAATAACACATGAGTGGCACTGTCAAATGTCACTTCCATCCTGTCATTCCACAACACATGGGTGAATGCACACTACACACATGCAGAAACAGTCCCGGCACCTGCAATGAACATCAACATCCATGTAGAAGGGCCCCTGTAAACCAAGATGTTGCCTTCAAAGTCACATGCATCCATGGCGTTTCAAAGTCACACACTCACTTCTCAGGCACACACACACACATGTGCACCATACATGTACATGTCATCAGCACCCATTCCTCACCCCCCCTCCATGTCCAGGAACAGAGATTGCTTGCTTTCATGTGTGCATTCCGCATAGAGCTCCCCATGTTGCATTAAAACACATGCACCAACCATGTGGTTCACACATAACTGGTCTCACATGCATGACCATGATGTCCCTGCACACACACATCCATACATGCCCTATGTCCCACATACAGGCAAGCATCAGACTACCAGCACACTGCAACATGCCCTGTCTCACACAGCAATGCTTGGCCACTTACTGCTCAACTCCAGACGGGTCTGCCTCCGAAGGATCTGGGCATGGAGCGCTGGGCCTACGCATTCCAGGACCCTCATCAGGATGTTACTCATGCGTGCCCGGCCCCCCTCTGCGAGGCACCGGGCCTTGTGGAGGGTCCTGGACCTGAAGTCCTCCCAGTGCTTCTTGACGTGCTTGATGTCGCTGTTTGCCACCCCCTCCACGTTGATGGCAACCACTACATCGTCCCAGATCCTCTCCCGACCTTCCTTGTTGGCGCGTGATGTTCCGAAGAGGGCATCATAATGCCCCAGGACATGCTCCACCAGGACACCAACTTCGGTGGCAGTGAAGCTGGTGGCCCTCTGCCTCTCTGGCGGGGGGTTGCCAGTGGTGCCAGATGGAGATGTGCCTGACATGGCAACCCCAGAGGCAGGAGTGGGTGGGAACTGGGTCCTGGGGCTGGGATGTGGAGCGATGCTATCCCAGTCGGGAGTCTTCTGTTCCAGCAGGGGTGGACACAGCAACTGGATCCTTGCAGATGGCTGATGTGCAGGCACCAAATGGCAGGGTACGTGGGCAGCAGACAGTCAGGCAGCAGCAGATGGCAGGTGGGAGCGTGCTCGGGGCTCTGGGGGGCAGGAAAATGGCCTTCAGGGCATGAGCGTGGTTTCCCGTGTGTTTTCGTGTGGCCAGCTTGATACGGAGTGATTTGGCACATGAAAAAATTGCACATCAGCGTGTAATTCGAGGAAAGGGCAACACACGCACGCGATTTCATTGGACCAAAGGCCCTTAGTGCGTAAGCGCGTAAGTTACATTACGCGCGCGGCCGTTTCCCTCATAGCACGTGATGACAGAGCACATGTGGAAAAACTGCACGTCTGAGTGTCATCGCATGTAATTGGAGGAAAGGGCCCGCGTACACGCGTATCTGACGTGTACGTGTGGGCCGGTTTAAAAGCTACGTGTAGGACGCCTTTTCCTTGTACGTGCTTTTCGTGGAGAGCGAGTGGGTGAAATCTGTACTTCTTGTGGGTTCACACGCGATTACTTCACAGAGTTTCTAGTTCGTACTCCCTGTTACCTCTGACAGCTCTTTCCTGATTTTTTATTGGGCCTGTTTCCTCAAACAGAGTTCACTTCTCCTTTTGTCCTGTGTCCTCAGACAGCGTACAATTCTTCTTTTGGCGGGGTTGTTGCCAACGCGCACACGCGTGTATTTTTCACGTTCTTTTTCCAGGCAGACGGTGAGTTCTGCATGTACTGTGCTTGCCCCGTGTGTCGCGTTCCCCTTCAGAGGTCATTGTAGGCTGTGTGTATTATGCATACACTTATTTTTGTGTTTCTGGGTGCCACAGCGTAGTGTGGGTTCATTTTTTGCACACACGTGGTCTACGAGGGGTTGCATGCACGTTATTTTTTGATGTTGGGCTGCCTGTGCGTTGCGTGACCCGTCATCTTGCCCCAGGGGTCACAGACAGCCTTGCAAGAGCACTAGGGTACAAATTCCATCTAGTATCCTACCCCTTTGACCCCCAATTGCCCAGGACAATAGTTTACTGCAACTCCCATACGACCAACAACATCAGTGCCATGTTTGGGAGGCGACCAAGCGGTAAAGGAGGCAAAGGTGGCCGACCTTCAAAAGGTGGGCGTGGTGGGCGCGGTAGGGGATGTGGCCGGGATTTGCAGGTTGCCCCTATACCCCCATGTGTGGAGGAACAATCAGGGACACCCATGCCCCCCCCCCCATGATTGAGGGAAACGTGGCTGACACCATCCCAGCTCAGCCCCTATTGGACCAGCCCATTGTGGCACCTGACCTGGCACAGGATGACTCCAAGGCTGACTTCCAGGTCAGCAAGTCTAGGCCACGTGTGGTGGTGCAAGTTGTTGTCACCAAGCCACGTGGATCTGGGGCAGCTATGTCATCTGCTGCCCCAAGTATGCAGGGTGGGGAGGCTGCAGGGGCAGCTGCAGCTCCATCCGCCCCAGCTCTGACTCTCCCAGCCAGGACAGTGTCAGTCCAGGTCCATCAAACTGACCTTCCCCCTTCCAACATTACCCTGCAACCAATGCCTGCATCAAGACCTATGGTCATTGTGCATTCCCACACTCCTACTACCCAGTCCACCGGTGATTCTGCCCCGACTGACCAGAGCGGCGTAAGCCACTCTGGCTCTGCTCCACCTTTAAAGAAGTGGAAGAAGGGTGCTCTGGCGCGACAAGCAAAGACCCCAGACACGGCTACACACTCCGGCACGTCAAGGAAGCCTTGCTTTAATGACGCGGAACTTGATGCACTTGTGTCCTATGTGTCGGCACATAGCCACAAAATGCTGGTGACTGCAGGGTGCAAGACCACAACTAGTCAACGTAAGGCACACTGGCAGATCATCGCCAACCGCATAAGTGCCCTTGGATTTGTGAGGCGCACAGCTGATGATTGCTACAAGCGGTGGAATGACCTGAAACGCAGAGCAAAGAACAAGCTGGCCTCAAATCATGCCGCTACTCTGGTGACTGGCGGTGGGTCTCCACAAGAGGACAACAAACTCACTGAACATGAGTCTGTTGCTGGGGCCTTCTACACAGAGGAACAGATCCAAGATGTGGGAGAACTACCTGATTATGATGCATTGTCAGGTGACTGCCCATGCATGTGTGTCTAATGCATGTGTATGTTGTTTGGGTGACGGGTTCTGATTGAGTGCCAGGTGAGGGTGTGTGTGCCTGAGTGGTATGTGTCACCCATGTGCTTCATCCAAAACATTCAGCGGCCTTGGATTTGGGTGTGACAGTATCCCTTCTGCCCACAGTAGTAATTTAGCGCACCATTACGGCAGTTGCCCTTGAAGTGGCATCTTGCAACAACATTGTTTGTATTTTTCAGTGTTCGTTCAGGCTGATTGTTTCAATTCTCCCACTTTTGCTACGCATTCCTCAGCCCTATTGTCACATTTGTGACATGCTTCTGTCATTGATGAACCCCACATTGGTCCACATGTGTTACCTTGTTAGGTGAATGATTTGACCATTCAGGCTGATTGAGTATTAGCCTGATCACATACATTTTTGGGGCCTGTTTGAATGTGGAAGATGATAGTTGTTTCCTGTCATGTTGAAGTGCACAACCATTGATGTGTACATCGACCTGCAATCACTGTATTTTTGTACACTGGATGTGTTGCAGTGTGTGGCACATGCGTATTTTGTCACACTATGTAGCACTTTTCATCTCATCATGTCCTTCTCACATGGACGGCTGACAGTACTCAATCACTGACATATGGATGTACTTGTGGAATGTACCATGGCTATGGTACATGCCATCTGTGTGATGGCATGTGTCATGTATGTGTATTGGACATGCCACTCACAGGCCAATGTGTGATGGCAGTGCTACCCAGCATGCAGCAAACGTGTTGCTCTTCCATCTTGGTGTCATCAGTGTCTGCCTTTTGCCTCCCCTTCCAACTCAGTGACAGTGCATGCGTGGGAGGGATATAGTCATGTGGGACATGTGCAAATCATGTACTGGTTCTGTAGCTTGTAAGGCCTATGTGTGTGCTATGGTGCTAATGCCTGTTTCCATTTTTTGTCTTTCATGTTTTTGCAGGGGATGACGCACTTGATGCTATTGAGGTTGAGGAGATGGTGCAGATCCAGGAGGAATCTCAGGCACGACCGGGCACCAGTGGGGGACGTGGTGAGGTGGTGGCTGAGAACCCAATCTTGCTGCAGACCATTCTGTCCAGGGGTGTCTCTGGATGCACCTCCCCAGAACTCTATTCAGGTGCTGATTCGGATGATGAGACCTATGTGCCGTCGCAGGTAAGTGTTTCTGGCAGGGATTCTGTTCTGTCCAACCTACCTGCACCAGGGGTAGAAACCTCTATGGGGATGTCAGTGTTGGTAAGTCTGCCTTTGGCAGTTACTGATGCAGGGTCACACTCCACAACATCTGATCCTGTTCCTGGGCCAGCAGATCAGAGGGGGAATGCAGTCCTGCAGCCTCAGGCAGTGCCGGCACAGCAAGGCGCAGATCGCCTTGCCCAAAACAGGTGTGGTGCCCGCCGACGCGGTGGCCGTACGCCACCAGGCAATACCGTATGGGAACAATCCATGTACGGTATGGCAACCCAACAGGCAGCATCAGTTGAGATGATGGCTCAAGCAATGGAGAGGGTGGTCACGTCCATTGTCTCCACTGAAAGGCAGATGGAGCAACTACAGCAGGCAACAGACTCCATTTTCCAATCACAAAGGGAAGACATGTTGGTGTCCAACAGGGACCGACGGGCGGCACTGGAGACTCTACGCCAATCGATATCAATAGAGTCCCAGGGCCACAGGGAAGCCCTGAGGGTAGAACTCCATCACCTCAGGGAGACTCTTGTTGACCTTGAGGCTTCCACTAACTTGAGGACAGAACAGCAGCTGGAGCGGCTCACACGTTCGCTCTCAGCTGAAATTCAGGCAACTCGGGAGGAGATCCGGGCATCACGTCAGGTGCTGCATGGGTATCTCTGCACTATAATCCTCCAGAAGAAGACCTTCCACACCCGCATGCTTGCTGCCATGGAGGACCATACCAGGGCTTTGCGTGAGCTGCCTCCCATAGCACCACCACCTCCTGATGCAGCAGCAGAGGGTGATGAGAGCGACAGCAGCAGTTCTCCCACAATGGCATAGCCATGCAGGCCATGAACCCAAGGAGGTGTTTTTTTCCCCAACATCCACACAGGTGGCTTTTGGTGTGCACCTTGTCCTCGGACCTCCTGGGTGGCCTCCCCCCCTCCCGCCCGGCCCCCACATGGCCATTTTTGATTTTTGATTTTTGATTTTTTTTTTACAGTGTTTTGCTTTGTGTGGCTCCCGTGGACATCCACTGTATTCTGGCTGGGCACATGCAGGCTTGTCCTGAGTTTGTGTTAGATGCTTGGGTTTGTGAGACACACACCCCTCCTGCTTCCCGTTTCCATGGGCTTGCAAAGGGTGTGCCCAAGTGACAGTGAATTACACAGTGACGTTGGACTCCCATGAGCTGTGTGGGCAGTCGGTAGTCAATACTGTGTATACATTCCTAGTGGATATTGTTGTTGTATTGTACACTGCATGGTGTATTGATATGTGCTTGTGCATCCATGTCTTCCTCCCAATTTGCAGGTTCATTCCTCATGTCTTCACAAGGCCGTCTACTTTGGAGATGGAGTTCATGTTGTAAGCAGTGCACTTACACATTTGCGTGGCAGAAACACTGTACAGTTGGAAGGGGTCGATGTACTGGCATAATCAGGTGCCACGCAAATAATAAGACTACCACTACTTTAACTTAGTATTGTCATGTTTTTGCTATGTTTGAGGTTGTGTAGCTGCATTTTATTGGTGGTAAGTATTTGGTCATGTGTATTGTTAGTTCTACATTACTGTGAGCATATTGTGTGTGGCCAGTTTCCATTAGGGACACTGTGCTTTGTGACACTTGTGTCAGGTTTTGGGGATTGCTTTGTTTGCTCTCACACAGCATGACATGCCATGGTGTGTTGGGTGGCAGTGCTGGGGAGGGGTTGGGTGACATGACACTGTTGTCATGTTGTATTTTGCAAGGGGGTAATGAATTTAGCAGCATAGAAGTGTGTCATTTGATGACACAGCATTGGTGGTGTTTGTTTAGGTAGGGGTGCACACAATGTAACACTTCCAGGTGACCAATCTCAGGCTGGTATGGTTGTGACATGTGACAGTTGACTGTCCCTTATGTCATCATCATTGATTGTCAGCTGGTATGTGCCATGGCTGTGTGCACTCCACAGGTGTGTGATTTTAGGTGAAGTAATTAGCCACCAGCTGCGTACGGGCTGCCTCACCCCGTGCCCTTTCCCCTCCCATGCGCAGCGGCCGTGCATGTGGTTGGGTATGTGGGGGCACCACCATGTCCACCGGCAGGCCCCGGCGTGTTGCAACGTTGTGCAGGACACATGCTGCCACTATGATCCTGCACACTACTGGGGGAGCGTATAACAGCTGCCCGCCAGAATGGTCAAGGGAGCGAAAGCATGACTTGAGCACTCCGAATGTGCGCTCCACTATGCCCCGGGTTGCGAGGTGGGCTGTGTTGTATCTTACCTCGGGTGGCGTGGTGGGGTTCGAATTGGCGTCATCATGTGGGTGCTCAGAGGGTAGGCACTGTCCCCTGGGGAGGTGGTGATGGGTATCATTAGTGGGGTTGTGACATTACTCAGTATCTGACATGCATGCATGTGCTGTGGCATTTATACTCACCAAGCAGCCATGTATCGCCATGCCGCCCAGCTTCTAGGTCCCGGTTTAGGGTTGACATTCTGTAAATAAAACTGTTGTGGGTGGACCCTGGATAGTTGGCATATACTGAGGTGATGATTCCCTTGGCATCATATACTACCTGTACGTTGATGGAATGCCAGTGCTTGCGGTTTCTATAGATGTGCTCTGATGCCCTGGGGGGATGTAGAGCCACATGGGTGCAATCAATGGCATCTAGGACTTTGGGGAATTGTGCCACCCCGTCGAAATCCTGGATGGCAGCCTACCTTTCTGCATGTGTTCTGGGCAGGTATGTGTGCCTGCGGACTGATGGGCGTGCAGTCATGATGGCCAACACCTGGTGTAGGCAGCGTGACTGCGTGGCCTGTGACACCCCCCCCCACTATAGCACTTGTCCGCTGAAATGATCCAGTGGCCAAGAAGTGCAGTACATTGAGGACCTTCTCCAGGGGGCTGAGTGCTTGGGAGCACCGGGTGGGTGATGTGAGGTCATCCACCCACTCATTCACCAGGTCGAGTATTATGTGAGGTGGAAACCTGTACCTCCCATACACCTGGTCATCAGGTATCCCAAAAAGGCTGGTTCTGGGTCTGAAAATTCTGGGCCTGTCTATCCTCCTCCTCCTCCTGCGGTATCCCACGAGCACTGCTGCTAGGAACGGTATATTCATCCTGGTGCCTGAGCTTGTTTGTTGTTTGCGCGCACTTTTATGCTGCGCGGGTCCTCGTATGCCTGCTTCCTGCTGGCGTACGTGTTTCCGGATTAGCGCGTCTTTTTTGGCACACGCGTTAGCCCCGTTCGAATCCATGAATACGTGTTTTGAACGTGCGTGTGGGCGTTCCACGCATTTGCCTCCTGTACTTCCCCCGTGACACCCACATTTTCACGCGTTGTTCCCCATTTCGCGTGTCACGCCCCCGTTCCTCCTACTTTTGTTGTGTGCACCGCGCTATGTGCGATTTCGCTGTGCACATAGTGCACGCTGTTTGGAGACGTGTGCGCCAGCGTGCACCACGCAGAATTTTGGCGCACATCCTGGGATTTACACACACACAGACTTCCATGAATCGCTGTGCACGGTTTTCACTGCGATTTTCGCACTGGCACTGTGATTTGCACGCTTTCGCACGCTTTCACACGCTTGCGCCGAAAATGTCAGTGCACATTAATTCCATGAATCGGCCTGAAAATGTCTTACGTTTGGGAATTATCTTCTGTTCTCTTCAGTGACATACAAGTCTCCCCTATTTCAGAGTAACTTTGGAAAAGGATCGAGCAGATACTGTCTGTCCTGCACAGGCTTGTATTACAGCAAATTCAGCAAGTCGAAGCTCCCTGCAGCTTCAAGGGTTCTCATTCACTCTAATGTGGCTCTGCCGTCCATTTTATACAAGATGGGCACTCATTACTGTCACCTTTCTACTTTTAGCAAGCTCTACATGTATCTCATTCATGTTGCATTTCAGCACACACACTGGCTGTTATATTCTTCATGTCTATATGGTGCAAGCAATATTATTTGTGTATAAATGCACATTTGACCTAGTGTTTGTGCTTCTTCATGGTAATTGCATATCTGCTTCATTTCTATTGTACTCATACGTGTCAGTTGGCAGTGAGTTCACTCATTCTCGCCAGCTTGGGTTACATCAGGTTAATTTCTTCTTGAATTTGTCTGTGATAAGGTAGGTACAGTCGCTGTAGGAAAAATCAGAGCTTTATTCTAGGGCTCAGGAAGTCAGGAGGTTTGTACAATGTTAGCATATAATACAACAAGGAATACAAATCTGTAGATTTGAGTAGTATTGGCTGGACATTGTAACAAAGAAGATTCCAAAGACAAGACAACCAACGTAGAATTCTTTGGCCTTAGATACATCAAACCAGACCCAAGACTGTGCGACCGAGAAAAGAGAGTTCGACAAGAGGAAGCCAAGATTAAATTGCAAATTGAGGTCCATTAATGAAGGTCTCAACACAGACAATGAAAAGCACTACTTCTTATGAATACTATAAAATACCAAGTAAACACCTTCAAATGACCTTCTACATTTGGGACACATCGATGAGTAAGGGGCACCAAACTCTTAGGCACACATAAACCAAGACACAGTGTAATGTTTAAAACCTACACGGATCACCACTTCACAGCCACAGGGAACTTACCCACCTGAGCATACAGTTCGGCAACACCCATCACTGATGTTTCACCCTATGACCCAGGGACCATAATCAGTAGTTATGCTACACACTATGGGAATTCTTGTAATATGTATCTAATTAGTTACATTCCTAAATTATGGCCACCTTTATCATGACAACCAGTTAGGAAGCGATCTATGCTTATAACGTCGACACAATCTTATGTGGGACGTCCAAACACCATAGAAATCCATCCAATGTCCACAGACCGTAATCAGTTGTGAATCTACCGACTATACGATTTCTCTCTATTGCGAACCTAATTAATTACTAATCCTAACTTAAAGCCACCTTTTTAATGCTAACCAACTAGGCAGCACTTTGTGTTAATGACGTCTGCACGGGTTGTTTTCAACCACAGAAAACATTCTTACTATCGACCATGACATCATTTGCCTGAAACACAACGCAAATGAATAATGTACTTGTTATGTATGAGTCCTGACCCTGTATGCATGTCCTGGTGAGTGGTGATGTTAGAATGATATGTTAGCGTGGAACTCTGTGTGCCTGAGATAATGTTGTGTGGTTTGAGTTCTGACCTAGGCTGTTGATAAAGATGTAGCCTGGGTGGTGGGAGCCAGTGGGCTCTCCACAAGTTCTTCCGATCTGTCATGATATTTCTGATGTATGATATGATATGATATGATATGGCATTTATAACACGCCTATACACAAGTGTTTCAAGGTGCGACGAGACAAGGGAGGGGAAACAGAGGGGAGACAGAGACAACAATCCTACTAGGCCAGGAGACATTGAGATCGCGCAAGTGCAGGGAAGGGGTGAAAGGGGAAAGTGCAGTACATAAGATAACTGTAAAATAAATAAAAGTGCAGTACATAAGATAACTGTATATAAATAAAGAAAGACAATAAATAACAGTGTGGCTAGCTGGTGGCAAGTGTAAGGGTAAGTGCAGACATCAGGTGTCAAGGGCTAGTAGGGGCTGTAGGGATACGAAAACAGTCCCCGATTGCAGAGTTGCCAGGGGCGCAGTGCAGGCGTTCAACTGGCAGGAAGGTGACCTGGACCGTAGTTCAGAGGGTAACCAGATAACCAGTGCAGTTTCAGATTCAGCCAGGAGATCAGCAGGGGAGAAGAGGAGAGAAAACAGAAGCAAAAAGGAAGGTCTTGAAGTGCTTCCGGAACCGGAGATGGTTCTCCTCAAGTTTCAGAGGGGCAGGGAGGCTGTTCCAGAGGGAGGACCCAGCAGATGAAAGAGATCTACCACCAACTTGCTGCTTTGAGAAGCAACTGACCCTGAGGGAGTTGGAGATGGATGAGCAAAGAGCTCGAGAAGGAAGATATTTAGGAAGAAAGAGTTGAAGGTATTGAGGTCCTAGGCCCCAGAAGGCCTTGTGGACAATGCAGAGGGATTTGAACTTAATAAGGTTGATGTAACCTAATTATTTGATGATGTCTTGAATAGTAATAAACCTTTGAACTACACTACTGAGCAAGTGTATACCATGGCAAGACCGCATCATAACATACAAATACTATGCACGAGACACTGCGACAATGTCGCAAATGGCTATGACTCACAGTACCTATTGTTCCACATGTAACCTCCAATAAACTACTAAACCGTGTTTATATAGATCATACCAATTGTCTTATTTCCTAGCGCAGCAATAGACCTAACTATTTTCACAAAAAACTTTTTACTCTCTGACTGACTAAAAGTGAATATCGGTCCTAACTAGGCGCATGCAGCAAGGATAAAATAATTATCCATACACCTATTGAATTGATAGAGGGTGGCGCACAGGCAACATATTCACTTTACCTTCATAGCACTATTCCCTTAGTACAACAGTGCATCCCTGTATAAGACTATAGAACGTCAACCTACTGAACCAATCGGGATTAAGATACTAGGGCACTCTTTAACGCTCAGGAGAGTACAGACAATGGGCCTCATTACGACCCTGGCGGAAGACCATGGTGACATTAGCACCATGGTCCATGCCGGTAAGTTACTGACTCCGCCATGGAGAAAGGGGGAATTGCCACCCCATTACAAGGTTGGCGGGGCGGTAATTCCCCCTTCCTCCATGGCCCTTCCCCATTCCCATTTTTGCCCCATAGGGCTCAATGGGAATGGGGAAGGCGCTAAGTACGGTGCCGCAAATTGCGGCACCGTAATTAGCACCAAGGTCCCTTTGCGGGTCCCTACTTTAACGGCTTGTCTACACCAGCCGTTAAGGTCGGGTCCCACAAAGGGACCTCGTAATTGAGCGCTAATAGGTTAACGGCACTGCAGCCTTTTACAGCGCCGTTAACCCATTAGTGTCGGGGTCGTAATGAGCCCCAATGCCTTTAGGAATCATTCACCCAATGTTGTAACACTAAGGGCCTCATTACAACCCTGGCGGAAGACTATGGTGCTATTACCACCATGGTCCATGCCGGTAAGTTACCGACTCCGCCATGGAGAAAGGGGGAATTAGCACCCCATTACAAGGTTGGAGGGGCGGTAATTCCCCCTTCCTCCACGGCCCTTCCCCATTCCCATTTTTGCCCCATAGGGCTCAATGGGAATGGGGAAGGCGCTAAGTATGGTGCCGCAAATTGAACACCGTAATTAGCACCAAGGTCCCTTTGCGGGTCCCTACTTTAACGGCTGGTCTACACGAGCCATTAAGGTCGGGTCCTGCAAAGGGACCTCGTAATTAGGCGCTAATAGGTTAACGGCTCCGCAGCCTTTTACGGCGCCGTTAACCCATTAGCGCCTGGGTCGTAATGAGGCCCTAAGAGAAAAATGTGTCAAAGTAGAAAGGCTATCCGTAAAAGAAATCAACAAATATTATGAAAATGCCAGTATGCAGAACTATTTAGATAATGATCAAATACCTAGAGGATTTAGAATACTTACCTTGCTTCGCTGTAACAAAGCAGAGGATTCAGACCGAGCATATGGCTGGGAAGCTAACTTAAATCATAGCTCCAAGAAAATCATAGAGTTACAGGTCCAACACGCAGCGAGAGAACACATTAGAGTAGAAAGGGACATGGATAAACTTGAAAAAGAAATGCAAGAAATGGATGCGCCAGATGTGACTAAAAAGAAAAACTATAAAACCATAAATGACATCCTCAAAAGTCACCAGGATGAAGTCAAATTAAGAAAAACACAGACTATAGATAAGATAGATCTATATGTTCCAAAGAAAATATGATGACAAAGGCAGAACATCCTCCAGGAATTGCACACAAGGTGCATCACCCAACAGCTCAGATGTGGCTAGTGAAGGGGAAAATAGGTCTAATATCCAAAGGGATGATCTGACCAACACCAGAAAGTTTTTTTTTAGAGCAAATAAAGAGATATCACTGCGGCAACAAACCAACAAATACACAATAAGTAAGATTTGAAATACCTCCAGACCAAAGTACTTTAACCACAAGACCCACTCCAGGGGCTTTGGAGGGGGGGGGGTAGAAGAAGCAGGAGACAAAGGAGACAAAACAGGAATGAGGACACACTCAGTTCACAGGAAGTATCCAACCTCAAGGAGGTAAACCTGGTCCTCATCCTATCGGACACGATCCTTAAAGAAATTGAACTTAGAGTACTCAATAAACGACTAACCTTTGCTCCACACAGCAAATTAGATTACATTAAACACGGAATGGACACATTCAAATTCATTAGAAAGCTCAAATTGAAAAAGTTCTTTCAGACTTTAGACCCGATCCGAGAGGAAGTAAAACATGAACATATCATAAATCCTCTAAGCATCAGAAACATTACAGACACACAGATACTCCTCTCTATTGAAGAGAACATAGAACTACTTAGGGAGGACTAACAGACCACCTAGACATTCACACCAGTACATTGATTGAAAGCAATCTAAAACCCACATCCACGTGTATACCAATAATACCTCAGGATAAATGTATTGATGCCTTTTATAAGGCAGTTATCAAGGATATAGAAAATGAAATGGACAGTGAACACTGGAATAGAAATAGAGGCACCAAGAATCTCAGCCCAAGAGAACAGGAAGCTTTAATCAAGCTCACCTCCTATCAGGACATAATAATAAAACAAGCTGATAAGGGAGGACACATTGTTGTTCTAAACAAAAAGTACTATATCAAGATGGCTGAGGAATATCTAAATACTCCTTGCTGCTACAAAGAAACGAACAGATATGTATCAGCAATGTCACCAAAGAAATGAATGACTTAATAATGTAATGGCATGGAAAAGAAATGATTAATGATGACGAAAGAGCATTCCTATGTACAGACAAAACCGAAATACCTACAATATATTTTCTACCTAAAATACACAAGGAATACAAGACACATCCATAAGTAAGACCAATAGTCAGTGAAAATGGATGGATTATGTAAAATATGTCCAGATTTATAGACACCATCCTAACATGTGATGTATACAAATTGGACTCATACACAAGAGATACAATGCACGTACTTGACCACCTCAAAAAAAATATATGGCTACATGTTGGGAACGATGGATGTAAAAGCACTTTACACATCTAACGACCACAAACCTGCATTGGATAACATTGATTTCCCATTCCGAAATGTTTCAGTATCTTATTTTGTTTATGTGGAAATGGTTACGAATTATTATCCTTTGTATTTAAAAGCAATGTGTTCATATTTAATGATAAAATGTATCAGTAAACGAAAGAGATAGCGATGGGCACTTGCTTTGCTCTGTCATTGGCTAAATTGTTTGTCGTAGAATTTGAGCAAAAACATGCCACAACTTATCCCAAACTATCTAAATATGTGGTAAAATGGCTAAAATATATTGATGATGTTTTGATTATATGGAAACGGAATACATAGCAATTTGATGATCACTTTGAATTCTTGAACACAAATGATTTTGGACTGACCTTCGCACTGGGGAAAAGTGTATATGTGATCAACTACTTAGATTTATGCATTTATATGGAAGAAGGCAAAATCCAAACAAAACCACATCGTTAAAAAGACAGAGGCTAATGCAACATTGCACGCAGAAAGATCTCATCTGAGAAACACTATAAACAGCATACCCACAGGAGAATTCACCAGGGCTAGGAGAAATTGTACCACAGACACTACATACAGAAACGAATGTGACATCATTGAAAACAGATTCCTGAACAGGGGATACTCACCACAATGTGTAGAAAAAACAGGGAAATGGAATAGAGTGGAACTATTGAAAAGCAAAACCAATGAATATAAGAAAGATATAGTCAGACTAATCACTGAATACTCTAATGAAAATAACACTGTGAGGAAAATGTTTCCCAAAAATGGGCATATGCTGAGGCTGGACCCTGCCCTTAAAGATCACATTACAGAACAACCAAGTATGGTTTATACCAGGGCTCCCACTATTGGGTTGAAAATGAGTCCTAGTTACATGGACAATACAACACGAGAATGGCATACCAGCATTATCACAGGGAGACCAGTGCAAGGTTTTACAAATGCTCTAGCTGCAGCATTTGCAAACATGTCATTGACAAAGTCAAGACACACACTAGTAGACATGGGCGACAAATCACTGTGAAGGATCTCATCAATTGCAAAACAATGCATGTGATTTATATTATTATCTGCATTTGTGACAAACTCTTCATAGGAAGCACCATAAAAGAACTACAGATAAGAATAAAGGAACACCTCAGCAGCCTAGTCGCCTCAGAGAAGAAAACAGCATTGGCTGAACATTGGAAAAAAGAACATTCCAAAGACAAAACATCCAACGTCAAATTCTTTGACATTAGACAGATCAAAGCAGACCCACGACTAGGGGACGAGAAAAGAGGTTAGAACAAGAGGAAGCCAAGATGATTTGCAATTTGAAGTCCATTAATGAAGGTCTCAACACGGACAATGAAATGCACTACTTCTTATGAATACTATTAAATACCAAGTCACCACCTTCAAATGACCTTCTACATCTGGGACACATGGATGAGCAAGGGGCAGAAAACTCTTAGGCACACATAAACCAAGACACAAGGCACCTTGGTCCATGCCAGTAAAATACCAGCACTGCCTTGGTGAAAAGGGGAATTACCGCCCTATTCCAAGGTTGGCGGGGCAGTAATTCCCCCTTCCCCCATTGCCCTTCCCCATTCCCATTTTTGCCCTGTAGGGCTCTATGGGAATGGGGAAGGCGCTAATTACGGTGCCGCAAATTGCGGTACTGTAATTACCACCTGGTCCCTTTGCGGGTTGGTTTTTAATGCCTGCTAAACAGCAGGCGTTAAAGTACCTACCCGCAAAGGGACCTCGTAGTAAGGCGGTAAGGGTTTACTGGTACCGTTGCCCTTACCGGTACCGGTAAACCCTTACCGCCGTCCGTGTAATGAGGCCCACAGTGTAATGTTTAAAACCTACACGGATCACCACTCCACAGCCACAGGGAACTTACCCACCTGAGCATATAGTTCGTCAACACCCATCACTGATGTTTCACCCTATGACCCATGGACCATAATCAGTAGTTATGCTACACACTATGGGAATTCTTGTACTATGGATTGAATTAGTTACATTCCTATATGATTGCAACCTTTATAATGACAACCAGTTAGACAGCAATCTATGCTTATAACGTCTACGCAATCTTATGTGGGACGTCCAAACATCACAGAAATCCAACCAATGACCACGGACCGTAATCAGTTGTGAAACTACCGACTATGAGATATCTCTCTAATACGGACCTAATTAATTACTAATCTTAGCTTAAGGCCACCTTTTTAATACTAACCAACTAGGCAGCACTTTATGTTAATGACATCTACTGGATGTTTCAAACCACAGAAACCATTCTTAATATAGACCATGACATTATTTGCCTGAAACGGAATGTAAATGAAAAATGTACTGATACTATGCATGAGATACTGCGACAATGTCGCAAACGGCTCAAAGGGGACTGCCTCACAATAACTATTGTTCCAGATTGAACCACCTCCAATAAACTACTAAACTTTGTTTGTATTGACTCTACCTATTGTCTTATTTCCTAGAGCAGCAACAGTATTATCCAATTTCATCTAAAGCCAATTTGATCTACTCCCGTTTCCCGCATCTTTTTGACTGAATTTGGTAGGCCAAATGGTACACTTTCATTAAAAACTAGTTTTTGGGTGGGGTAAGGGAATAGGTTGAGGTGGGGGAAGTTGGGGGGGCACGGTGGTCTGCCCCCACATTAGGGGAGTGTGCCGCGGGACTCCCTCTGCAGCAGGTAAAAAGAAATTAGGTCAAACAAATTAGGACAAATGGGCAGTAGATCACGTTTTTTAGGTCAAACAATCCACAACCGCAGCAACAGACCTAACTAATTTCACAAAAATGTTTTCACATTAGGTGTTCCTTCTTCAAAACTTTCTGATCACTTTTACAGGATCCTGGAGCTTTAACCAGGCTCCGTTATTCATTCTGCTTCTTCCATACCCAACCACATTCTCTCATCCCCTGTTTTTACACCTGTAGTAAGGGCTTGTGCGGCATCTTCTTCCTCCTCACTTTCACCTTCCCCACTTTCTTCATCTGTAAAAATCATATCCCAACTTCCATGACTTTCCTCATCTTCTCAGTCCTCAAAATCTAGTCTCCTCAGGGGGGAGCATCTTATCTGGTCTCTTCATCCCTTCCAACAACACACTCCCTTTCTCCCTTTTTGGAGAGCCTACTATGGTCCTTTTTACACTGTGAACACCACTATCTCTCCTGCTTCTGTACAAATGACCAATTCTCATTTGCATGGCTTCTCCTGCATCTTCATCTAGAAGGGTACCATTTTTGAGTATCCCCTTCTACTCCACTTTCTAAGCTCCTCTCTCTTTTTCTGTGTTACTGATCCTCTCTTTCATTCTCTTGGTGCATGCACCATCTAATGATCCAATTCCTTTTAGTCACATTTCTCTGCTTACTTTCATCTCTCCTTCTATTACCCTATCTTTTCCTTCCTCAATTTTCATTTTTTTCTTTCTACCTCCTTTTGTCTTTCTTCTTCTTCTCCTTGTCTCTTCATCCTTTATCTTTCTTCCTTTGGTTTTCCTGCTCTTTTGCTTTCTTATTGTCCTCTCTCTCCTTCCTTGTCCTTTAGTTCCCTTCTCGTATCTTCTATTCTCTTCCTTTCCTTCTCTTTGTCTGCATCTCTGTCTTTTTCGCCTCAATTATTCTGTCCCATTCTCTTTCTTCCTTCTCCTGCGCCCTTCTCTGTCGTGTCTCTTGTTCTTGTTTTCTCTCCTCTTCCTCTTCTCTCTCGTGTCTTTCTCTAACTTCCCTTGCTCTGTCTTTAGAATCATCCATGTTTCTTCCATCTAATTTTTGGCAATATTTGTCCTCCCACCCACTCGTTCAAGGTAATCGCTGTCTCCCCCTTATTGCCCTGCCTGCCTTTCTGTCTCTGGATCTCTTCATCAGCCTCAGTCAGTTTTGCCATCAGCTTGTAGAATTCATTATACTTACTGCGTGTGGACACAGGCTTTTGTTTATTTGTTTTAGCCCCGTTTATAGCATCTTCACTACTGTACCCAGGGGGCGCATACATCGGGTTAGTCTACTCTGCTGCTGCTTTTCATTCCTTGAATGGATACACTCTCTGCATGTCGGCAGATGGATCGATGCTCTGAGGAGGAGGAGGAGAGAAAAGAGGAAGGGAAGTCAAGGATGCTCTGCAGTCCCCCCCTTTCATGCTGATTAAGCAACCAGGCCATACTGGGGCAAAAACAATACAATGCACCCCAGACCTCAATCCAACACCACCAGCAATGACTGCACCATCACACCACACGCCTTAAGAAAGACCCCTGAGGATCAAAACACATGTCGGCTGACTTATCACAATATATATAGAACCCATAAATTGCTTTGAATCCTTTTTATTGTATCAATATCTACATATTGAACAATTCAGTAACTCAGCACTCAGATGAACAGGGCTCAGTCTCTTATTCATGTTTTGAATTAGTTTACTCGCCTTTTGCCATGATTTTGGGTAATATTAATGTGAATGTTGTTTCTCTCTCTAACCACTGGCGACTTAGTCAATCCGTTCCTTATTCAGTATTAAGCTTCTAATCAGTCGGTCCGGACATTCTAAGGCCATTTATTCTTTATTTAATCTAAAGGAAATAGGTTTTATCCTTGGGATTTATTAACTTCTGCTCTCTTCAGAGACAACCAAGCCTCCCTTATTTTACAGTATCCTCGGAAAGGGGCAGCGCAGCTACTATCTATTCTGCACCGGTTTGTATTTCAGCAAATTCAGCAAGTCGAGCCTTCCTACAGCCTCAAGGCTTCTCTCTAATGGAGCTACGCCGTCAATGTTATGCAAGATTGACACTCATTACTGTCACGTTTCTAAGGTTATCAAGCTATATATGTATCTGGTATGTGTTGCATTTCCGTGTATACATTGGATATTTTATTTTCTTCATATATATATGGTGCAAGCAATATTTTTCGCATATAAATGCACATGTGACCTAGTGTTCGTGTTTCTTCATGGTGAGTGCATATCTGCTTCATGTCTATTGTACTTGTGTATGTCAGATAGCAGTGAGATCACTTGTTCTTGCCAGCTTGCGTTACATCAGGTTCATTTCTTCTTGTATTTTTCTGTGATAATGTCTGTATGGTCACCATACTGCATAGCGTTTTTCACCTATGTGATATAGTGGTGGTGGTGGGGCAGTTGTCATGAATGACACATTCATCTGCCTGTTAAGACCTCTGTCAAAAAAAGTCTAAGATAGAGCCTCATTTTCCATTCCTCCTGGTGTGATCTCCTGGGATGCCTCCAATAGTTGCGACTGGTGCACCTTGTTTTGAGGGAATCCACCGTATTGGCAGTTAAACCAGAGGGGGTCATTACGAGTGTGGTGGTAAGGGGTTAACGGCACCGGTAAAGATGCCGGTGCCGTTAACCCCTTACCGCTGCATTCCGAGGTCCCTTAGCGGGTACCACTAAGGCCGGCAGTTAAAACCAGCCATCCTTAGCGGGAGCCACTAAGGGACCAGGGAGCTAATAACGTGCCCGTAATTTACAGGCCCGTTATTAGCTCCCTCCCCATTCCCATTGAGCCCTATGGGGGCTCAAATGGGAATGGTTTTCTAAATGGGAACATACCGGGCCCTCCAAGGTTGGAAGGCAAGTCCCCATTCAGAGAACCCGGACCCGGACACGAGTTTGGAGGCAGCCATAGCGTTAATAGCACCATGGCTACCTCCAAACTCGTAATGACCCCCTGTGACTGTCAGATTACAGTATAGCAGGTGGGTGGGGTCAGAGGATCAGTTTTGGAAAGAACACAGGACATTACTCTAATCAATACCTACATGACACCTGGGGCCTCATTACGAATTTGGCAGTAGCCAGCCCGCTATTGGCGGCATGGCTGCCGCCAAAATCGGGTCTCGGTCTAGGTTCCCAGAATGGGGAATTACCGGGCCATTCCGAGTTCGGAGGGCCCTGTAATTCCTCAATACAGGAACCTGGGGGCGGGAGCTAACAACGGGCCGATTACGACCGGCCCGTTGTTAGCTTCCTCTTCCCCTCGCAGGACCCGTTGCTCTGCATGTCTGGGACCTCGTAATGTGGCAGAATGGTGTTAACACGTCTGCATCCTTTTGCGGCACCCGTTAACCCATTCCACCACTCTTGTAATGAGGCCCCTGGTCTCCTGGCATTCCTGCATCGCACCCCATGAATGTGACAGACCATGTCACATATTTTCATCCACCCTCCTTACCTCAGATGTTACCCTAATGATGCATTCAATGTTCTATTGCCTCCTAGCTATGTTTATGCTATATAAAACGCCACAAACATTCAATGTACGCAATTTGATTTTAACTATGCAAGCAACAGGTATTTGATCTTACCACATAACTATGACATACTCAGTTACAGAAATTAAATGTAAATCCCATGCAGAGGACTGCTAAATTAGCACGTATTGGTCGGTTGGGACCACTGCATGTGTTCAAAATATGCAAGTTGTAGTCCAAAGGCTCATATTTAAATTAGGCAAAATCGTCTTTACTTTTTATTTTTTAGATATGTCTTTTGTTAAAAAGTAAATTCTACCTCCAAATTAAGCTCTGCACATGGAATTTACTAACGGATTCCTATGGAGTCTACCTTCTCCATAGCAAATGATAATTCGGGAAAAATTCCACCGCAACTTTGAATGAAAATCTCCCGAATGCAAAAAATGTGGTGCTCCTCCAAAACAAAAGGGCCCAGCATGCAGACTCTGCTTCATGACCTTCCTTTGCTTTGGAAGGGTACAAAAACGGGCTGCAGTGCAAAATGAAGGCAAAAGAACAACACACATTGCTTTTACATGTTCATGTTGTGCTCCAGTCTGTTTTAAGATGACACCTTGAATGTTCTCACTTGCCTGGGCTGCCTCACAAGAGTTTTGCATATGCTGTTCTCCTTAATTTGAGTGATACACAATGGCGCTTTTGTCTATGACATGCAAGATTTTCACTGGAATTCTCTCCTTCCTAGGACTAGTTCTGAGATGGTGCATTCTGTCATAGTGACTGAATACAATCTCCATCTGCCTCCAAAGAATTATAAGGGTTTTCAACACAAGCAACAAGCATAAGGACTGGCCACAAAAAGCCAACATACTCAGTTACAGACACAGAATGTAACCTCCACCTGATTCGAGAAGATTATACAGGATTTCTAAGCATGCAAATAGTATGTGGACTAGCCACAAAAATACAATGCTCTCAGGGGCAGCCAGTGTATGGACTTTGTTTCCGAAAGGTTTTCTGGGAGCTTTCCTTTGCAAAAGGTTTTCTAATATATTTAATTGAAAATCAAGGAAGCACTAAGAACAAGGTCAGTCAACACAAATATGTCACTCTCATTTAAAGATACTGAACATAATCTACAACCTTTTTGATACTATTGTGCTTAATCTGAGTGGCACGCAATGGCACATGGATTTATGTCATTCAAGTTGGCCACTGAGATTCTCTCCACGGCAGTTCTGAGATAGCACATTCAGTAACAACCACTGAATCGAATTCGCCTCCTGCCTCCTAAGAAATATTCCTAATCAAGCAAGAGGTGTTTACACTGGCCAAAAAGCAAATGATTGCCTAGTAAGTTACAACCGCTTAATTCACCCTATTACCTAAAAAGGCTTATTTGAATTATCGTTCACATAAAGAATTGTAAAACTTCCTATTTGAAAATTCGTAAGCAAGAAGCTTAGTCTGGCAACATAAAGATGGTGCATCATTTAATGACACTAAACATAACAGCCTACCAGCTACGCTACTTATTCTGTGACGATATTCTCATGGGCTTCACACATGCCTTGCAATGTAAAATGTTGTCACAAAAATGGCAGACTCTACTTTGGTTTTCTACTTCTCCCTCAACAAAGTCCTATTTTATGTATCTACCTATGCATCAAATACATCATTTTTCAATTGCCTTTCTCTTCATCAAGTAAATCATATCAATTTTCTACCTCTCACTCAACAAAATCCACACAACTTTTTATTTATCAATTAACTACAGCCTATTACCTCAGCTGTGCTGCAAAACCCTGCTTCAGACAAAAAATGCAAATTCTCAAATTAAACCACACATGCCATATGGCATATTTATATTATGTTGTCCCAAGCTGCCAAAATGGCCTTTCCCTAACCCTGCATAACCTTTGGTAACATGTCTATGGCTCCAAAAGAAAATACAGATGGTTCATTTTATAACCCCATATGTTTGCCCATGCGTCATATATGCATAAATCACAGGCGGTTAACAAATATATCAGGCATGATAATTTGTTGTACTGTGATGAAACATACAGGTGAGACAGGTGGCTGTATACTAGGATTATTTATGTAATAACTATGCTCCAGAGAAATGTATTGAACGTTTAAAATTACATTTGAAAGACAGTTAAAATTAAACATTGTTTGGGATATTGATGTCTGTCTTCTGGGAATATCCCCCAAAGCAAGCGGGCTTCTTGCATATAAAAAAAAATGCTAGGGAAAAAAATTAAGTCAAATTTACAAAAAGAGGGTTGTGATTTTCAGAGAGTTCTCAGATCACTGTACTTTGATAGAATATGTAAATGACTAGTGTGAAATGTCTGGCTGCAGAACAATGGCTACTTTTTGGCATACATTGCTATACAATCGATGTGCTTCGAAAATAAATTGACGCCAAAGGGAAACATTTAACTAGTTAGATATTATTCACAACTAGTGTCACAAAATCCTGTGTTAAACAATAGAATTGGCAATCATTGAGAAACAGATTTTGGAGCAGCAACATACAGAACCATTGTTCAGATTTCGATAAAGATCTATTCCAGGGGGGGGGGGCATTTATAAAGAGATATTGGGACATATTGTCAAAACGTTGTCTTATGCAGGTGAAAGATGCACCACAAAATGTGCTAGTGCTACTTACAGTTGAGTAAGAAAAATGTTGTCTTTTCCAGGTGGGCCAGAACACCGAAATCCTGCAAAACAAGTGGAAAACATTCGCAAAGTAGGTGGAAACTATGGGCATCAGCCAAATGTGCATGCAATTGTGAACTGGAATTGGAAAATGTGAAACATTCACAAAAGCCTTTGGGCCTCATTACACAGTAGGCGGTAAGGGTTTACCGGTACCGCTGAGGGCACCGGTACCAGTAAACCCTTACCGCCTTACTACGAGGTCCCTTTGCGGGACCCGACCTTAACGGCTGGTGTAGACCAGCCGTTAAAGTAGGGACCCGCAAAGGGAGCTTGGTGCTGATTATGGTACAGCAAAAAATGGGAATGGGGAAGGGCCATGGAGAAAGGGGGAATTACCGCCCCGCCAACCTTGGAATATGGTGGTAATTCCCCTTTTCTCCATGGTGGTACCGGTATGGTACCGGCGCATAACGGGCCTCATTACGACCCAGGCGGTAAGGGGTTAACGGCGCCGTAAAAGGTTGCGGTGCCGTTAACCCCTTACCGCCTAATTACGAGGTCCCTTTGCAGGTCCAATCCTTAACGGCTGGTCAAGACCAGCAAAGGGACCTTGGAGGTAATTACGGTACCGCAATTTGCGGTACCGTAATTACCGCCTTCCCCATTCCCATTGAGCCATATGGGGCAAAAATGGGAATGGGGAAGGGCCAATGGTGAATGGGGAATTACCACCCGGCCAACCTTGGAATGGGGCGGTAATTCTGCCATCCACCATGGCGCAATCGTTAAAATACCGGCGTCAACCATGGCGCTAAAAGCGCCATGGTTAACGCCTGGGTCGTAATGACCCCCAACGTGTAATGAGGCCCTTTATCTTGATAAATTGATTGACTCTAAAAAAAGGCCATCAGGAGTTGTCCCTATCACAAAGTGGAGCCCAATAACGTGAAAAAGGGTTCTGGTACTTAACAAAGGTGAGCAAAGCAGAATGTTGTGTAATAGGCCAGGACAAATTTCAAGAGATACGCATTTCCACAGTAACTGATGCTGCGGGCATCATGCTGCTGCATTGACTTATGTGGAGGGTAACAGTATACGGGAGAGTAGTGTCCACCTTTTCTACAAATGCATTCTTTCACCAGGGCAAACGTTTACATATTGCTAATACCTTGCCATAGTAGCACTAGTGCTAACATTGCCCTGTTACAAAAATGCATTGAATTCTATGATTTTGTACAAGGGCTTATATCATGCAATATTGCACTTAAGTAAAACGTTTGTGCATTAATACTCCAGGTCTTCAGAGATTGGCATTTCCAAAGCTGCCTAGGGTATTGCAGCATTATTTGTGTCCTAATGTTTTGAAAAAAGGTTGGCTATCACTGGTGTTAACTGTAGGAGGTCTGCGAAAACTGTAACATGTTTTCCTCCAAACAGTTCTTCATAGTTGGCTTTTAGAACTTCTGGCATTCTGAGATGAATTAAAGACAACATGATGTTGGAAACCATGCTTACATCATCTACCCAGAGCACTTTCATTTGTTTTAGAATTCTGAATACTTCAGTAGCAGGTTCTGCTGATAACTTGTAGCATTCAAATGTGTTTTTTCGCTGTTCTATGGGGAGGAAAAGTAGTCATTGTAAAGTTACCCCTTCTATGTTGTAGGCAGCTAAACCTGTGGGGGCTCTTAATGCAGCCGAAAGGTTGTTGTTTGTTAGGTTTTATAGAAAATTGCTGAATATTTTAATTAACAATGTTTTACCAGAACCAGCTTCATCACTTACAAAAGAGCAGAGGTTTATATTTTTTACAGCTACAGGTTTTAGGGCCTCATTACACGGAAGGCGGTATGGGTTAACGGTCACCGGTAAGGGTACTGGTGACCGTTAACCCTTACCGCCTTACTACGAGGTCCATTTGCGGGACCCGACCTTAACGGCTGGTGTAGACCAGCCGTTAAAGTGGGGACCCGCAAAGGGACCTTGGTGCTAATTACGGTACTGCAATTTGCAGTACCGTAATTAGCTCCTTCCTCATTCCCATTATGCCCTATAGGGCAAAAATGGGAATGGGGAAAGCCATGGAGAAAGGGGGAATTAAAGCCTGCCACCCTTGGAATGGGGTGGTAATTCCCCTTTCCTCCATGGTGGTACCGGTATGGTACCGGCGGCAACCATGGTGCTAATGGCACCATGGTTTACCGCCTACCGTACAATGAGGCCCTTAGTCTCATGTTTAAAACCATATTGAATTTCGTGAGTGACTTCTAAATAAATGGTGAGTTGTTCATCATTTAGTGTGATTTGAGCACTGAAAAGTCTTCTTCAGATTTTTTATATTGATAAATGGAATTTTCAACTTCAAGCCATAGCAATGCCTGCTTCATTTAGAATGGGTGGTTCTCCAAGTTGTTCTTGGCTTCCTGTAAGGAAGGTAGACTGCCATCAGGAGTGCACTTGTCTAGTTGAGCTTCACAGGTCGATTCATGGAATTAATATGCGCCGAAAATTCCGGCGCAGAGGTGCCAAAACGTGCGATTCGCAGTAAAAGTGCGAAAATCGCAGACAAACCAGCGCATATTGATTCATGGAAGTCTGTGCGCGAGAAAAATATTGGATGTGCGCTGAAAAAGTGCGCAGCGCATGCTGGAGCACAGGTCATCCAACGGGGTGCACCACGGCTGCTGCGAAATCGCACAGAGTGTGGCGGACATTACAAAAGTAGGCGGAACACTGGGCGTAACACTCGGAATGGGGAACAACGCGTGAAAATATGGGCGTCACGGGGGAAGTACAGGAGGCAAGTGCGCGGAACGCCCACACGCTCGCCTACAACTCTTATTCATGGAATCGAATAGGGCAAACCAGCGCACGGTCAAAGACGCGCACAGGGCCAAACAAGTACGCCACAAGAAAGCAGGCGGTAGCGTCCCTGTGCCTGAAATAAATGTGCGCCAAAATGTGCGCTAACAAAAAGCACCCATATACAGCTATGATGAATGATCCATACAGTGGCCCTCTAGGACAAATGAGGTGCAAAGGGGTACCGACAAACACGGACACCCGCTGTGTGAAAAATAGCGTGTGCATGTATTACGGGGTTCGCGGGAAGTTCCACATGCGATTGGCCTGGGCACGTGTATTCCGGGGTGCGTGTGAAGTTTCCCACGCGAATTAGCAGGGTATGTGTATTTCGGTGTGCGCGTGAAGTTACACACGCAATTTCAGCAGGGTCCGTGTACTCCGGGTGGGCGGCAAATTCCACACGCGAATCCAGCAGCCTACGTGTATTTCGGGGGGTGCCGGGGAGTCCCACACGTGAATTGGCCGAGTGGGTCCTTCCAGCTGTTCCCTCTACACACTCCACGGCCCCTGCAGGTGGCCCACACCACAGGGGACTACCCTGCACCCCTGCACATGTCCCGCAGGCAGCCCATCCACCATGGCCATGCCCCCCAGCCAACCCACATGTCACCTTGCACTACTGCCCACCAACGCATGTCTCCCAGCACCCCCACCCCCCAGCATCCAGGGGCACACTCCACCAGGCCCCCACTCATGTCTCCCAGCACCCCCAATCCCCTGCATCCAGGGGCACCCTTCACCAGGCTCCCACTCCTGTCTCCCAGCACCCGCAACCCCCTGCATCCAGGGGCACCCTCCACCAGGCCCCCGCTCCTGTCCCCCTGCACCCCCACCCTCCAGCACTGTAGGGCACCCTCCACCAGGCCCCCACTCCTGTCTCCCTGCACCCCCACCCCCCAGCACTGTAGGGCAACCTCCACCAGGCCCCCACTCATGTCTCCCAGCACCCCCACCCCCCAGCACTGTAGGGCAACCTCCACCAGGCCCCCGCTCCTTTCTCCCATCACCCCTACCCCCCTGCATCCAGGGGCACCCTCCAACAGGCCCCCACTCCTGTCTCCCAGCACCCCCACCCCCCTGCATCCAGGGGCACCCTCCACCAGGCCCCCACTCCTGTCTCCCAGCACCCCCAACCCCCAGCACTGTGGGGCACCCTCCACCAGGCCCCCACTCCTGTCCCCCTGCACCCCCACCCCTCTGCATCCAGGGGCACCCTCCACCAGGCCCCCACTCATGTCTCCCAGCTCCCCCACCCCCCTTTATCCAGGGGCACCCTCCACCAGGCCCCCACTCCTGTCTCCCTGCACCCACACCCCCCTGCATCCAGGGGCACCCTCTACCAGGCCCCCACTCCTGTCTCCCAGCTCCCCCACCCCCCAGCCGTGTGATTTGCCTGGGTACGTGTATTCCAGGGGTGCGCGGGTAGTCTCACACACGATTCCATCAGGGTACGTGTGTTATGGGTCCGCGTGAACTTCCACACGCAATACCAGCAGGCTACGTGTATTACGGGGTTCGCGGGAAGTTCCACACGCGATTGCCCTGGGTACGTGTATTTCGGGGTGCGCGTGAAGTTTCACACGCGAATTTGCAGGGATAGTGTATTTCGGTGTGCGCGTGAAGTTCCACACGCGACTGGGCCTGTAAGAGTGGGGTACGTGTATTCCAGGGGTGGATGGGAATATTTACTCGCGCCTGGGCCTGGGAGAGCGTGTTACGTGTATTCCTGGGGTGGGCAGGAAGATTTACACGGTCACCTACAACGCGCCAAAAAATAAAAGGTCCAATCCTGAAACACGTACGCCAGCATGAAGCAGGCGCACGTCACGCGCAGCATAAAAGAGTGCGCAAACAACAAACAAGCTCAGATGCCAGGATGAATATACCTTTCCTAGCAGCAGTGGCCGTGGGATACCGCAGGAGGAGAAGAAGGATAGTCAGGGCCAGAATCTTCACACCCAGAACCAGCCTATTTGGTATGCCTGATGACCAGGTGTATGGGAGGTACAGGTTTCTACCACACATAATACTCGACCTGGTCAGTGAGTGGGAGGATGACCTCACATCACCCACCCTGTGCTCCCAAGCACTCAGCCCCCTGGAGAAGGTCCTCGATGTACTGCACTTCTTGGCTACTGGATCATTTCAGCGGACAAGTGCCATAGTGGGGGGGGTGTCACAGGCCACGAAGTCACCGAGCCTACACCAGGTGTTGGCCATCATCACTGTACGCCCATCAGTCCGCAGGCACATATACCTGCCCAGAACACATGCAAAAAGGCAGGCTGTCAGCCAGGATTTCAACAGGGTGGCACAATTCCCCAAACTGCTAAGTGCCATTGATTGCACCCATGTGGCTCTACGTCCCCCCAGGGCATCTGAGCACATCTATAGAACCGCAAGCACTGGCATTCCATCAACGTCCAGGTAGTATGTGATGCCAAGGGAATCATCAGCTCAGTATATGCCAACTATCCAGGTTCCACCCACAACAGCTTCATTTACAGGATGCCAACCCTAAAGCGGGACATGGAAGCTGGGCGGCATGGCGATGCATGGCTGCTTGGTGAGTAGAAATGCCACAGCACACGCATGCATGACAGATACAGAGTAATGCCAATACCCCACTAATGATCTCCATCACCACCTCCCCAGGGGACAGTGCCTACCCTCTGAGCACACACATGATGACGCCGATTCGGAACCCCATCACGACTCCCGAGGTAAGATACAACACAGCCCATATTGCAACACGGGGCATAGTGGAGCGCACATTTGGAGTGCTCAAGTCACGCTTCCGCTCCCTTGACGCCCGCTGGGCATGGGAGGGGAAAGGGCACAGGGTGAGGCAGCCCGTACGCAGCTGGTGGCTAATTACTTCACATAGAAAACATACCACTGTGGAGTGCACACAGCCCTGGCACATACCGTCTGACAATCAATGATGACTCAATCTGACAATTCTGATGAATTAATGGACAGTCAACTGTCAGAACCATAGCAGCCTGAGATTGTTCATCTGGAAGTGTCACAATGTGTGCATCCCTACCTACACAAACACCACCAATGCAGTGTCATGAAAAGACACACTTCCATGCAGCAAAAATGAATACCCAATTGCAAAATACAACATCAAGAACAGTGCCATGTCACCCAACCGCTCCCCGGCACGGCCACACAACACACCATGGCATGTCATGCAATACAGTATTGACTACAGACTGCCCACACATCAAATGGGGGTCCAACGTCACTGTGTAAGTCAATGTCACTTGGGCACACCATTTGCAAGCCCATTGAAACGGGAAGCAGGAGGGGTGTGTGTCACACAAACCCAAGCATCAGACCCAAATTCAGGACAAGCCTGCACGTGCCCAGCCACAATACAGCATATGCCCACGGGAGCCACACAAGGCAACACACTGTCCAAAAAATCAAGAATAAAAAATAAATAAATAAATAAATAAATAAAAAATAAAAAATGGTCATGAATGGGCCCGGGGGGGGGGAGGGGGTTGGGGGAGGCCACCCAGGAGGTCCGAGGACAGGGTGCACACCAAAACCCACCTGTGTGGATCTTGCGAAAAAAAGACACCTCCATGGGCTCATGGCCTGCACTGCTACCCTATTGTGGGAGAATCGCTGCTGTCGCTCTCCTCACCCTCTGCAGCTGCATCAGGAGGTGGTGGCACTATGGGAGGCAGCCCACGCAAAGCCCTAGTCTGGTCTTCCATGGCAGCAAGCATGCAGGTGTGGAAGGTCTGGTTCTGGAGGATAATTGTGCAGAGGTCCCCATGCAACAACTCACGGGATGCCCGGACCTCCGCCCTAGTTGCCTGCATCTCAGTTGAGAGCGTACGTGTGAGCCGCTCCAGCTGCTGTTCTGTCCTCGTGTTAGCTGAAGCCTCAAGCTCAACCAGAGTTGCCCTGAGCTGACGGAGTTCTACCCTCAGGGCTTCCCTGTGGCCCTGGGACTAAATAGAAATGGCTTCCCGCAGAGTCTCCAGTGTCGCCCACCTGTCCCTGTTGGACGCCAACATGTCCTCCCTGTGTAACTGGCTAATGGAGTCTGTTGCCTGCTGTAGTTGTTCAATTAGCCTTTCTTGGGGGACAATGGAAGTGGCCACCCTATCCATGGCCTGAGCCATCATCTCAATTGATGCTGCCTGTTAGTTTGCCATACTGTATATGGATTGCTCCCATGCGGTATTGCCAGGTGGCATGCAGCCACCGCGTCGGCGGGCACCACAACTGTCTGGGGCAAGGCGAACTGCGCCTTGCTGTGCCGGCACTGCCTGAGGCTGCAGGACTGCATTCCCCCTCTGATCTGCTGGCCCAGGAACAGGATCAGATGTAGCGGAGTATGACCCTGCATCCGTAACCACCAAAGGCGGACCTACCAACACTGACATCCCCATTGAGGGTTCTATCCCCTGGTACAGGTGAGTTAGACAGTACAGAATCCCTCCCAGAAACACTTACCTGCGACGGCACATAGGTCTCATCATCCGAATCGACACCTGAATAGAGCTCGGGGGAGGTGCACCCAGAGACACCCCTTGAGATGACGGTCTGCAGCAAGTGTGAGTTCTCACCCACCACCACACCACGTTCCTCACTGGTGCCCGGTCGGGCCTGAGACCCCTCCTGGTTCTGCACCATCTCCACAACCCCAGCAGTATCAAGTGCGTCATCCCCTGCAAAGACATGAAAGAAAAGAAATGGGAACAGGCATTAGCACCATGGAACACAATTAGGGCTGAGAAGCAACAGAACCAGTACTTCATTGACACATGTCCCACATGACTATAACCTTCCCATGCATGCACCGTCACTGCGTATGAAGGGGAGGCAAATGGCACACATTGATGACACCAAGATGGAAGACCAACACATTTGCTGCATGCTGGCTAGCAGTGCCATCACACATTGGCCTGTGATTGGCATGTCCAATACACATACATGACACATGCCATCACACAGATGGCATGTACCATAACCATGTCACACATGTGACAATAGGACTGAGAAATGCCTAGTGAAAGTGGTGGAATGCAAACAATCAGCCTTTATGAACACAGAATAATACGCAACAATGTTGTGGCAAGATGACACTTCAAGGGCAACTGGGATGAGGTTGGGCTAAATGTCTGCTGTTGCCAGAAGGGATACTGCAATACCCAAATCCTGGTGCGCAGAATGTATTGGATGAAGCACATGGGTGACCCAAACCACTCAGGCACACCCACCCTCACCTGGCACTCAATCAGAAGCACTCACACACACACCATGCACATGGATGACACACACATGCATGTGCACTCACTGGACAATGCCTCGTAATCTGGCAGGTCTCCCACGCCTTGGATCTGTCCCTCCGTGACGTAGGTCCCAACAACATACTCATGTGGAGTGAGTTCAATGTCCTCTGCTGGAGACCCACCTCCAGTCACTAGAGTAGCGGCATGACTTGAGGCCAGCTTTTTCTTTGCCCTGCGCTTCAGGTCATTCCAGCGCTTGTAGCAATCATTAGCTGTGCGCCTCACGAATCCAAGGGCACTTATGATGTCTGCGATGGTCTGCCAGTGTGCCAGACATTGTGCAGGTGTGGTCTTGCATCCTGCAGTAATCACCATTTCGCTGTCATGTGCGGACACATACTCCACAAGTGCATCAAGTTCGGCCTGATTGAAGCTGGGCTTCCTTGGTGGGCCGGACTGTGTAGCCGTGTCTGGGGCATCAGCCTGTACTGGACGAGCACACTTCCTCTTCCGCTTGGAAGGTGGTGGGTATCCTGAGTGTCCTACGCCGCTCTGGACACTAGGGGCAGGAGCCCCGGTGGACTGTGGACTAGGAGTGTGGGAATGAACACTCACCATGGGACTTGGTGCAGGCATTAGCTGAAGTGTGATGTAGTCAGGGGGAACATCAGCATGATGGACTGGGATCGACACTGTCCTGGCTGGGAGACTCAGAGCTGGGGTGGATGGAGCCGCAGCTGCCCCTGCAGCCTCCCCACCCTGCCTACTCGGGGCAGCAGATGACATAGCTGCCCCTGATCCACATGGCCTGGTGACACCAACGTGGACCGCCACACGTGGCCTAGACCTGCTGACCTGGAAGTCAGCCATGGAGTCACCCTGTGCCAGGTCTGGTGCCACAATGGGCTGGTCCAACAAGGGCTGAGCAGGGATGGTGTCAGTCAGCCACGTTACCCTCAACCGGGGGGGGGGCATGGGTGTCCCTGACTGGTCACCCATACATGGGGGGCTAGGGGCACCCTGCAAGTCCCGGCTACGTCCCCTACCATATCCACCACGGCAACCTCTTGAGGCTCGGCCACCTTTGAGACCCTTACCGCGTGCTCGCCTCCCAACCATGGCACTGATGTTGTTGTGCGTATGGGAGTTGCAGTAAACTATTGTCCTGGACAATTGGGGGTCAAAGGGGTAGGGTACTAGATGGAATTCGTACCCTAGTGCTCTAGCAAGGCTGTATGTGACCCCTGGGGGAAGATGACAGGTCACGCAACGCACAGGCACCCCAAAAAAGGGAGATAATGTGCACGCAACCCCTCCTAGACCACGTGAGTGGAAAAATAAACCTGCAGTAGGATGTGGCACCCAGAAACACAAAAATGAACGTATGTGTGTCACACGCAGCCTAGAAGGACCTCTGAAGGGGTACGCGACACACGGGGCAAGCACAGATGTTAAATACCTGCGCGACTCACCGTCTGCCTGGAAAAATAGCATGAAAAAGACGCGCATGTGCGCGTTGGCAACACCCCCGCCAAAAGAAGAATTGTATGCTGTCTGAGGAGACAGGACAACAGAAGAAGTGAACGCTGTTTGAGGAAACAGGCCCAGGAAAAAGACAAAAAGAGAAAAAGCTGTCAGAGGTAACAGGGAGTACGAACTTGGAACGCCGTGAAGTAAATCGTGTGTGAACCGACAAGAAGTACAGATTTCACCCACTCGCTCTCCACAAAAAGCACGTACAAGGAAATGGCGTTCTACACGTACCTTTTAAACATGCCCACACGTCCAGCGTCACTTCCACGTGTACGCGCTAAGGCCCTATCCTCCAATTACACGAGCTGACACTCTGACGTGCAGTCATTGGACGTGTAACATGCACCCGTGTACAGGGAAATGCCCGCGCACGCAAGTCACAGACGCGCATATGCGCTGAGGCCCTTTCCACCAATTACACGCTATGACACTCTGACGTGCTTATTTTTTCTACGCGCCATGGAAAACGCACGTGCGCGTAACCTCATAGATGCGCCTACACGCTGGGGGCCTTTGGGCCAATAAATTCGCGTACGTGTGCTGACGCGCTTACCCGCTAAGGCCCTTTCCTCGAATTACACGCAGACGAGCTGGATTTTCACGTGCCAAATCACTCGTATGAAGCTGGCCACGCGTAAGCACACGGAAGACCACGCTCCTGCCCAGAAGGCCGAATTACTGCCCCCCAGAGCCCCGAGCATGCTCCCACCTGCCATCTGCTGCTGCCTGATTGCCTACTGCCCACGTGCCCTGCCATTTGCTGCCTGCACATCAGCCAGGGGTGCTGTTACCACCCCTGCTGGAACCGAAGACTCCCGACTGGGATTCCATCGCTCCACGGACCAGCCCCAGGGCCCAGTTGCCCACCCACTCCTGCCTCTGGGGTTGTCATGTCGGGCACTGCAAACCTGGCACCACTGGCAACCCCCGGCCAGGGAGGCAGAGGGGCATCAGCTTCACAGCCACCGAAGTTGGTGTCCTGGTGGAGCAAGTCCTGGGGCAGTATGATGCCCTCTTCGGAAGTTTGCGCGCTGACAAGGAAGGACGGACTCGGATCTGGACGGACATCGTGACTGCCATCAACATGGAGGGGGTGGCAGTCCAACTATTCCAACATGTCAAGAAGCCCTGGGAGGACTTCAGGTCCAGGACCCTCAACAAGGCCCGGCGCCTCTTGAAGGCAGCGGATGCTAAGGGGCGCCGGGGCCACTTGTCGGAAGATCAGATGAGGGTCCTGGAATGCATATCCCCGTCCAGGTACTTGAGAGGCAGACCCGTCTTGAGTCGAGCGGTAAGTGTACATGCATCCTGATTGTAAGCTGTGCGTGTGGTGGTGTGCCAGTAGTGTGCAGGTGTGCCGCCAATGACCTCTGCCTTAATGCCAGTAAGACTGAGATTCTACTCATCGGCACACCCACTCCCTCCTTCCCTGCAGCTCTCTGGCCGGCCTCCCTTGGCCCCCTTCCTGCCCCTACCTGCAAGGCTAAAAACCTTGGGGTCATCTTCGACTCCACACTCTCCTTCTCTCCTCATATATCTGACGTCTCTAAGAAGTCACACTACCAGCTGCACCTCCTCAGAGGTATTCTTCCCTTCCTCTCCTTCCCCCAGAAGCTCACTGTCTCCCGAGCCCTGGTTCTCTCAAGGCTGGATTACTGTAACAGCCTCTATCTTAATCTGCCTGCCTCCACTCTCCGCCCTCTGCAACTTATCCAGAACAGAACTGCGAGACTTGTCCTTGGCCTCAAGCCCAGGGACCGTATCTCTCCAGGGCTGAAATCTCTTCACTGGCTCCCAGTGGCTGCGAGGATTAAGTTCAAAACCCTCTGCATTGTCCACAAGGCCTTCTGGGGCCTGGGGCCTAAATACCTTCAACTCTCTTTTCCTAAATATCTTCCTTCACGGGCCCTTCGCTCATCCGTCTCCAACTCCCTCATGGTCAGCCGCTTCTCGAAGCAACGAGCTGGGGGTAGATCTCTCTCCGCAGCAGGGGCCTCCCTCTGGAACAGCCTTCCTGCCTCCCTGAAACTTGAGGAGAACCATCTCCGGTTCCGGAAGCACCTCAAAACCTTCCTCTTCGCTTCTGCCTTCTCTCTCCCTCTCCCCTGCTAAACCTGCTTAACTCCCCACTAAATTCTGCACTAAACCTGCATCTTGGCCCTCTCAGCGACCTCGGTCCAAGGCCCAGCCACTCTCAACTTGCACTGCCTCCCTGGCGCCCCCTGCACTGTGGGACTGTCACTGTATCCCTACAGCCCCCTTCCTAGCACTTGCTCTGCACTTACCTCGCACTTGCCACCAGCTGGCCCTTTTATTTATTATTTATTATTATTACGCTACTTACCGTGTACTGCACTTTCCCCCCCACCTCCTCCCCCTGCACTTTCTCCTTTTCCCCTTACCTCTGCACTTGCCCGATCTGAATGACACCTGGCCTAGTAGGATCGTTTGTCTGTCTTCCCCTTGTTTCCCTCCCTCCCTGCCTCGTCGCGCCTTGAAACACTTGTGTATAGGCGCGTTACAAATACCATATCATATCATATCATATCATATCATATCATATCATATCATATCATATCACATGTGTTTGTATGGGGCCGAGTATGGGTGGGGGTGTACAGGGCCGTGAGGCTAACACATGCGAGGGCTCTCATGTGTGAGACATGGATGGTGCTTGTGTGTGTAGGCTTGCATGCCAAATGCAGATGTGTGTGCACACATGTTTGAATGAATGTGTATTTAAGTAGGCATGTTCGTGATGTCACACATGGATGTTGGTTTCAGCTACATGTATCTGCACTGTGTACATGTGCATGTGTGTGTATTTGACAAGGGGACAACAGTGATGCACCATGGATGCATGTGACACCGGGATGTGGAAGACTGATTGGCAGATGTGACATGGATGCCTATCTCATTACTGCAACAGTTTGCAGAGGTGTACACATGCATGCAAGTGTGGTGGTGTGTGTGCATGTGTAGTGCACTCCCTGTGTTGCATGTGATGTCTGGCTCACCTTTGCCTGCTCATGCAGTTGTATGTGTATGGATGGTGCTGGCTGTTGCAATATGGCTGTGGTATGGCTCATGTGTGCGAGTTGAAATTACATGTGGGTTGGCGATTGTGATGCCATGTCTGAGGTTTGCCAATGCCACTCATGTACAACTGTCATGTGTGTATGTGTCCATTGTACAGTGCCCTGATGCCTGTGTTTTATTTCTCCTGTCTGCAGCGTCAACTGATGAAGAGGGCGGAGAAGGTGCTGTGGAGCACAGCAGCAGGGATTGCACCGCCAGCCGCAGACGCAAGGCCCGGCTCCACTACCAGGTTGTCATCTCGTCGGGGAGTGAGGAGTCTGGTGCCGCGTCCCAGGCCGCAGCTGCCGGGGGGAGGTCCAAGAGGCGGAGGTCAGAGTTGGACTCCTCGGCAGCAGAAGGGGCAGCTGGGACCCCACAGGGCCTAACGGGGGAAGATGGCACAGAGTCATCTATGTTGGTGGGGGGTTTAGGTGGAGGAGGAGGCCGTGCAAGCGACAGAGACGGGTTCTGGAGGTGGGGATTCCACTGGTGCTAGTGGTGCAGTGCAGGACCAGGGACAGGAGGCAGCACAGGCCGCCGCGGAGGTGCCTGTGTGCAATCCTGTCCCTGATCCTGTCACTGCATCATCTTGCACCAGCAGGGATGCCTATGTCCAGACCCGTTTTCAGGCAGGGGATGAGCTTACAACAACTGGCCTTCCTCTGCCTGCGGACGTGGCTATCCAGGTATGGGTTGAGCCTGTCCGACTGGTGTGGTGTTGTGTCAACGGGCCATGCGAGGTGACCTGCAGTCTTTTCATGGGGAGACTGCACGTCATCTCGAATGGCTCGTTGACCGCGTCGGCCCACTGGGACAGGTCACCCAGGCCGGATTCCTCCGTTTGCTGGAGCTTGTTCCGACCACCTCCTCAACTGAACACCCTATGCGCCAGTCGTCCTCCGTGCCATCTTTCCACCCATTTGTCACCTGGGTGCCCTGTGGAGCTGCCTCTGACGGTGCGGCCAGGCTGGTGGAGGACACATCCCTGCCACAGTCGGGAGTCAGACGTCCAGCAGGGGTGGCCACATCATCGACTACACCCCGGCCGGTGGAGGATGTGCAGGCAGCAGAAGCCAGGGCACGGGCATAGGCACAGCAACAGCAGCAACGAGGTGGGAGCCATGATGGCTCGGGGCCTTCGACATCGGAGGGGCAGGCATCGGCCGGAGGGCAGGAGGACCCAGGACGGGAAGTGTCTTCCGTGTGGCAGCGGTTGGGCCATGCCATAGATGCGGAGCGGCAGCGGGCGGAAGAGGCACGGCTCACGATGGTCAGGGCGGAGAACTCCATGCGGAGGGCCCTGAGGCGGGCCGAGTGCCTCGAGGCAATCCGGAGGGAGTTGGAGTAGAACATGTCGTCATCCCTGCGGACCCTCAGGGCCATGAAAGAGGACCGCCTCCGGGACATTGAGCAGGAGTTCGATGATGCCCTGGCCCGGAACATCCAGAAGTGAGCCGTCGGACTAGCCTGCTGCCCTTGTAAATAGTTCTTTAGTGTTAAGTTTCCTTTCGGTTTTGTTTTGTTTTGGGGCGCTTAGACAATGCCCCAAATTCTTGTATATATTTCTTCATTAGGTAGGATTTTATTTTATACGTTTCATTTAAAGGATTGGGCACATGGACCCTGGATGTTCACTTTGTACATAGTTTGACAATGGATTTGGATTGTTGAATTTTTTTTCCCATGGATCAATGGTTTTTTATTATTTTTGCACCTTGGATTTATTTTCTCAGACTGACACTTTGGAGACTTGATTTTGGATTGCTTTTCATTTGGATTTCATGCGTCTTTTTCATTTATTGGACATGCTGGATTTCTTTTTTTATTTCCATTTTCTTCTGTTATTTCCATTTTCTTCTGTTCCATTTCATTGCCTTGCTTTTCTGTTTAATACATTATCATTTGGTACTTCAATGTGTGGTATTCTCTCTTTGGTTTCATGCATGTCGCAATGTGTGTTTTTTCATTCACATGCTGTCATTTTGTGGGTTTGACGGATATATGTTGATGTGCAGACTAGCCATTTGGGATGCATTGTGCTGATGATTTCTTTGTGGGGTGGATGTCATACCTGGTGGTGTGTTCGGACTGGGGTGGCGTGGGCAGTGTATTGAGGGGGCATGGGGGCCATGATTATGGATCGTCATGAGGTATTGGGGGGACATGTATGGGGGCTTGCTGGCAGCTGTCCTGCACTGCTGGGGGGTGGTGGTGCAGGGGGACATGTGTGGGGGCCTGGTGGAGGGTGCCCTACACTGCTGGGGGGGTGGGGGTGCAGGGGGACATGAGTGGGGGCCTGGTGGAGGGTGCCCCACAATGCTGGGGGGTGGGGGTGCAGGGGGACATGAGTGGGACATGAGTGGGGGCCTGCTGGCAGGTGTCCCACAATGCTGGGGGTGGGGGTGCAGGGAGACATGTGTGGGGGCCTGATGGAGGGTGCCCTGCACTGCTGGGGGGTGGGGGTGCAGGGGACATGAGTTGGGCATGAGTGGGGGCCTGCTGGCAGGTGCCCCACAATGCTGGGGGGTGGGGGTGCTGGGAGACATGAGTGGGGGCCTGGTGGAGGGTGCCCTGCACTGCTGGGGGCTGGGGGTGCCGGGGGACATGAGTGGGGGCCTACTGGAGGGTGCCCGCAATGCTGGGGGGTGGTGGTGCTGGGAGACATGCATTGTTGATCAGTAGTGCAAGGTGACATGTGGCTTGGGTTGGGAGCATGGTGGAAGGGCTGCCTGCGGGACATGAGCAGGGGTGCAGGGTAGTCCCCTGTGGTGTGGGCTGCCTGCAGGTGCTGTGGTGGGGGTAGAGGGAATACCTGGGAGGACCCACACAGCCAATTCACGTGTAGTACTCCCCGGAACCTCTGAAATACACGTACCCTGCTGAATTTGCGCGTGAAACTTCCCACGCACCCCTAAATGATGTGCAAAGGGGTACGTGACAAACACGGACACCCGCTGTGTGAATAATAGCGTGTGCATGTATTTCGTGGGTGCGCAGGAAGTTTAACACGCGATCGGGCCTGGGGGAGCGGGGTACGTGTATTTCAGGGGCTCACGGGAAGTTTAACACGCGATCGGGCCTGGGGAGCGGGGTAGGTGTATTTCAGGGGCTCGTGGGATTTTTAACACGCGATCGGGCCTGGGGGAGCGGGGTACATGTATTTAAGGGGCTCGCAGGAAGTTTAAGACGCGATCAGGCCTGGGGGAGCGGGGAATGTGTATTTCAGGGGCTCACGGGAAGTTTAACACGCGATCGGGCCTGGGGGAGCGGGGTACGTGTATTTCAGGGGCTTGCGGGAAGTTTAACACGCGATCAGGCCTGGGGGAGCGGGGTACGTGTATTTCAGGGGCTCGCGGGAAGTTTAACACGCGATCAGGCCTGGAGGAGCGGGGTATGTGTATTTCAGGGGCTCGCGGGAAGTTTAACACACGATCGGGCCTGGGGGAGCGGGGTACGTGTATTTCAGGGGCTTGCGGGAAGTTTAACACGCAATCGGGCCTGGGGGGGTGGGGTACGTGTATTTCAGGGGCTCGCGGGAATTTTAACACGCGATCGGGCCTGGGGGAGCGGGGTATATGTATTTAAGGGGCTCGCGGGAAGTTTAACACGCGATCGGGCCTGGGGGACCGGGGTACGTGTATTTCAGGGGCTCGCGGGAAGTTTAACATGTGATCGGGCCTGGGGGAGCGGGGTACGTGTATTTCAGGGGCTCGCGGGAAGTTTAACACACGATCGGGCCTGGGGGAGCGGGGTACGTGTATTTCAGGGGCTTGCGGGAAGTTTAACACGCAATCGGGCCTGGGGGGGTGGGGTACGTGTATTTCAGGGGCTCGCGGGAATTTTAACACGCGATCGGGCCTGGGGGAGCGGGGTATATGTATTTAAGGGGCTCGCGGGAAGTTTAACACGCGATCGGGCCTGGGGGACCGGGGTACGTGTATTTCAGGGGCTCGCGGGAAGTTTAACATGTGATCGGGCCTGGGGGAGCGGGGTACGTGTATTTCAGGGGCTCGCGGGAAGTTTAACACGCGATCAGGCCTGGGGGAGCGGGGTACGTGTATTTCAGGGGCTCACAGGAAGTTTAACACGCGATCGGGCCTGGGGCAGCGGGGTACGTGTATTTCAGGGGCTCACGGGAAGTTTAACACGCGATCGGGCCTGGGGGAGCGGGGTACCACTCACCGTCTGCCTTGCGTGTAGAAGAACGCGTAGCCAACACCCACCCGCTATGAAGTAATAGCGTATGAACCCCAACGCCTGCAGAACACACACACCGCACCCCACGAAAAGCACGTACAGAGCAATGGAAATCCACGTGGGATCTTCAAGCCCTGCCAGGGCAACGCCCGTGCGCGATACGTCACAGACGCGCTTACGCGCTAAGGGCCTTTGGTCCAATGGAATCGCGTATGCATGCTGACGCGCATATGCGCTAAGGGCCTTTCCTCGAATTACACGCTGACGTGCAGAATGTTCACGTGCCAAATCACTCCGTATCAAGCTGGCCACGCGTAAGCACACGGAAGACCATGCTCCTGCCCAAAAGGCTGAATTACTGCCCCCCAGAGCCCCGAGCAGCCTCCCACGAGCCGTCTGCTGCTGCTTGCCAGCCTGCCTGCTGTCACCGTGCCCTGCCATTTGGTGCCTGCACATCAGCCATCTGCAGGGGTCCAGTTGCTGTGTCCACCCCTGCTGGAACAGAAGACTCCCGACTGGGATACCATCGCTCCGCAGCCCAGTCCCAGGACCCAGTTGCCCACCCACGCCTGCCTCGGGGGTCGCCATGTCGGGGCAAACACCATCCGAGACCAATGGCGACCCCCAACCAGAGGGGCAGAGGGCCACCAGCTTCAGTCAGAAGGAAGTTGGTGTCCTGGTGGAGCTTGTCCTGGGGCATTATGATGCCCTCTTCGGATCATCACGCGCCGACAAGGAAGGACGGGACAGGATCTGGGATGACTTTGTGGTTGCCATCAACGCGGAGGGGGTGGCAACCCGCAACATCAAGCAAGTCAAGAAGCGTTGGGAGGACTTGAGGTGCAGGACCCTCATGAAGACCTGGCGCCTCGTGGAGGGGGGCCGGGGCAGCATGAGTACCATCCAGCTGAGGGTCCTGGAACGCGTATGCCCAGCGCTCCATGCCCAGATCCTTGAGAGGCAGACCCGTCTGGAGTCGAGCGGTAAGTGGCCAAGCATTGCTGTGTGAGACAGGGCATGTTGCAGTGTGCTGGTTGTCTGATACTTGCCTGTATGTGTGACATAGGCCATGTACGCGTGTGAGTGTAGGGACATCATGGTCATGCATGTGAGACCAGTAATGTGTGAAGCACACGGTTGGTGTATGTGTTTAAATGCAACATGGGGAGCCCCATGCGGAATGGACACATGAGAGCATGCCAGTCCTTGTTCCTGGACATGGGTGGGGGTGAGGGATGGGTGCTGATGCCATATACATGTATGGTGTCCATGTCTGTGTGTCTGACCTGCGTGTCTGTGACTTGTGAATGCCATGGATGCATGACACATGTCTGTGACAATGTTCAGAATCACTGATGCAGCCTGGTTATCCTTGCATCCACTGTGTCTGGGGTGTACGAGTCCAGATGGATGAAAGTACGGTGAAGTGTGTGCATGTGATAGGCATGACCCATGATGCATGTGAGTTCAAAAACAACATTCTATGTTTCAAGAGTCCCTTGGACATGTCTGCTAATGTCCATAGCATGCACCATGGCTGTTACTGCATGTGTTTTGCCTGCACTGACCCATGTGTTGTGGAGGGACATGATGGAAGTGATCTTTGACAGTGCCACTCATCTGCTATTGCTTCTTGTCTAGGGGACCATTGTACAGTACCCTGATGCTTGTGTTCTATGTCTCCCTCTACACAGCGCAAAGTGAAGAAGAGGGCGGAGACCGCGCTGTGGAGCAAAGCGGTGGGGATGCCCCCATGGCTGCAGCGGAAGGGGTGGGTGAGCCCCCACAGGGGCTTGCAACGGCAGAAGATGGGGTGGAGCCATCCAGGTTGGTGGTTTCCACAAAGGAGGAGGAGGCCGCTACTGAGCCGCACATGGGGCCTGGTGGGGGCATCCCTGCTGGTGCAAGTGGTGCAGTCCAGGGGCAGGAGGCATCACAGGTCGCCGTGGAGGTGCCTGTGCATGTCACTGTCCCTGACACTGTGACTGCACCACCATGCACCAGCAGGGATGCCCCATCCCAGGCCCGTCTGCAGGTAGGGGGGATGTCCATGTCATCTGACTCCCCTCCACGTGCAGACGAGGGGACTCCTGGCCGTATGGAGAAGGTCCTGATTGGTGTTGCGTTGCGCACGGGTATCATTCGTGATGAGGTGCGTGCTTCCTGGGGGGAGCAGGCACGTCATCACGAAGAGCACCGTGCCAACGTGGACCAGTTGGGAGCGGCCATGGTCGGGGGTTTCGTACATGTGTCGGGCATTCTGGCGACCCTCTCCTCCTCTGTGGAGGCTATGCGCCAGTTGTTCTCCATGCCGTCTTCCGGCCCAGATGCCACCAGGGCCCCCTGTGGACCCGCCCCAACCAACACAGCCAACTCAGTGGGGATCCCATCCCTGCCACAGTCGGGAGTCGGAAGTTCAGCAGGGGTGGACACACCAGCAACTGGGCCCCAGCAGATGGAGGATGTGACGGAATCATCGGGCAGGGCATGTGCACGACGGCGTCGGTGGATTCCATCAGCCTGGATGCCGTCGTGCTGGCACAGGCAGTTGCGTCGGAGGCAGCGGCAGACTCGACGTGGGAGGCATCATGGCTCAGGGCCATCAACATCAGGGGGGCAGGCATCGGCCGGAGGGCAGGAGAACCCTGGAATGGGAGTGTCTTCCATGTGGGAGCGGTTGTGCCAGCAGATAGGTGCGGAGCGGCAGCGGGCAGAGGAGGAACGGCTCACAATGGTCAGGGCGGAGAACTCCATGCGGAGTGCGCTGAGGCGGGCTGAGTGCCTCGAGGGTATTCGCAGGGAGTTGGAGCTGGACACTGCATTATCCCTGCGAGACCTCGGGGCCAGGGAACATGCCCGCCTCCAAGCCATTGAACAGGAGTTCGATGATGCCCTGGCCCATGACAACAACCAGTGAGCCGTCGGACTAGCCCGCTGCCCTTGTAAATAGTTATGTAGTTTTTATTAGGTAGTATTATTAGATAGGTTTCATTTCTTCCGTTGGGATCATGGACCCTGCATTGTTTATCTGAATATAGTTGACTGTTGGATTTTATTTTTTTATTTGGAATTTATCCATGGAGCAATGGTTTTCGGTTTTGATTTACTTTTTTGAACTGTGAATTTGGACACCTTTCCTTTGGATTTTGATTTGTGGTTTTACATTATTTTACGGACATGCTGCTTTTGGTTTTTAATTCCCATTGTCGTTTGTTTATTTTTGATTCCATTTATGTTGCTTTTAATACATTTTCTTCAGCAAACTTCAATGTGTAGTATCATTTCATTGGCTTCATGCATATCATGATATGGGTTTTGACATTCACTGATACCCATTGTGTGTATGTGAGGGACATGTGTTCATTTACATACTTGCCATTGGGGTTGTATCATGTAATTGGCATTTCGAAGTGGGTGGATGCAATACTTGGGTGGGTGTTTGGCATGTGGAGGCAGCCCATAAGGGCCAGGGATCTAGATTGTGATGACGTGTTGGCTGGGGGACATGAGTGGGTGCCTGCTGGCAGGTGCCCCGCAATTCTGGGGGGTGGGGGTGCAGGGGGACATGAGTGGGACATGAGTGGGGGCCTGCTGGCAGGTGCCCCACAGTGCTGGGGGGTGGGGGTGCAGGCGGACATGACTTGGACATGAGTGGGGGCCTGGTGGAGGGTGCCCCTGTATGCTGGGGGGTGGGGGTGCTGGGAGACATGAGTGGGGGCCTGGTGGAGGGTGCCCCTGACTGCTGGGGTGTGGGGGTGCAGGGGGACATGAGTTGGACATGAGTGGGGGCCTGGTGAAGGGTGCCCCTGGATGCCGATTGGTGGGGGTGCTAGGAGACATGTGTGGGGGCCTTGTGGAGGGTGCCCTGCACTGCTGGGGGGTGGGGGTGCTGGGAGACATGAGTGGGGGGCCTGGTGGAGGGTGCCCTGCACTGCTGGGGGGTGGGGGTGCAGGGAGACATGAGTTGGACATGAGTGGGGGCCTGGTGGAGGGTGCGACTAGATGCTGGGAGGTGGGGGTGCTGGGAGACATGTGTGGGGGCCTGGTGGAGGGTGCCCTGCACTGCTGGGGGGTGGTGTGCTGGGAGACATGTGTGGGGGCATGGTGGAGGGAGCCCCTGGATGCTGGGGGGTGGGGGTGCTAGGAGACATGTGTGGGGGCCTGGTGGAGGGTGCCCTGCACTGCTGGGGGGTGGGGGTGCTGGGAGACATGTGTGGGGGCCTGGTGGAGGGTGCCCCTGGATGCTGGGGGGTGGGGGTACTTGGAGACATGTGTGGGGGCATGGTGGAGGGTGCCCTGCACTGCTGGGGGGTGGGGGTTCTGGGAGACATGAGTGGGGGCCTGGTGGAGGGTGCCCTGCACTGCTGGGGGTGGGGGTGTAGGGGGACATGAGTTGGACATGAGTGGGGGCCTGGTGGAGGGTGCCCCTGGATGCTGGGGGTGGGGGTGCTGGGAGACATGTGTGGGGGCCTGGTGGAGGGTGCCCCTGGATGCTGGGGGGTGGGGGTGCTGGGAGACATGTGTGGGGGCATGGTGGAGGGTGCCCTGCACTGCTGGGGGGTGGGGGTGCTGGGAGACATGAGTGGGGGCCTGGTGGAGGGAGCCCTTCACTGCTGGGGGGGTGGGGGTGCAGGGGGACATGAGTTGGACATGAGTGGGGGCCTGGTGGAGGGTGCCCCTGGATGCTGGGGGGTGGGGGTGCTGGGAGACATGTGCAGGGGCCTGGTGGAGGGTGCCCCTGGATGCTGGGGGGTGGGGGTGCTGGGAGACATGTGCGGGGGCCTGGTGGAGGGTGCCCCTGGATGCTGGGGGGTGGGGGTGCTGGGAGACATGTGTGGGGTCCTGGCGGAGGGAGCCCTGCACTGCTGGGGGGTGGGGTGCGGAGAGACATGTGTGGGGGCCTGGTGGAGGGTGCCCCTGACTGCTGGGGGTTGGGGGTGCTGGGAGACATGAGTGGGGGCCTGCTGGCAGGGGCCCTTGACTGCTGGGGGGTCTGGGTGCAGGGGGGCATGAGTTGGACATGAGTGGGGGCCTGGTGGAGGGAGCCCCTGGATTCTCGGGGGTGGGGGTGCTGGGAGACATGAGTGGGGGCCTGGTGGAGGGTGCCCCTGACTGCTGGGGGGTGGGGGTGCAGGGGGACATGAGTTGGACATGAGTGGGGGCCTGGTGGAGGGTTCCCCTGGATGCTGGGTGGTGGGGGTGCCGGGGGACATGAGTTGGACATGAATGGTGGCCTGCTGGCAGGTGCCCCACAGTGCTGGGGGTTGGGGGTGCTGAGAGACATGCGTTGTTGATCAGTAGTGCAAGGTGACATGTGGCTTGGCTGGGGGGCATGCCCATGGTGGATGGGCTGCCTGCGGGACATGAGCAGGGGTGCAGGGTAGTCCCCTGTGGTGTGGGCTGCCTGCAGGGGCCGTGGAGGGTGTAGAGGGAACACCTGGGAGGACCCACACGGCCAATTCACGTGTAGTACTCCCCAGAACCCCTGAAATACACGTACCCTGCTGAAATCGCGTGGGAGACTTCCCGCGCACCCCGAAATACACGTACCCAGGACATTCACATGTGGAACTTCCCGCGCACCCCTGAAATACATGTACCCTGCTGAATTGGCATGTGAAACTTCCCACGCACCCCGAAATACACGTACCCAGGACATTTGCGTGTGGAACTTCCCGCGCACCCCTGAAATACACGTGCCCTGATGGAATCGCGTGTGAAACTTCCTGCGCACCCCAGGAATACACGTACCCAGGACAATCTCGTGTGGAACTTCTCGCGCACCGCAGAAATACACGTACCCTGCTGAATTCGCGTGTGAAACTTCCCGCGCACCCCGAAATACACGTACCCAGGACATTCGCGTGTGTAACTTCCCGCGCACCCCTGAAATACACGTGCCCTGATGGAATCCATGTAAACTTCCCGTGCACCCCTGAAATACACGTACCCTGCTGAATTCGCATGTGAAACTTCCCGCGCACCCCAGGAATACACGTACCCAGGACAATCGCGTGTGGTACTTCCCGCGCACCCCTGAAATACACGTTCCCTGCTGAATTCGCGTGTGAAACTTCCCACACACCCCGAAATACACGTACCCTGCTGAATTCGCGTGTGAAACTTCCCGCGCACCCTAGGAATACACGTACCCAGGACAATCGCGTGTGGAACTTCCCGTGCACCCCTGAAATACACGTACCCTGCTGAATTTACATGTGAAACTTCCCGCGCACCCCTGAAATACACGTGCCCTGATGGAATCGCGTGTGAAACTTCACGCGCACACCTGAAATACAGGTACCCTGCTGAATTCGCGTGTGAAACTTCCCGCGCACCCCTGGAACACGCGTACCCAGGACAATCGTGTGTGGAACTTCCCACGCACCCCTGAAATACACGTACCCTGCTGAATTTGCGTGTGAAACTTCCCACGCACCCCTGGAATACACGTACCCAGGACAATCGCATGTGGAACTTCTCGCGCACCCCTGAAATACACGTACCCTGCTGAATTTGCGTGTGAAACTTCCCGCGCACCCCTGAAATACATGTGCCCTGATGGAATCGCGTGTGAAACTTCCTGCGCACCCCTGAAATACACGTACCCTGCTGAATTTGCGTGTGAAACTTCCTGCACACCCCTGGAATACACGTACCCAGGACAATCGCATGTGGAACTTCCCGCGAACCCCTGAAATACACGTTCCCCACTCGGCGTTTGCTGTTTGGCAGCCCTGTGAACTGGTCCAGGGTTAGCGCAGACATTTGCGATGAATTGGGGATTTTGATGGCTTTTCCTTGCGCGAGGTTGTTCTTGGGGGTATAACTGGCGCCGCTGCAGGGTCGCTGCACCTCTCTAAGCCACGGCTGGTTTTGGAGGCTAAAATCCATGAATACGCTGTGCGATGAAATGGATTTTATCGCACGCGGCTGGTGCAGTGTATCGCACGGGGACACTGTGCGCAGCCGCGTTCGCCACTTTTGTGCGAAATTCCATGAATTACACTGTTAGTCATGCATCACACTTGGATAGAGTTGTGACATTCAGCCATGTGTCTCACCTAGATAGAATTGTGAAGATGAACTTCACATCACACCTAGATAGAATTGTGAAACTCAATCATGCATCTCTTCTAGATAGAACTGTGAAGATCAAACATGCATCACACTTAGATGGAATTGTAGAGTTTAGCCATGCATCACATTTAGATAGAATTGCAAAGAATAACTTTATGTCATACCTGGATAGAAATGTGAAGTTCAACCATGCATCACTTCTAGATAGAATTGTGAAGATTAATCATGCATCACACTTAAATAGAATTGTGGAGTTTAGCCATGCATCACTCTTAGAGTGAAATGTGAAGATCAACCATGCCTTACACATTGAATGAATTATGAAGATTGTGCATGCATCACACTTAGATAGAATTGAGAAGCATAACCTTATGTCACACCTTGATAGAATTGTGAAGTTCATCCATGTGTCACTTCTAGATAGAACTGCGAAGATTAATCATGCATCACACATCGCTCCTGCAAGCAAAGTACCCTGCGAAAGTACCTTTTTGCCCGCTTTCTGCCTGAAAGGCTGCTTCTCCATTGCCGCATTGACACACTGCTGCCTGGATTTACAAAGTGAAATATTCTATCTGTTGAGATACGCCCCTGGAAGGGCTGGACTTGTGAACTTTCCTTTAATACATGCTCGCTCGCACACCCGCGCGCGCAACTGCTAGCAAAGTACTTTGCGAAAGTAGCGCTTTGTGCACTTCGCACAGCATCGCTGTGCGTTGCCGTGCCTCTAGTGAGTTCTTTGGTATAACTTAACTTATCTTATGCGGAAAACATTCCATTGCTAAGTGTATAACTACACGTTTAACTATCAATACTCTTTAAAAACATCTATGCCTACAAGTCTGAAAGACGACTCCAACATGGCGGTGTCGGGTAATATAAATGCTCATTGTACTTCTCATAAAACGATTTTGTTAACGCTTCATAATGCTTTGATGAAAAATGCAAATGTATGCTCACTGAAAACATTCAAACATGGTGTTAGTTGTACTATGCAACAAGCCTCAATTTACACGTGGCCTGCAACAACTCTCAGATTTTCCACATCATCTTGGTCATGATTTTACTCGACCACATCGAACTGCTTATGAAAAGGTGTTTACACATAATGTTGCCCCAATGCAAAACTTACTTTCTGATTCAACGCTACTATATTACAAGTACTGAATCTGTAGTCACATCAATACCTTCCTCATGATTAGATGTCTCATCCAACGAATCTCAGCATGATGATAATATTTCAATATATGCGAGTCAATGCGTATCCCCCATCTCAATTCGCAGTGAACAGTTGGATCAGTAGCATGATATATCTTCGATTACTAGCGCATTTGACAGATCATCTCTTTATGTTCATCCTACTCCTTGACAACACACTAATATGGCTACAGATCTCCCTCCATCTCGTCCTACAATGATGGTGGAGGCCACGCTTTCAGCCATAAATACACCATTCTAAGTCTATTTAAATTATTGGAAGGATTGGATGAGAAAGCCCCCAGGCAGTCGAAGCAAATCTAATCCATCTGTGAATGGATTTCTTCTCTGAAACCTCTCAATGCGATTTCACTGCCTGTTGTAAGTACATCACCCAAACCAATCAAGGATGATCCTTTACCTGTACCTACAGTCTCCATTGACATATCTGCCCTGCCGTTGTTTCCTGAAATCATTCGACCCATTTCAGTGTTAGAATGTTCAGATAAGCAACAGATGGGCGATGTATCATGGGTGAGTGAAACGCAAGAACATGAGGCCCTAACTCCGGCGATTCCAATCGAGACAGAAGAGGCTGCCACGGATTTGGCTGAACACACCTCCTTTTCCGTCCTGGCCTGGGTAAAAATAAAAATAAAAATAGAAGACAAATGAACAAGAAACATGTTCCACAGCAGTCATTAATCAAGAAAACAAAAAATATGGCAGCCATTAAAATCGCGAAGAATACGTTAGCTACTTTCTTCAAAACTGTTTCCACTGGTTTTAAACCTGGAACAGACTTTTGGCATCATCACGAGTTGGGTGGTAACCCCGTATTACCGCCGGGGCTATTAGCCCTACCGCCAACCCCCCGGCGCTATTAGCGCCAGATCACGTTTTTGGCAGAACGGTCGGTTCCCATTCCCCATTGGGCCCATTCGGGAATAATCTGTGCGCTATTATTATTGGTAAAAATAGCACCAAAAATCGACAAAATCGCAGCTCAGAGCTGGGGGCAAATCCGCCAAGCCCATGATCTGGTGGACCCTTAAATGCAGTGGTGATAGCGCTACCACCACATTTAAGGGTTACCACCAGGCTCATGATGAGGCCCTTTATAAAGAATACTCCCATAGACCAGAATGAATTGGATAATCCGGGGGCCCCGAATGTGCAATCCCAAGCGTTACACTACTCACCAGTAAACAAACTTGTGAGTGCTTTAGAACAAATGAACTGGAATGGAATATCAAATCCATCATCTCTTCATTCTAATCCCCTTAGCAGACGAATCCATTGGCTCAAAGTGACACTGAGCAGTCCTTAAACAAGGCCTCTGATACAAATCCTTAATTGGATAAAATGCAACAAATGGTTGATACATATCTGAAAACTAAATTACCATCTGTGTTGGCTTCTGGAATAAATTCCCAATTGACTTTGGAACAGATCCGGCAGTCTTCATATCAATCACTACCAAACACACCTGTGGTTGTACCTCAAATTACTTCAAATTCCCTTTCTGACTCTCATATTGTTACGATGCAAATAAGGAACACAGTTAATGCCTTTTTCGCAAAACAGATGTCTGCGGACACTACGAATATAAATCTACCAGTGACATCTGGCATCTTTAATTCTGGTCCTTCCATATCATGTCCAACAACCACTTGCAATCATGATTCCTTACAGTCCAACCAAGTTGCATTTAGTCATAATGCAAATAGCCCTATAACACACCCCGCGCCTTTATCTACATTGGCTCGGTCCTCTCATTCAGCATATAACAAACCCATCAATAGAACCAATGAGAAGAAAATGTTGTCCTCTTTTACTAAACATGATCAGAAATGTCATTCTTTAGTCATGAAATGTAGAGGCGGGCAGTTTAATATGTATGATCTTAACAGACATTGCATTTTAAATATCTTTAAGGATGTAGTTGATCTAGAAAATATTTCCGCTGGTGGCCTGGATTTAGTGTAGTTCATAGCGGGTCAGGACTTTACAGTGGTCCGTTTATGGATCCCCTCAGGGGTAGTTGCTAAGTCCATTTGGAAGGCGAAGATGTCGCTCTTCAATATGGGTTTTCTTATTACTCAAGATCCTGACTGATCACAAACCTTATTTGAATCAATAGTTCCTCCGTTGGCTGAAACCATTATGTTACCTCCTCAGATGCGTACTTACCAACCAACTAAGAACCTCTCCACAACATCATAACCACTAAAAGAAGAGAACACTGATAGAATTTCTTTGTGTTGTTGGAACACAAGAGAACAGGTACATCTTCAGACCTCAGTTTCCAATTTTTTGCAGTCTTATGATTTGTTGCTGTTTCAAGAAACTTGGTTGATGACCATCCCGGTCTGGGATAATTATGAGATCTTATTGGTCCCGGCAACTAGTGGGACTAAAGGGCGACCTTCATCAGGCCTTCTGGTGGCTACAAAATTGACCTTGAATATTAAATTAGAACCTTGGCTTACATATGGCATATATATTCAATTAGTGAAGCTGTTAAGCCCTAATGGTAATATTGCCTTATTAAACATTTATCGTAACCCATTGGCGATTACAGATTCCATCTTTTACCAGGTGCTATCAGCTATGCTAGAAAATGTTGCCTTGTCAAAAGATATCACAGCTACTATAATAGCAGGAGACATAAACATTGATTGTATATTTCCTAAAAATGAACAGGCAATCCATGAGGCTCAATGTTGGTCTAACTTCATGATGGAGAGAAATTTTAAAATGGTTAATGGAGCTGTAATGGGTGATTTACCGGCACAGACTACTTGGCATAGGGACACATTTGCTAGTACTATTGACTATATTTATGTGGATTCATTTCTTTTTTCACAGATTTCTTCAACGGAAGTCTTAACACAATCACATACTGATCACAATCCACTTGCTCTAGAAATTCAAAGGCCTGATGTTCGATCTGGCGCAAGTAGACAATGGTACCACCATCCTTTAACAGTCAATCTGGCTGGTACACATTTCTCTTGGTCTGTTACCAAGCTTTATCAAGTTAATAACATAATGGCATGGCATCAAATGCACCACTCCATGTTAGAATACACTCATGTTCTTGATCAATTCAAAAACAATATTTTAATTGTAAAATCTAATCCAGCAGTCCATTTGCATACTTATGACATACAGCTTAAATTCAGAAGAGCCGCATATAGAAAAGAATGAACGTTTTTGCTTGCCAAATGCAGATATGCTAACTGGATCCGGGCTCGACGTTCCATCTTGTTCCAACATGATGGAGAGAGAATGTTAAACACTCTAGCTACAAAAAAAGCTGCCGCGATATGGAGGATCCTCAATTATACACATTGCTACCACCAAATAGGAACCCACACAAATGTTGTTCAAGAGCATCAGTGGATATCTCATTTTTCTAAAATGTATGCTGATTACAATTCAATCATTTCCAATATACTCCGCAATCTAATAGGAAGTGGCTACTTGATTGTGGCATTGACACCATCACCCAGCATATAAAAACTGCAAATAGATCTAGAGCAGCAGGGCCAGATGGTTTAAATAACAACATATTAAAGGGCAATCCCGAATTATGGTCTAGTATATTATTCAATCTTTTTCAGCAAATTATATGCGCAAAAACTATTCCAACCTCGTGGCGCACTTCTATAATTGTCCCAATTTTAAAAAAAGGAGAGCACTCATTACCAGCAAATTACAGACCCCATCGCCTTGCTTGATACTCCGGGCAAAATCTTTGCTAAATTTGTCCTCAGAGATTTCTGTGAATGGACATTACGATGCAATTATAGAGACCCGCAGCAATCAGGGTTTGTGGCAGGGATGGGAAGGAGCATTAATTTGTTCTGTTTAAGTGTACTCAAGATACAGTGGCAACTTTCTAACAACAAGTGTACTTTGCCTTTGTGGACTTGCATCCCGCTTTTGACCCGATTTCTATAGTCAAATTGATCGAGAAACTTGCAAGAGATCAATGCCTTCCAGCGCTGTCTGATGTTATCTATAGCTTTCATTCATACACTTCAATACAAATCATAATCAACCTTAGTGGCCTTCTATCTATGCATATATCAACCTCACGTGGCCTCAAACAGGGTTGCCTATTGGCCTCTGCTATTTTTAATTATTTCATTCATGACATTAAAAAGATCTTTGATCGGGTTAAATCTGATTCTTCTAGAGTCAACGGCACACCAATTAAAGCTCTGATGTATGCCGATGATATTGTTCTTATATCTAAGACTCCTCTAGGACTTCAAAAACTATTATCAGCTTTCGAAACATACCTCATCGAGAATTAACTTAAAGTTAATACCTCAAAAACTCAAATAGTAGTTTATAATCCTAGGCCTCAGGGTTGTTGTTTGATGCACTGGTCAATCAACAATGTAAAATTATCAATTGTTTCTGATTACACATATTTGGGGATGATCTTTGAAGGTATATTGAAGCGTACAAAACATTTAAAAAATATTGAATCTAAATTAACATCAACAACTTCACAGGCCAGAATAATCTTGTCTCAGTATGGAAAATTTGCCGTGACTCCGGCTGTGCTCTTTTGGAAGACGAAGGTCATACCCACTCTAATCTATGGTTTTGAAATAGGTGTTCCTTTGACTGCCCAAACTTTTGACAGATGGGAAGCAAAGTTTGGCGTTGAGTACTTTGACTACCACTTTGTGTCCCCCTTTCGTGACTTTGTTATGAGCTGGTGTTATCCTCTCTGGCGGCAGTCTATCACTGGAGACTATGTGCTCTGTTTCCGAAAATTTCAAACTTCAACTAATATGGAAATTATGTTAAAAACATTGTCAGACTGTATGTTTACAACACAAAATTCTTTCACACAAAATTGGTTAACATCTGCTTATCGATGTCTATTAGATGCAGATGTAACAATAGATCTTCTTATATCTAATCCAGATAAAGCCAAACAGAAAATCTACCAGATGAACTGGATTGATAAACAGATGAAATGTCTCCAGTATAAAGCTGCCTAGAGATTTCCTCCTAAGTCAAGAGGAGTACTGGAAAGACACTTAGCTAAAGCCCCTTCTATGCAGTACAGACAATCAATTATGCGTTTTCATTGTCATTTATGGCCGACTACAGATCAATTATGCATTCTTAAAATATTGCCCAAAAATCGAAATATTTGCCATTTTTGCAACAATAATGATACTGCTGAAACACTCGAACATCCAATTGCTCACTGTCCTGCCCTACTTACCAGGAGACAACAACACTTCACTAAATTCTGTCCATATTTGGTATGCTAAATGAAAAACAATGTTGGTCATTTATTTATGAAACCTTATATATTCCTCTTCAGCTTGCCACAGTGAATTTATTGACCTCGTTGCAACTTGAATCAAATTAATTGAAAACGTTTGTTTACCACGAGGCCATTGTTTTGAGGCTGATGACAATTGGCTTCTGTTCGATGGTTGAAATGATAGAATGGCATAAGTCTTTGAAATACGGATGTAGATATGTTAGATCCTTGTACATACAGCAGTTGTAGATATAGTGTTTTCCCTTTCTTTGAAAATATTAATTTACTGTCTTTTTTCTCTTATGTTTTAAAATGATGATTGTGGAATCTAAAATTAAAAAGTGTAAATATTTTGATATTATTTATTTTATATGCTTATATTCTCTTATGATTGTAATTTGTATGTTATGTCAAATTATATCATCTGTCTCTTAGTCTCTTATTGTATATTTCCTTCTCCTTTTTGTACATTAAATTGAAAAGTTGATTAAATACAGCTGACTCAATAAAAAAAAAAACAATAATAATTATTATGAAGATTGTGCATGCATCACACTTAGATAGAATTGAGAAGAATAACCGTATGTCACACCTGGATAGAATTGTGAAGTTCATCCATGTGTCACATTTAGATATAATTGAGAAGATTAACCATGCACCACACTTAGATAGAATTGTGTAATTTAGCTGTGTGCCACATTTAGATATAATTGAGAAAACTAACCATGCGTCACACTTAGAATTGTGGAGATTAATTATTTAGTCACATATAAGAACTTAGTGAGTAGCCAAAGCACTAACCACCCTGCTTTTACTTCCTCAACTACACCACCCAAAAACTATACACACCCTCTGGGCTGGCCGACCTATACCCTAACACACACCCAACACAAGCAACACACACAACAAACAAACCAGGACACTGCACCTTACCCATGTGGACACAACTAGCCACTCTGCACAACCTTAAACCTCTACACATAAAACACACATCCACACCCCAATCATAACAGTCACATGGAAACACCTCAGGCATTGGACCTTACCATAACGGATACAAGCCAGTGTGTACAATCCTTAATACCAATAATCTATACATGAAACACACAGACACAACCCAAAACAAACAGCCACACAGAAAACATCCCAGGCATTGGACCTTACCCCTACAGATACAACAGGCCAGTGCACGCAACCTACCATCTGAAGGCCAAGACACAAAGTTGCCAGTTCCTCCTGGTTCTGCACCTATCCTATCATTCTTCGCTCACTAACCAACCCCGTCCTCACACTTGCAGAGCCACATGACACTTGAGCCTGCCTTTGGGTGGTATTGGTGCATGGGATAAATCAACATTACATAACACAAAGGAGAGCAGCCTCAGTGGAATGGGAGGACAAAAGTCAGACTAATCCGGAGAAAGAAGAAAATACATTCTAAGGTATTTAGCAGAAATAATAAGATTAAGAAAAGGCATTTTAAGATAGAAAGAATAAATGCATATTGAAAGTCTTTAGCGAAAACCTAGGTAAAAAGGGACGTATTAAAGAGGGCAGTCAGAAAAGAGAAAATGATATAGAAAACCTTAGATATGAACATGCACAACACATGTGCACAATGAGAGCAAAAGATGTGCCAAATCGTTGGGGGCATGCACAAAGTAAAATAATGCACGCAAGAGGTGAGTGACCTACAAATATGAGCAAAGAGCAGAAATGGTCCAAAAGAACTGGGCCAAATTCTGGCAAACTATTGTCAATGAAATATGCGTATTTTTATTTCCACTACTTTGAGAAAAGCCCAGGTTACCTTTGTCTCAAAGGTGACCTGCACATTTCCCAGCAAGTGCCTCTTTGTGCAATCATGCATACCATGAGCTTCACGTTTTTAAGATGAGTCTATAATGAAGGGGATGTGATAAATAGAAATTAAATAGTGTTTCCCAGGATGACTGGGGTCTCTTGTATCGCATTACTCAACAATACCATGTCATGCATTGTTGAGTCCATCAGTTTTCGTGCTTTAGGTTCTTTTGTTTAATAGGATCTTCCTAAGATAGTGTCATAGCTTACTTACTACAATAGAAACTAAAAGCGCGCTTTACAAAGATTTTTAAATGTGTAAATCAGGAGATACCAGAGAGCATATCAGATGTGCAAGAGTTATTTTATAAAGAATTCACAGAGCCTATTACTAGAGAGGAACTGCTGCTGCCTGGAATACATCGGATGGGCCTTAGATTACACCAGTGTTTTTTTTATACATACACATAAGCATCTGAAAGATGCTCCAGGCAGCTCCATATTTGCTCCAGACATGGGGCTCGATTCATGGAATTATTTGCAAGTACAATCTGGTACTTGCATGCCAAACTGTGTGCGAAACACTGTTTTTTGATTAATGAAACCGTCTAAGTGGGACATTTATGGAAATTGTGTGGAGTTTGTGAGGCTTGGCATGGCTCTGCGAGCGGCCGAGCACCTTGCATGAGACTCCACGCAGGGGGTGGGCGTGCCCTCTGTAGGGTCTGGAATAGTGGCCAGAACATGTGAAATAGCTTAGAACAATCCGGAAAGTGGCTGTTACAAGGGACTGACCACAGTCAGTCCATAGCACGCCCACTATTGCGTGGAACAATCCGTATTAATGTATGTGACCGCGCAACCTTTCGCCTGCCAAATGCCCATGTAGTTTCCTCAAAATGTCTGCCACCCGGAAGCAGGCACATGGAATCGCGTGGAGGAATCACAGCTCTGGAGGTGAGTTTACATGTCGGATTTAGGGGTGCGTGCACACAGATGGGGTTCTGATCGCACTTAGGGGTGCACGTATTCAATGTAGCGGGGTGCAGGGACTGTTTACGGGGATTGCACGCAGTTTGACTGGGAAAATAAATGTTATTGCGTGAAACTGTACGCATGTCATCGGTGTGCCGGCTACAGTTACGGGGGACACTGCGCAGGGTCCCTGAGATGCATGCTTGCATGCATGGGACCCCACGTACTGTCTGAATGGTGCATGTATTCGCACCGAGGGGTGTACGCAAAGGTAGCTGTTTTTATTTTCTGTGGGGGCGTGTTGAGGCGTGTTGGATGCGTGCTGGCCACGACTTGCATGTATGGCTACTTTGCACAGACAAATCCAAGAATACTCAGGGCACGCATTTTTTACTCTACGCGCAGACTCGTGCAGTATCGATCTTGTGTGAGGCACATGCAGGATTAATGCGCTCTTTTCCATGAATCTGGCCCAAAGGCTGGCTTGCGAATGAGGTATTAGGTGTGAAGTCTAAATCAGACGTTCCTACCTGCATTCCCTCATATTCTGCAGTGCAATCTTTGTGAGTCCAGGCTGTAGTTTTCGCAAATACCATGGGCCAGCTTCTCTAAAAGACTTGTGTGAAACAAAACCACAGAAGATGCACTAATGTTTTTCTTTTCGCCACTTTAATTAATGAGCAAGTATCCTGCCATTTTCTTGGGGGCTGTGTAGCAGTGCGAAAGGTGTGTTAGTCAACCCACGTGCATACACTAGTGTTGGTAGCGTGCTGAAGACACTAGGGAATTACCGGCTCCATAGTGACAGGCCCTTAACGTACTATTCATTGTAAAATCTTTACAGACAAATAAAAGCATTGCTATGCCTGTTTATGAGCTTGAAATGCAAGTAAAACAGCAATGGTTCACGCCGCTGCTGTCACACTTAAAGAGAAATGCATGACAGGGTCAAAAATACATGGTCAGTCTGCCAGCTGAACAGATTCATGATCGCTTTCATCATGAGATGCGGAAAAGGACTTGTGAAGATGCTTCCGAGTCCTAATCTATGTATACTACCCCTTGCCAGCACTCATGCCTGCCTGAGAGTCGATAATCCGTTTTCAATACTAAGTTATAAAACCCCTTACAGGTCGGGGCAGTTCAACCACCTAAACTAACATACTGTTTAAATCTCGATTTAAACCATGATAAAAGGGAATCATTCCACTATTTGAAACCGGTCATTCAGAGGCCACCATCGGCCTGTTTAAGTCTTTTAAAGCACTGCTTTATTATTTTTTTTTGTTCTGATTCAAGATTGATACCTCACTTTCTGTGGGCACAGATTAAACTCTCTTGTAAAAAAAAAAAAAAATCTGTATTATTGTATTTTACTGTTGTCGATTTTTGATACATAAATTAAAGACAGTTAAAAACAAAAGTATAAGATGTATTGCGTATGTGATTTGATGGAATAATTGTCTGGGCATGATACATTATGGGTGAGTCCTGAAGTTTGTTTTTGTTTGTATATAAGACACAGAAATCCATGTGCAATGGCGGCTGCTTCATTTATCACGGTGGCCATCTCTGGTCATTTCCAACATGCGGGCAGGGATGGACAGTGGAGATCATGACTGACCGCAATTGGTTAAAGCTGAGAACGTAGTGCAGAAAGCTCAGCCCATAGGAATGTAGGCACTTGGTACATTAGTGGTGAATCCTCTAGCCTCTGAAATATGTGCCTCGAGGTGCACAGCTAAACACACCTTACATTGTAACTACATGAAGATTTTCATTTTCGCTCTGGGGAATTATTTGCCCCTGAAAAGCCCCTGGATCCTCAGGCTGACTGCATAGAAAACCTACTGCCCCTCTCCTTTACCCCCCCAAATAACTATTGAGGCACTTATGAGCTTCTCCTTTTCACTGGACCATACATTGCTTTTGTCTGCCTTTGATAGCTGTGCACTCTCATCAGAGCTTGCAGAATTCTGCAGTATCCAGTCCTTGCTCCACAACAAGCTCTTTGGTCTCATTCAGGTCCCTATGTAAGACACATTAGCCTCCCCACTCAACAAAGTCTCCTCTGTCAGAGGATAATGGTATCTATGTCAATCTGTAGGCCGTGTGTGCACAACCTGACAAGGACCTCCTGTAACTTTCAACTGGTGGAGTTTAGTCCACAGACGCCTCAGGAGCTCTGCCCTGTGGCATAGTCGTGGCTGAATCCAGGACCAACTGTCATGGCCTAATAAGCAGACAATGACAAGATTTTCATGTCATTCTTTTTTCATCTGAAGGTGGCCTACGCGTCATTATGGCCCTTTATTTTGCTCCACAGACCCACTCAGTTAATCAGGTTTCACCATTCTTTCAGAAGCATTAAAAACCATCCACGAGTCCCAGAGTGGGGTAGTTCCTTTGCCACTGTAATATTTATTGAGTCAAGAAACAAAGGGGGCTACAAGGGACCTGTTGTACATCTCTGTGTAGTTTTCACATATAGCTCAGGAATATTTCCGAGAGGAGGCTGTTGTGCTGCTACTCCTCTTTGTGGTTAAGGTTCCTGTCGTCCATGCATTCTCCTGCACTGCAAATGCCTTTGGCCGCTTCTCCACGGAAACTACTGTGTAAGTGCAGGCACCCCTACAGCTCCCCCTTAGCCGCAGGGCCCTTGCCAGAGTGTAATTATTAGGGTTGCTGCTTCTGACTGATCTCTGTTTTCCTTGGAGTTCCCTGCCCTTTCTGGTTTACCCTGTGGGCTAGCCTACTGACTCTGGATGTGCTGATGCAATTCTATGGAAAAAGTGTCCTGCCAGTGCTTATACATTATCACCTTAAATAAATACACATAATAATGCACTTTACTCCCTCAAATCTAACAATGAATGGGCCTAATATATTCATACTAGCCATTAATTCCCTCTGCCTCAAAAAGGAACTGTAGAAATAGGAACAACATGAAACAATGACCTAAGTGGAGTTACTTAATGCATGGATATACTGTATGTTGGTACTGGAACTGTATGTTGTGGGTGTTATATATAATTAATTGTGTTTACATTTTTAAAATGGTTGAAACTTTGTAAAGGTTTCCAAAAAACCATATACAAATACATACTTTATTAGGAGACGTGGACAGGAAAGACAATCTGCTTTATTACCTGTATTAAATGCACCATTGTCTGAAGCATTTTGGTTCAAGTATTTATTCCTCTTCCTGCAGGGCTTGGCTTTTTCACTGCTTTGGTGTGTTGGTTCCTGTCTTTCACCCTGCTCTATATTAGATTCAGGAAGCAATGAAACACTTTGCAATCACACGTGGGGGGCGATGGTCAGTGAGCAGGGAAACAAGGCAGTGGTGATTTAAAACAGGAAGGTTGTCCAGCAAAACTAACCAAAGTAACGAGAATACAGCCCCAATATCCAGCGAGGTAGCCACAACATCGGAATCAGAAATATCCACCAGTGAAAATGAAAATGAAAATGTTCCAAAAAAGACCAATTTTTTAGAAGAAATTAGGATGTTGGGGCTAGATGGTCGCAGCAATCCAAAAAAATTCACATGCAAAGGACGTGGAAAATCACAAGGACGAGGAGGAAAAAGAAAACAAGGAGGGGACAAAGGAGCAAGCACCACCGAGTCAGATGGGAATTCAAGAACGCGCTCTGGCAAGAAAACACCCAAATGAAAAATATCATTAATACTGACAACAGCATTATTAATCTGTCAGACTATACCCTCAATGAGGACCAAATTAAAGTCTTGCAGCATGGGTTTAACTTTTTCCCAAATTCCTCATATGATTATGCAGAAACTAGGATCGACTTCTTCAAATACATGCGCAAAATTAGACTGAAAAATGTTTTCATTCTGAATCCACAGAAGAGTAAACCCAAAGAAATTCATCAAGGCAAAACAGCGGTTATTATTGAAGATCTTGACGCCATATTAGACTTGGCTGAATTAGAATCCATGGGAAGTTCCGAGGAAGGTACTTCGGATATCTCCCTAGAAACACTCAACATAGAGACGGACTGGCCCATGAAAAGTAAACTTAAAGCCAAATCACGTTTTAATCCGTTGTTTCAGCCCGGTGGAAAAATAGAAGCTTTTCAAAACCTGGTCATTCATAACCTCCAAAAGGCAAGATTAAAACCTATCAAAATGAAAGCTAATTTTTCTCTTAAAGAAAGACAAACTTTGAAAGATCTACAAGGTGTCAGCAATATCATAATGAAAGCATCAGACAAGGGTACCAACATTGTCATCCAAATCGAATAGATTATATTAAGGAAGCACAAAGGCAGTTACTGGACACTAGCTGTTATGAAATACTTGAGAGAAACCCAACAGAGATAATAAAATATAAGGTGGAGTGCCTCCTAAAGAAATGGTCCGATTTAGACCTTCTGGATGAGGATGACTGCAGATTTCTTTTCAATAAATTTCCCAATATACCTACCATCTATTTTCTCCCCAAGATCCATAAACACTCTACCCATCCCCCTGGTCACCCAATTCTAATTTTGAATGGAGCCTCTCTAGAAAACATTTTGAAATATGTGGATCAAACTCTTTTACCGCTCATATTTACCCTACCACTCTTATCTGCGAGATACTAAAGATTTCCTCAGCAAAATCGAAGGAATCGTTTGGGAAGAAAACTACATGTTCGCCACATTAGACGTTGTCTCACTCTACACTTCTATACAGCATGAAGATGGCAAGAGAGCCTGCAAATATTTCCTTAACACTAGATCATTGAATTATCTTTCACATGGGTAAATGATAATTGAAATGATAGAGTTGTGTCTTACTAACAACGTCTTCTTGTTCGATAATGAATTCTACAACCAATTGAGAGGAACTTTAATGGGCACAAGCTTTGCCCCATCCTACGCCAATTTGACCATGGGATCGTGGGAGAAATTCATCGTATGGACAGAACATAATACCCAACATACCAACTGAGTAATCCTATGGCTTTGGTTTATCGATGATCTCTTTATTCTATGGAATGGTAAAGAAAATGACTGGCTTGACTTTGTCAAAACATTAAATGTGAACAATCTTAATCTAAAATTCACAGAGACCCATAGTAGAAAACAGCTTGTCTTCCTGGATGTAGTGGTTAAGACAAATCAATGTGAGAACATCACTGAATTGCATCGCAAACCCACAAGTTCCAATATGCCACTTTTCATCACTAATAATCATCCTACGTCGCTAAAATGGAGTATTCCTTATGGTGAATTCGTCAGAATATGACAAAATTGCAGCACAATGGGAAATTTTGACCAAGAATGCAAATTCACTGATGTTAACTTTGTAAAACAAAGATACCCCAAAGCCATCTTGGAGAAGGCCTATCTGAAAGCTCGAAACTTAAATCGAACTACCTTACTTTCGATGAATAGAACACCAGAGAAAGAAAAAACAAGATGACGAAACTAGACTTATTCTAACGTATGGAACCCATGCCAATGCCATTCGAAAAATATTGCATCGACACTGGCATATCTTGCAATCAGATGAAGTGTTATCAACTGTTCTCAAGGAACGTATCAACATCACCTTTAGGAAGTCTCATTCTTTCAAAGATTCATTGGTCAGCAGCTTTTTGCCACCCCCCCCTATGCAAAATCTCAAACAGTTCTTGGCTAAACACCAATACCTGAATAGAACAAATTACACACATCCTGTCACAGGACAATTGGTTGAACTGCAGAGTCACATTACGTGCAATACAGAGTTTGTGGTTTATGAACTTTTATGTCCTTGCAATCTCTGGTACATTGGAAGCACCATTGGTAAATTGAAACTGAGAATTTTACAACATATGCGAGCCATACAAAACTTTGATCCTTCATATCCGATGGCAGTTCATTTTCAGGATGTACATCAGGGCAAATTGGACTTTTTTAGATTTCTAGTTTTACACCATATTACAGCCAACCCACGGGGGGAGGGTGGGGGAACAGAGAACTAGATCTGCAGCAAAAAGAGACCAAATTCATTTTGGACTTTGAATCTAAAAAACCTAAAGGACACAATCTTGATGAGGAGTTGTACACGTATCTAGGAACTTAAGCAATGGGATAAAATATTATTTACTGTTCACTTCTGGTCTCTGGTCAGCTGCTATTTTGAGCATTGTTCTTGAGGTTTCTTTTTATTTTTCCACTTGGTAAAATTCCCTTTTATGTATATAAACAATGTTCTACATAGTTAGCTGAACAGCTACATATTATCTGCTATGAGTACGTGCTATGTCATCACATGAAGTCTTTTTTTAAATTTGAATTTGTTATTTGTGCTTATATATGTGTTATATTTTAATTCACTTGGGTGATGATCCATTGACCAGTTTCAGTTTCATGAGTGTCCGCTACAATGCACGGCTGTGGAGTTGCCCCATGCCAAAGTTGGTTCCTTTCCTTTTTTCCCCCTTTTTTTAGCCTAGAGTGATATTGGCAGTCAATATATGTGTAAGATTTTATGTCCCATTTTATAAGGAGGATGTGCAGATACAATGAATCCGGACACAGCCGGTAATATACAACAAGTAGCAACTTTTGTAGAACTATGCATATTTTAGACATGACAATGTAAGATGCATTCCATAGCACTATGCACTATGTAGCACTTTGCATTTTAACGACTTTGCTCTATATAGCAAAAGATGCACTTTAAGCACTAAGCACTTTGGAACATTATGCACTTTAATTGCTCTGCCTACATGGCATAAGCTATAAATATGCATTTCAGAACGTGGCTGATAGATAACTTTTTGGTAATGGGCCGTGCATTATTAAGGTCCGTTCTTAACTCAATCTGTAAAGAATTCTTACAGTATTCTTACTTAGGCTGTTTCTGGGTCTACTTGGCAGTTTACGTTAACACTCTTGAATTCTGCATCTAGAGTAAGGATTAACTCAGCATGACATTTGCAACCTTTGTCCTAAAACAAGCCATTATATTTTGTGGTTTGCAGAATCCTTTTCTCGGTTTAGTCGGGTACAATTTATAATTCATTATTGCACAATTGGAGACTAATCATATACTGAGAATCCAAAAATATCTGTTTTCTCCCCCAAGCGGAATGAATTTTATAGAATTTTATAGTGCTAAAGGCTAATAATAACATTGCAAGAAAGGAACCTAGGCTATCTCCAAAATGTCCGCCGTGTTTTACCCAATGCTAACCAATGTATTTTACATGGGAACACTAGAAAGCGAAAAAAAGGACAATTTGTATCATGAACCATAGAGACTGGTGAAATGTCTGTGTGTGTATATATACACGAATTTTCAAGCATCCGTTTGTACATTAACAAGCTGCGAGACAGCAGTGAAACGCTTTGTACCATGCTTTTTTAATTGTTGGCTGATGCCCAATAAAACTGGAAATTATATGGACTCGATGTTGCATTGATCCTTGGCTTTTCACATTGAAGGGAAGTGTTTGTAACCAGCGTTCTCCACACTGATTCGAGTGCAATCCCCATCGGGAGAAATTGAATCACTTTCTCCTTTTTCAAATACACGTCGCGTCCCGTGCCAGGCGCTGGATGTGCACCGTTCCCAACTGTGATGCGAAAGGAGTGCCAAGTCAATCAACGGACTACCTTTACAACGCTCCAGATCTGGACGTTTACAGTTAAATGCAGATTACGTGGGTGCAGCTTTTGTGGTCGTCTGCAATAGCGGAGGCATCCGTGCATATCGGGGGATAGACGTGGATTTTCTTGGCTTCGGTAAGACTTTCTCCTTTGCTCCCTGCGCACCTCTGCATTTACGTCCGCATGCGTGTCTGTGGATAATTACACATTAGCTTAATGTCTATTTAGCTTTGTTAAGTGGACGCCTGAACTTTGCTGTTCTTCCTTCAAGTTGGTCTGGCCAATATTGACTGGACTTTTAATCCACCCAGGCAGCCCATTCCAGTGTATTTTTTTAAAAAATGGCATTCACAGTCTGACAGAGAAAAGGCACGACGTGAACAAGCACAGACTTTATTTTGTGAAACATTGCATGACAGTGCACCTATATCTAACACAGCGGAGACCAGTACTGTGGGTAAAAATGAAATTGGTTTGTTAAAGACACTGGAGAAACTTCAGAAAAAAGAAGTAAGCAAATGGTGGGAGGAACATTCACTCCAAAACTATTTGGATGTTGGGAGAATTCCACGTGGCCTCAGAATTTTAATCTCGCCATCTTTCGACGATCAACACCCGTAAATGTTCAGGGAGTGGGCAGATTCTACGAATGTATGCTCAGGACAGTTTTTGAATATTCTCATCAAGTATGCATGAAAAGATAGAGAAAAAACACTAACGAAAATGGAAGAAATCAACGAGCAACTGTCTCAAATACCAGCAAGCGAACAGGGTAACAAATTAAGAACCAACATTGAAGTTGGTCTCAAGACCTATGCGGAAGAAATTAAACAACGAAAGTGAAGGAAATTCCTTTGCGACAAAGAAGACTACGAGAAGGGGAGAGTATATACCTTTGCTCGTCGATTCGACCACTTGAGAAAAAACTTGTCCAGCAAAACTAACCAAAGTAACGAGAATACAGCCCCAATATCCAGAGAGGTAGCCACAACATCGAAATATCCACCATTGAAAATGAAAATGAAAATGTTCCAAAAAAAGACCAATTTTTTAGAAGAAATGAGGAGGCTGGGGCTAGATGGTCGCAGCAATCCAAAAAAAATTCACAGGCAAAGGATGTGGAAAATCACAAAGACGAGGAGGAAAAAGAAAACAAGGAGAGGACAAAGGAGCAAGCAGCACCGAGTCAGATGGGAATTCAAGAACGCGCTCTGGCAAGAAAACACCGAAATGATGAATATCATTAATACTGACAATAGCATTATTAATCTGTCAGACTATACCCTCAATGAGGACCAAATTAAAGTCTTGCAGCATGGGTTTAACTTTTGCCCAACTTCCTCATATGATTATGCAGAAAATAGGATCGACTTCTTCAAATACATGCGCAAAATTAGACTGACATTTTTTTTCATTCTGAGTCCACCGAAGAGTAAACCCAAAGAAATTCATCAAGGCAAAACAGTGGTTATTATTGAAGATCTTGACTCCCTATTAGACTTGGCTGAATTAGAATCCATGGGAAGTTCCGAGGAAGGTACTTCGAATATCTCCCTAGAAACACTCAACATAGAGACGGACTGGCCCATGAAAAGTAAACTTAAAGCCAAATAACCTTTTCATCCGTTGTTTCAGCCCGGTGGGAAAATAGAAGCTTTTCAAGACCTGGTCATTCATGACCTCCAAACGGCAAGATTAAAACCTATCAAAATGAAACCTAATTTTTCTCTTAAAGAAAGACAAACTTTGAAAGATTTACAAGGTGTCGGCAATATCATATTCAAAGCATCAGACAAGGGTACCAACATTGTCATCCGAAATCGAACAGATTATATTAAGGAAGCACAAAGGCAGTTACTGGAAACTAGCTGTTATGAAAAACTTGAGAGAAACCCAACGGAGGTAATAAAACATAAGGTGGAGTGCCTCCTAAAGAAATGGTCCGATTTAGACCTTCTGGAGGAGGATGACTGCAGATTTCTTTTCAATACATTTCCCAATATACCTACCATCTATTTTCTCCCCAAGATCCATAAACATTCTACCCATCCCCCTGGTCGCCCAATTGTAACTTTGAATGGAGCCTCTCTAGAAAACATTTTGAAATATGCGGATCAAGCTCTTTTATCGCTTGTATTTACCCTACCATCGTATCTGTGAGATACTAAAGATTTCCTCAGCAAAATCGAAGGAATAGTTTGGGAAGAAAACTACATGTTCGCCACATTAGACGTTGTCTCACTCTATACTTCTATACAGCATGAAGACGGCAAGAGAGCCTGCAAATATTTCCTTAACACTAGATCATTGAATTATCTTTCACATGGGGAAATGATAATTGAAATGATAGAGTTGTGTCTTACTAACAACGTCTTCTTGTTCGATAATGAATTCTACAACCAATTGAGAGGAACTGCAATGGGCACAAGCTTTGCCCCACCCTACCCCAATTTGACCATGGGATCGTGGGAGAAATTCATCATATGGACAGAACATAATACCCAACATACCAACCGAGTAATCCTATGGCTTAGGTTTATCAATGATCTCTTTATTCTATGGAATGGTAAAGAAAATGACTTGCTTGACTTTGTCAAAACATTAAATGTGAACAATATTAATCTAAAATTCACAGAGACCCATAGTAGAAAACAGCTTGTCTTCCTGGATGTAGTGGTTAAGACAAATCAAAGTAGATCATCACTGAATTGCATCGCAAACCCACAAGTTCCAATATGCCAATTTTCGCCACTAGTAATCATCCTACGTCGCTAAAATGGAGTATTCCTTATGGTGAATTCGTCAGAATATGAAGAAATTGCAGCACAATGAAAAATTTTGACCAAAAATGCAAATTCACAGCTGCTAACTTTGTAAAACAAAGATAACCCAAAGCCATCTTGGAGAGAGCCTTTCTGAAAGCTCGAAACTTAAATCGTACTACCTTACTTTCGACAAATAAAACACCAGAGAAAGAAAAACAAGATGACAAAACTAGGCTTATTCTAACGTATGGAACCCATGCCAATGCCATTCAAAAAATATTGCATTGACACTGGCATATCTTGCAATCAGATGAAGTGTTATCAACTGTTCTCAAGGAACGTATCAACATCACCTTTAGGAAGTCTCATTCTTTTAAAGATTCATTGGTCAGCAGCTTTTTGCCCCCCCTATGCAAAATCTCAAACAGTTCTTGGCTAAACACCAATACCAGCATTTTTTTAAAATGTACTAAATGCAAAGCATGCAAGTTTGCCCTGAATAGAACAAATTACACACATCCTGTCACAGGACAATTGGTTGAACTGCAGAGTCACATTATGTGCATTACAGAGTTTGTGGTTTATGAACTTTTATGTCCTTGCAACCTCTGGTACATTAGAAGCACCATTGGTAAATTGAAACTGAGAATTTTACAACATATGCAAGCCATAAAAAACTCTGATCCTTCATATCCGATGGCAGTTCATTTTCAGGATGTACATCAGGGCAAATTGGACTGTTTGAGATTTCTAGGCTTACACCATATTACAGCCAACCCACGGGGGTGGGGGGAAACAGAGAACTAGATCTGCGCCAAAAAGAGACCAAATTCATTTTGGACTTTGAATCTAAAAAACCTAAGGGACACAATCTTGATGAGGAGTTGTACACGTATCTAGGAACTTAAGCAATGGTATAAAATATGATTTACTGTTCACTTCTGGTCTCTAGTCAGCTGCTGTTCTGAGCATTGTTCTTAAGGTTTTTTTTATTTTTCCACTTGGTACAATTCCCTTTTATGTATATAAACAATGCTCTACCTAGTTAGCTGAACAGCTACATATTATCTGCTATGAGTACATGCTATGTCATCACATGACCAAAGCACAAAAATCAAGACAGCGGATATGTAAATAAGTCTACTGAAAGAAGCACAATCCCACCAGCAGTCGGGAGCGGTCCCTCTACAAACTCCTCAGATCACTGCACATAATTCACAAAAACATTTATGAAAAATGTGTTTTCCTTTATTTAATTAGAAACATTAAAATGATTATTAAATAAGTCAGAGCTCATACATGAATAAGAGTAAATGTAAATATAGAACATACAACTATACAGCACGAATAAGGTGCATAATGTGAAGAAAATACTAATTTCCCAATAGGACTGCTAAGAGCTTGCTGCCAGATCACAAGCTGGAAATGATCACCATCGTCCCCAAATAGGTCTAAGTCAGTGTCGGTGGAATAAACCCACTCGAGAGAAGGGACTAGCTCGGGTAGGAAAAATCCTGGTCAACCAAACAAAGTCAGGATGGTTTAGAAATGAATTCAAAGATGGATTGAATCCTGAAAGTGGCAGAGAAGAAAAATCATTGTTTCCAAATGTAGCAGTTCAAATATTTCATAAAACAAGAAACTGAAGAATCTTCACAAAAGTAATAATAATAAACCCATACTCTAAAAAATCTAACATGGGATGCTATACGTCAACTACTGAGGTGACATGCGAAATAAACCACAAATTCATAAAAGCAGTATAGTGAGCATGGCGCCTTAGAACAGGTAGTTTCGATGGAAAACACATCTAGCTGAATTACAGATGATGTCCATCTTCATCAGGACATAGCATTCCCGTATAAACTTTCTTGAAAATTCATCTGTGTCTTGGATTTACCTACCCAAATGTTACAAATTACAGAGAGACACTAAAATGTATGTTCTCCAAACAGAAAATAATAATAAAAAGATATAAAATCAGAACAACTATATATGTAAACAGCACAATAGTTCATACATAATATCCGTACATAAAAACAAGTGATCTGAGGATCCCAAAGAAGGACTAATCCCCCAACATTGGGTTGGAACGTGCAAAGTGACTAGTAGGGGAGAAAATCTAATTAGAGAAAATCTAATTACCATAATCTCAGACCCTTTTGGGGTGGGCCCAGGAGCCTGGCAAAAGAGTCCAGGAAGTAGCGATCTGGCCACACCGAAACAAATCTCAAATAAATTAGATCTGTAATGGATAAAAAATAAAAAAAGCCACAATGTGGTCATAACATTTCTCTGGTAAAAAAGACTTGAGTGAGATGCAAGCAGCCAAAGAGGAAAACCAAAAGTAAATAAATAAATAGATTCCATTCTAAATAAAGTAGACATATAAAAATGTAAAGGAAAACCCAACAATGGGATCACCCATGTGTCAAAGATTCAATTGAAAAATAAGAGATGGAAAAGCCGAAAAAGTGATACAATAGTAATGATAAAAAAGAAGATCCTGCACCCGGGGAAAAGGGATAAGGGCAACATCCTAATTTGTAATTATGCTCACCATTGATCAAGTCCAGATCTATCAATCGAGTACCATCAATAGGTGATTCCTTTATCTGTGGTACGGCCTCAAGTTCATAGACAGTTCGGGATTTCAGTGGGTTCCCCAGAAGGGTGAACCTCCAAGTATCATTCAAGTATAGACAGAGTCTATGGAGCAATAGAAGGTACAAAAAGCTGATAAATCATCTGTTATGCCCCAAAATATAACGTACATAGAATACATCACTGCACTGTATGAGGTAAAGGCAGAAAGCATAATCTGAAAGTTCGTAAAAAACTGAACTTATACAAGTCCATGCACAGCAGGATCTATATATCTATTGTGTAACCTAAATAACGGTACTGAAAGGTCTCAACATATAAGCAAGTGTAATTCGTAAACATAAATACCTCCACCATAGATATTTAACCTAATCTAGAATAGAAAGGTGAAAAGAAGCCGAAACCGTGAGGGATTCCATCTGGCTACCTGCTGAAAGTTACTTACCTCAGAGGCAAACGCCGTCAACACCACACCAGGAAGTCGGCAAGCGAACTTCCTGTGTTGGCGTGTATCCGAGGTTAAATGCGCCAATGGGCGTATCAAATCGGATGTCTAAAACGTCTCTATTGCACATGACCCCTTACACGGGAAGGCGCGTCCAATACAGAGCCACGCGCCGCACGGTGAAAACGAGCCGAGCGAACAAAACTTCGCCCCCAAAAACACACAGCAGGCCCATCGTCACCTACACCACGGCCCGAGCGCATCGAGCACACCAAGGGACACCCCCCACACACACACCACGCGGAAAATCGTGCAGCAAGGGCAAAACAAAGGGCCGGGGCTGAATAGAGGGCCTATAGAAATAAATCACATGACTGGCCACGTGGTTCAGTGTAGAACGCGTGTCAGATTATAACAAGATGTATGATGCACTAACAATCAAACTAGGCAGAGCCTAGAGGCAGAAGCAAGCAATCCAGACAGAGGACTAAGGCCAGAAAAGCCAGAGTACATCAAAACGAGGGCATTTGTATAGTATGCCACAGTAAAAAATGTGAAACCAATCTCAAGGATAACAACCAGAATAACACCAAAAAAGTCGAGACAACGAAGGGAAAAATTATTATACACCCAAACCTATGGTACATCTCTACCGATGTCAAGATGGACGTAACACCTACCGTGTTATCAATGAAGTTGTACAGGCTAGAGCCTGAAGGCACCAAGAATAGCCAAAGGCTAGAGGGCTAGAGTCCAAAAGTTGTCTCGACATTAAAGATCTATTGAAATAACGCATGCCATTCTTCATGGGCATTCAGGCCTAGTGTATAACGTTGTGTGTTAAATATCCACCACTGTTCCCTTCGGGACAATTTGGTGGCAATAGCATAATGGTCTGGTCCCGTGACTCTTTGAAGACACCACCAACATAAGTTTTCACAGTCGTGTTGGTGTTCAACAAAGTGAGCAACTAAAGGAGAAGAAACATTGCGAGTCCTAATTCTGGACTTATGCTCAGAGATTCTCAGTTTAATGGGTCTAGAGGTTTTGCCTATATATGACTTGTCACATAAACACATAATCACGTAAATCACGTTTTTAGAATTACACGTTGTGTGATCCCTCAGTTTCCAGACTCTATGGTTGATGGTAACAGTATTGGACAATTTTTAAGAGCTAGGCGGAACTGTACAAACAAGAAAGATTTTGTGTCTCAATCCAACATCACAGAGAACAGACTATCTCAGTGAGGTTATCCAGCTCACATATTGCGACAGTCCCATAAAAGGGCAAGATATCAGCATCGCGAAGTCCTGTTGACTAAAAATACCCGTACCACCCAGAATCAGTCGCGTATGGTCTGTGCCATGACCTACAGCACCCATCATGCCAAAATTAAGAAGGCAATTGGCAAGCACTGGCATCTACTTCAAATGAACCTGTCCGACTTGGAACATCCTATGTATGCATTCAAAAAGGGCAGGAATTTGAAGAGTTGGCTATCCCAGGAAGATAGACTGCAGACCATCCAGGCACCTAAAACCATCACTGAAATGTGGGGCATGGAAAAGGGTTACTGATAACTATCCTTGTGGTAATTGTTGCCAGTGCAGATCTACCACAGTGACCAATACTGTTACCATCAACTATAGAGTCTGGAAACTGAGGGATCAGACGACTTGTAATTCTAAAACCGAGATTTATGTGATTATGTGTTCATGTGACAAGTCATATATAGGCAAAACCTCTAGACCCATTAAACTGAGAATCTCTGAGCATAAATCCAGAATTAGGACTCGCAATTTTTCTTCTTCTTTAGTTGCTCACTTTGTTGAACACCAACACGACTGTGAAAACTTACGTTGGTGGTGTCTTGAAAGAGTCACAGGACCAGACCATTATGCTATTGCCACCAAATTGTCCCGAGGGGAACAGTGGTGGATATTTAACACAAAAAGTCATACACTAGGCCTGAATGCCCATGAAGAATGGCATGTGTTATTTCAATAGATCTTTAATGTCGAGACAGCTCTTGGACTCTAGCCCTCTAGCCTTTGGCTATTCTTGGTGCCTTCAGGCTCTAGCCTGTACAACTTCATTGATAACACGGTAGGTGTTACGTCCATCTTGACATCGGTAGAGATGTACCATAGGTTTGGGTGTATAATAATTTTTCCCTTTGTTGTCTCGACTTTTTTGGTGTTATTCCGGTTGTTATCCTTGAGATTGGCTTCACATTTTTTATTGTGGCATACTATACAAATGCCCTCGTTTTGATGTACTCTGGCTTTTCTGGCCTTAGTCCTCCGTCTGGATTGCTTGCTTCTGCCTCTATTCTCTGCCTAGTTTGATTGTTAATGCATCATACATCTTGTTATAATCTGACATGCGTTCTACACTGAACCACGTGGCCAGTCACGTGATTTATTTCTATTGGCCCTCTATTCAGCCCCGGCCTTTGTTTTGGCCTCGCTGTGCGATTTTCCGCATGGTGTATGTGTGGGGGGTGTCCCTTGGTGCGCTCGATGCGCTCGGGCCGTGGTGTAGGTGACGATGGGCCTGCTGTGTGTTTTTGGGGGAGAGGTTGTGTTCGCTCGGCTCATTTTCACCGTGCGGCGCGTGGCTCTGTATTTGACGCGCCTTCCCGTGTAAGGGGTTATGTGCAATAGAGACGTTTTAGACGTCTGATTTGATACGCCCATTGGCGAATTTAACCTCGGATGCACGCCAACACAGGAAGTTCGCTTGCCGACTTCCTGGTGTGGTGTTGACGGCGTTTGTCTCTGAGGTAAGTAACTTTCAGCAGGTAGCCAGATGGAATCCCTCACGGTTTCGGCTTCTTTTCACCTTTCAATTCTAGATTAGGTTAAATATCTATGGTGGAGGTATTTATATGTTGAGACCTTTCAGTACCGTTATTTAGGTTACACAATAGACATATAGATCCTGCTGTGCATGGATTTGTATAAATTCAGTTTTTTACGAACTTTCAGATTATGATTTCTGCCTTTACCTCATACACTGCAGTGATGTATTCTATGTACGTTATATTTCGGGCATAACAGATGATTTATCAGCTTTTTGTACCTTCTATTGCTCCATAGACTCTATCTATCCTTGAATGATACTTGGAGGTTCACCCTTCTGGGGAACCCACTGAAATCCCGAACTGTCTATGAACTTGAGGCCGTACCACAGATAAAGGAATCACCTATTGATGGTACTCGATTGATAGATCTGGACTTGATCAATGGTGAGCATAATTACAAATTAGGATGTTGCCCTTATCCCTTTTCCCCGGGTGCAGGATCTTCTTTTTTATCATTACTATTGTATCACTTTTTTGGCTTTTCCATCTCTTATTTTTCAATTAATCTTTGACACATGGGTGGTCTCATTGTTGGGTTTTCCTTTACATTTTTATATGTCTACTTTATTTAGAATGGAATTTATGTATTTATTTACTTTTGGTTTTCCTTTTTGGCTGCTTGCATCTCACTCGAGTCTTTTTTACCAGAGAAATTTTATGACCACATTGTGGCTTTTTTATTTTTTATCCATTACAGATCTAATTTATTTGAGATTTGTTTCGGTGTGGCCGGATCGCTACTTCCTGGACTCTTTTGCCAGGCTCCTGGGCCCACCCCAAAAGGGTCTGAGATTATGGTAATTAGATTTTCTCTAATTAGATGTTCTCCCCTACTAGTCACTTTGCACGTTCCAACACAATGTTGGGGGTTTGGTCCTTCTTTGGGATCCTCAGATCACTTGTTTTTATGTACGGATATTATGTATGAACTATTGTGCTGTTTACATATATGGTTGTTCTGATGTTATATCTTTTTATTATTATTTTCTGTTTGGAGAACATACATTTTAGTGTCTCTCTGTAATTTGTAACATTTGTGTAGACACCAAGACACAGATGAATTTTCAAGAAAGTTTATACGGGAATGCTACGTCCTGATGAAGATGGACATCATCTGTAATTCAGCTAGATGTGTTTTCCATCGAAACTACCTGTTCTAAGGCGCCATGCTCACTATACTGCTTTTATGAATTTGTGGTTTATTTCGCATGTCACCTCAGTAGTTGACGTATAGCATCCCATGTTAGATTTTTTGAGTATGGGTTTATTATTATTACTTTTGTGAAGATTCTTCAGTTTCTCGTTTTATGAAATATTTGAACTGCTACATTTGGAAACAATGATTTTTCTTCTCTGCCACTTTCAGGATTCAATCCATCTTTGAATTCATTTCTAAACCATCCTGACTTTGTTTGGTTGACCAGGATTTTTCCTACCAGAGCTATTCCCTTCTCTCGAGTGGGTTTAATCCACCGACACTGACTTAGACCTATTTGGGGACGATGGTGATCATTTCCAGCTTGTGATCTGGCAGCAAGCTCTTAGCAGTCCTATTGGGAAATTAGTATTTTCTTCACATTATGCACCTTATTCGTGCTGTATAGTTGTATGTTCTATATTTACATTTACTCTTATTCATGTATGAGCTCTGACTTATTTAATAATCATTTTAATGTTTCTAATTAAATAAAGGAAAACACATTTTTCATAAATGTTTTTGTGAATAATGTGCAGTGATCTGAGGAGTTTATAGAGGGACCGCTCCCGACTGCTGGTGGGATTGTGCTTCTTTCAGTAGACTTATTTACATATCCGCTGGCTTGATTTTTGTGCTTTTTTGCTTCCCCTTTTGCCAGCGATGTAGAGGGTACCCATCTATTGCATTGATGTCATCACATGAAGTCTTTTTTTAAATTTGAATTTGTTATTTGTGCTTATATATGTGTTATATTTTAATTCACTTGGGTGATGATCCATTGACCAGTTTCAGTTTCATGATTGTCCGCTACAATGCACGGCTGTGGAGTTGCCCCTATGCCAAAGTTGGTTCCTTTCCTTTTTCCCCCCTTTTTTTAGCCTAGAGCGATACTGGCAGTCAATATATGTGTAAGATTTGATGTCCTATTTTATAAGGAGGATGTGCAGATACAATGAATCCAGACACAGCCGGTATTATACAACAAGTAGCAACTTTTGTAGAACTATGCATACTTTAGCCTTGACAATGTAAGATGCATTCCATAGCACTATGCACTTTATAGCACTTTACACTTTTACGACTTTGCTCTATATAGCAAAAGGTGCACTTTAAGCACTAATCACTTTGGAACATTATGCACTTTAATTTCTCTGCCTACATGGCATAAGCTATAAATATGCATTTTAGAACATGGCTGATAGATAGCTTTTCGGTAATGGGCCGTGCATTATTGACGTCCGTTCTTAACTCAATCTGTACAGAATTCTTTCAGTATTCTTACTTAGACTGTTTCTGGGTCTACATTGGCAGTTTACGTTAACACTCTTGCATTCTGCATCTGGAGTAAGGATTAATTCAGCATGAAGTTTGCAACCTTTGTCCTAAAACAAGCCATTATATTTTGTGGTTTGCAGAATCCTTTTCTGGGTTTAGTCGGGTACAATTGATAATTCATTATTGCACAATTGGAGACTAGTAATATACTGAGAATCCGAAAATATCTGTTTTCTCCCCCAAGCGGTATGAATTTTATAGAATTTTATAGTGCTAAGGGCTAATATTAACATTGCAATAAAGGAACCTAGGCTATCTCCAAAATGGCCGCCATGTTTTACCCAATGCTAACCAATGTGTTTTACATGGGAACACTAGAAAGCGAAAAAGGACAATTTGTATCATGAACCATAGAGACTGGTGAAATGTCTGTGTGTGTATATATACACGAATTTTCAAGCATCCGTTTGTACGTGAACAAGCTGCGAGACAGCAATGAAACGCGTTCTACCGTGCTTTTTTAATTGTTGGCGGTTGCCTAATAAAACTGGAAATTATATGGACTTGATGTTGCATTGATCCTGGGCTTTTTCCATTGAAGGGAAGTGCTTGTAACCGGCGTTCTCCACACTGCTTTGAGGGCTATATCCTTCAGGAGAAATAGAATCACTTTCTCCTTTTTCAAATATGTATATATATATAGATACATGTATATATATATATATATATATATATATACATATATATATATATATATATATATACATATATATATATATATATATATATATATATATATATATATATATATATATATATATATATATATGTATATATATATACATATTCATTCTCTCTTGGTTCCTGTCTTTCACCCAGCTGATTGACCTTTAATGATCCATTTTATTATAAGTATTATAATTAAAATATTTATTATTTGTATTATTATTATTATTATTATTGTATGTATTGAGCAAGGACCTAGATTCAGGAAGCAATGGAACACTTTGTAATCATACGTGGGGGGGCGTTGGTCAATGAGCAGGGAAAGAAGGCAGTGGTAATTAAAAACAGGAAGGTTGGCAATTGTCGGCAATGAATCTCAAAGTAACCAGGAGAAGAAACCATTGGGATAAGGTTAACCAGTCTCAGGTAGGGTGGGGAGTGGAAGGTCTATGGACCCAGATGTTAAGGAGAAGCCATTAATTGAAGAAGAATCTCTTCCAATTGAAGATTGCACCGCTCCAGATCTATTTCTGTTTCTTTTCCGTACTACCATTTGATGCTCTCTGAACCTTGAGGTCCATTTGGATGAGGTAGTGTGCCTACATTGTGGGTGCTATATGTTGCGAGTTGTGGGAACCACCAAGAGGGTCAGACTGGAAGTATTCATCGAAGTTGCAGGATTGGCAGAGGTTCCGTGTGCCGCTTCTCCTGCCCCATGATCATCTGCTGTCTCGATTAGTTGAGTTCTAGGATGCTCTTGCTGGTGTCCATCTTGAGCCTTGCAGGTACAGTGATTCAGCAAATGGCGCCAGCAGCAGTGAATAGACTGTAGAGAATGATCAGAGAGATAAAGAGATTCATGTTATTTATTTATTGTCCTGTGTTTTGGTTTATAACAAACCTCTCATACCGTATCTGGTATTACATACAAAGTTGCTATAGATATTATTAGTTACTAAAACGCACACATCATTGTTAACAATTATTTATGTACACCCTAATTTAGCTACTATATGTTCCAAGTAAAAATAGTTGCTAATGTCAACCAATACTGACCACCTCCCAAAGGTACAGAGTGTTAATTTCTATGGAAGAAAATGTTAATTCCTGCAGATGTGGTGAGGTGTGTGTGGGTGCTAGTTTAGAGTATGAAGTGTGTTGGTTGTGTCTCTTCCTGGGAGCTAATAATTCTTGGAATTGTGAACCACCTACATTTTCCTGAATTATTGAGATCTAGTCCATTGATGGGTTGTTAGTTTGTAAGTATGGCTGAGTCAAACAGCTGCCTCCTCACGAGTAGGATTAATACTAGCTGAGCTATAGTGCAAGACACAGCACTTGGGGGCCGATTCATGGAACAAACGTGCGCCGAAAATCTTGGCGCAAGCAGGCGCAAGCAGGCACAAGCGTGAAAAAACAGGAGCACGCGTGCGATTCATGGAAGTCCCTGCGCGTGTTTTCCTCGGGATGTGCGCCAAACCTGTGCATGGCGCACACGTCACTGCAACATCCCGAGCGGCGTGCGCGACGTGCACAGTGAAAGCGCACAACCTCAGCGCATACACCAGAAAGTGGGCGGAACATGGGGCGGAATGTGCGGAATGGGGAACAACGCGCGAAAATAAGGGCGTAACTGGGGATGTACTGCAGGGAAGCAGACGGAACGCCCACACGCACTCGAACCACACGTATTCATGGAATCGAATAGGGCAAAGCCGCGCACAGCCGAAGACACGCACAAGCCGAAACACGTCTGCCACACGAAGGCAGGCGATAGCGTCCCTGCGCATTACAAAAGTGGCAATATACAGCAATGATGAATGTCCCATACTGTGATTGGGCCTGTGCGAGTGGGGCACGTGTATTTCGGGGGTGCGCGGGAAGTTTCACACGCGATTGAGCGGGGTACGTGTATTTCAGGGGTGCGCGGGAAGTTTCACACGCGATTGAGCGGGGTACATGTATTTGGGGGGTGCGCGGTAAGTTTCACATGCGATTGAGCGGGGTACGTGTATTTCGGGGGTGCGCGGGAAGTTTCACACGCGATTGAGCGGGGTACGTGTATTTCCGGGGTGCGCGGGAAGTTTCACACGTGATTGAGTGGGGTACGTGTATTTCGGGGGTGCGCAGGAAGTTTCACACGCGATTGAGCGGGGTACGTGTATTTTGGGGGTGCGCGGGAAGTTTCACACGCATTTGAGCGGGGTACATGTATTCCGGGGGTGCGCAGGGGGTGCGCGGGAAGTTTCACACGCGATAGGCCTTGGGCGAGCGGGGTACCACTCATCGTCTGCGTGTAAAAGAACCCATAGCCAACACCCACCTGCTGTGAAAAATAGCGTGTGAACCCCAACACCTGAAAAACACACGTACCGCACGCCACGGAAAGCACGTACAGAGCAATGGAAATCCACGTGGGATCTTCAAGCCCTGCCACGGCAACGCCCGTGCTTGATACGTCACAGACACGCTTACGCGCTAAGGTCCTTTGGTCCAATGAAATCGCGTATGCGTGCTGACGTGCTTACGCGCTAAGGGCCTTTCCTCGTATTACACGCTGACGTGCAAATTTTTCACGTGCCAAATCACTCCGTATCAAGCTGGCCACGCAAAAACACACGGAAGACCACGCTCCTGCCCAAAAGGCTGAATCACTGCCCCCCCGAGCCCTGAGCACGCTCCCACCTGGCATCTGCTGCTGCCTGACTGCCTGCTGCCCACGTGCCCTGCTATTTGCTGCCTGCACATCAGCCAGGGGTGCAGTTGCTGTGACCACACCTGCTGGAACAGAAGACTCCCGACTGGGATACCATCGCTCCACAGCCCAGCCCCAGGACCCAGTTGCTCACCCACTCCTGCCTCTGGGGTTGCCATGTCGGGCACTACACCATCTGGCACCACTGGCAACCCTCAGCCAGAGAGGCAGAGGGGCACCAGCTTCACTGCCACCGAAGTTGGTGTCCTGGTGGAGCAAGTCCTGGGGCAGTATGATGCCCTCTTCGGAAGTTCCCGCACCGACAAGGAAGGACGGACTCGGATTTGGACGGACATCGTGACTGCCATCAACGCGTAGGGGGTGGCAGTCCGCGACTTGTCAAGAAGCGCTGGGAGGACGTCAGGTCCAGGACCCTCAACAAGGCCCAGCGCCTCTTGAAGGCAGCGGATGCTAAGGGGCGCCGGGGCCACCTGTCGGAACATCAGATGAGGGTCCTGGAATGCATATGCCCAGCGCTCTACGTCCAGGTCCTTGAGAGGCAGACCCGTCTGGAGTCGAGTGGTAAGTGTACATGCATACTGATTGGAAGCTGTGCATGTGGTGGTGTGCCAGTAGTGTGCAGGTTGTACATGTGTTTTCCTAGGGCCATGTATAGATGTGTATGTACAGGGCTGTGAGGCAGACACATGCAAGTCCTTTCATGTGTGAGACACATGGATGGTGTATGTGTGGGTAAGCATGCAAGTCAAATGCAGATGTGTGAGCACACATGTTTGGATTACTGTGTATGTCAGTTGGCATGGTTGTGGTGTCACACATGGATGTTGGTTCCAGCTGCATGTATGTGCACCCTGTACATATGCATGTGTGTCTATTAGACAAGGGTGCAACAGTGATGCAACATGGATGCATGTGACCCTGATATGTGGAAAACTGATTTGCAGATGTGATATGGATGCTGATCTCAACACTTCGACAGTTGGTGGAGGTGTACACATGCATGTAAGTGTGGTGGCGTGTGTGCATGTGTAGTGCACTCCCTGTGTTTCCTGTGATGTCTGGCTCACCTTTGGCTGCTCATGCTGTTGTATGTGTATGGATGGTGCTGGCTGTTGCAATATGGCTGTGGAATAGCTCAAGTGTGTGAGTCAAAATGACATGTGTGTTGGGGATTGTGATGCCATGTCTGAAGTTTGACAATGCCACTCATGTGGAACTGTCATGTGTGTATGAGTCCATTGTACAGTGCCCTGATGCCTGTGTTTTATTTCTCCCTGTCTGCAGTGTCAACTGATGAAGAGGGCGGAGAAGGTGCTGAGAAGCACAGTGGCATGGATCGCACCGCCAGCCGGAGACGCAAGGCCCGGCTCCCCTCCCAGGTTGTCATCTTGTCGGGGAGTGAGGAGTCCGGTGCCACGTCCCAGGCCGCAGCTGCCGAGGGGAGGTCCAATCAGCGGAGGTCGGCAGCAGAAGGGGCAGCTGAGACCCCACAGGGCACAACGGAGGAAGATGGCATGGAGTCATCCAGGTTGGTGGGGGGTTTGGTGGAGGAGCAGGCCGTGCAAGGGACAGAGACGGGGTCTGGAGGTGGGGATTCCACTGGTGCTAGTGGTGCAGTGCATGACCAGGGACAGGAGGCAGCACAGGCCGCCGCGGAGGTGCCTGTGTGCAATCCTGTCCCTGATCCTGTCACTGCATCATCTTGCACCAGCAGGGATGCCTACGTCCAGACCCGTTCTCAGGGAGGGGATTGGCTTACACCAACTGGCCTTCCTCTCCCTGCGGATGTGGCTGTCCGGCACCAGGTTGAGCCTGTCCTGGGTGGGGTGGTGTTGTGTCAACGTGCCATGCGAGGTGACCTGCAGTCTTTTCATGAGGAGACTGCACGTCTTCTCGCATGGCTCGTTGACCGCAGTGACCCACTGGGACAGTTCACCAGGGCCGGATTCTTCCGTTTCCTGGACCTTGTTCTGACCCCCTCCTCAATTGAACACCCTATGCCCCAGTCGTCCTCCATGCTATCTTCCCACCCATGTATCACCTGGGTGCCCTGTGGAGCTGCCTCTGACCCTGCGGCCAGGCTGGTGGACAACAGATCCCTGCCACAGTCGGGAGTCGGACGTCCAGTAGGGGTGGCCACCTCCACAACTGCACCCCAGCTGGAGGAGGATGTACAGGCAGCAGGAGCCAGGGCACAGGCAGCAGCACAGCAGCAGCAGCAACAAGGTGGGAGCCATGATGGCTCGGGGCCTTCATCATCGGATGGGCAGGCATCGGCCAGAGGGCAGGAGGACCCAGGACGGGAAGTGTCTTCCGTGTGGCAGCGGTTGGGCCATGCGATAGAAGCAGAGTGGCAGCGGGTGGAAGAGGCACGGCTCACGATGGTCAGGGCGGAGAACTCCATAGGTTGGTCCCTGAGGCGGGCCGAGTGCCTCAAGGCCATTCGCAGGGACCTGGAGTTCCAGATGTCATCGTCCCTGCAAACCCTCGGGGCCATGGAAGAGGACCGCCTCCGGGACATTGAGCAGGAGTTCGATGATGCCCTGGCCCGGGACATCCAAAAGTGAGCCTTCAGACTAGCCTGCTGCCCTTGTAAATAGTTAGATAGTGTTAGGTTTCCTTTGGTTTTTTCTTTATTTTGGACCTTTAGGACAATGGACCACATTTTTGTATATAGTTTTTTTTATTAGGTAGGAGTTTTTGATAGGTTTCATTTCTACAGTTGGGATCATGGACACTGGATTGTTCATCTGTATATAGTTCACTGTTGGATTCTACTTTATTCTTTGGATTTCCCCATGGAGCAATGGTTTTTGCCCTTGGATTACATTTTTGGAACTGTGACTTTGGACACCTTTCCTTTGGATTATGTTTTGTTGTTTTTCGTTATTTTACAGACATGCAGCTTTTGTTTTTTAATTTCCATTGACGTTTGTTTGATTTTAATTCCATTCATGTTGCTTTTAATACATTTTTTTCATCAAACTTCGATTTGTGGTATCATCTCATTGGTTTCATGCATGTCATGATATGGGTTTTGACATTCACTTGCACCCATTGTGTGTATGTGACGGACATGTGTTCATTTACATACTTGCCATTGGGGTTGTATCATGTAATTGGCATTTCTAAGTGGGTGGATGCAATACTTGGATGGGTGTTTGGCATGTGGAGGCTGCCCATAAGGGCCAGGGATCTAGATTGTGATGACGTGTTGGCTGGGGGACATGTGTCGGGGCCAGCTGGCAGGTGCCCCGCCCTGCTGGAGGGTGGGGTTGCAGGGGGACCTGAGTGGGACATGAGTGGGGGCCTTCTGGCAGGTACCCCGCACTGCTGGGGAGTGGGTGTGCAAGGGGACATGAGTGGGGGCCTGCTGGCAGGTACCCCGCCCTGCTGGGGGGTGGGGGTGCAAGGGGACATGAGTGGGACATGAGTGGGGGCCTGCTGGCAGGTGCCCCGCCCTGCTGGGGGGTGGGGGTGCAAGGGGACATGAGTGGAACATGAGTGGGGGCCTGCTGGCAGGTGCCCCACACTGCTGGGGGGTGGGGGTGCAAGGGGACATGAGTGGGGGGCTGCTGGCAGGTACCCCGCACTGCTGGGGGGTGGGTGTGCAGGGGGACATGAGTGGGACTTGAGTGGGGGCCTGCTGGCAGGTGCCCCACACTTCTGGGGGGTGGGGGTGCAAAGGGACATGAGTGGGGGCCTGCTGGCAGGTGCCCTGCCCTGCTGGGGGTGGGGTTGCAGGGGGACATGAGTGGGACATGAGTGGGGGCCTGCTGGCAGGTGCCCCGCCCTGGTGGGGGGTAGGGGTGCAAGGGGACATGAGTGGGACATGAGTGGGGGCCTGCTGACAGGTGCCCTGCCCTGGTGGGGGGTAGGGGTGCAAGGGGACATGAGTGGGACATGAGTGGGGGCCTGCTGGCAGGTGCCCCACACTGCTGGGGTGTAGGGGTGCAAGGGGACATGAGTGGGGGCCTGCTGGCAGGTACCCCGCACTGCTGGGGGGTGGGTGTGCAGGGGGACATGAGTGGGACATGAGTGGGGGCCTGCTGGCAGGTGCCCCACACTTCTGGGGGGTGGGGGTGCAAGGGGACATGAGTGGGGGCCTGCTGGCAGGTACCCCACACTGCTGGGGGGTGAGTGTGCAGGGGGACATGAGTGGGACATGAGTGGGGGCCTGCTGGCAGGTGCCCCGCACTGCTGGGGGGTGGGGGTGCAAGGGGACATGAGTGGGACATGAGTGGGGGCCTGCTGGCAGGTGCCTCACACTGCTGGGGGGTGGGGGTGCAAGGGGACATGAGTGGGGGCCTGCTGGCAGGTGCCCCACACTGCTGGGGGGTGGGAGTGCAAGGGGGGGACATGAGTGGGGGCCTGCTGGCAGGTGCCCTGCACTGCTGGAGGGTGGGGGTGCAAGGGGACATGAGTGGGACATGAGTGGGGGCCTTCTGGCAGGTGCCCTGCACTGCTGGGGGGTGGGGTGCAAGGGGACATGCGTTGGTGATCAGTAGTGCAAGGAGACATGTGCCTTTGCTGGGGAGCATGCCCAGGTTGGGTGGGCTGCCTGGAGGACATGACCAGGGGTGCAGGGTATTCCCCTGTGGTGTGGGCTGCCTGCAGGGGCTGTGGAGGGTGTACAGGGAACACCTGGGAGGACCCACACTGCCAAATCACGTGTAGGACTCCCCGGCACCGCCGAAATACACGTATCCTGCTGAAATCGCGTGTGAAACTTCCCACGCACCCCTGAAATACACGTACCCTGCTGAAATCACGTGTGGAACTTCCCGCGCACACCAGTAATACACGTACCCTGCCGAAATCGCGTGTGAAACTTCCTGCGCACCCCTGAAATACACATACCCTGCTGGAATCGTGTGTGAAACTTCCCACGCACCCCTGAAATACTCGTACCCTGCTGAAATTGCGTGTGAAACTTCCCGCGCACCTCTGATATACACGTACCCCACTCGCATAGGGCCAATCGCCTGTGAAACTTCCCGCGAACCCCAGTAATACACGTACCCTGCTGAAATTGCGTGTGAAACTTCCCGCGCTCCCCTGAAATACACATACCCTGCTGGAATCGCGTGTGAAACTTCCCACGCACCCCTGAAATACACGTACCCTGCTGAAATTGCGTGTGAAACTTCCCGTGCACCCCTGAAATACACGTACCCCGCTCGCACAGGGCCAATCGCATGTGAAACTTCCCGCGAACCCCAGTAATGCACGTACCCCGCTTGCCGTGCTGGTACAGGGTTAGCGCAGCCCTTTGCGCTGGATTGGAGATTTTGATGGGTTTCCCTGCGCGAGGGGCGTTCTTGGGGGCGTAACTGGTGCTGCTGCAGGGTCGCTGCGCCACTGTGTGCCACGGCTGGTTTTGGTAGCTGAAATCCATGAATACGCTGTGCGCGGAAATGGATTTTAGCGCACGTGGCTGGCACAGAGATTCGCACGCGCACACTGTGCGCCAGTCCTATGCGCCACTTGTGCGCTAAATTCTATGAATTACCCCCTGGATGTCAAGTGAAGTGAGTCACAGGAGAGACAAGCATATTGGCACAGTAGTGAATCGAAATGCAGTTTATTGGGGCTTCGGAAAGGGACAGGCCCTGAATTAAGGTTTAGGGCCCGATTCATAGATCTTTTAGCGCGGTGCAAAGGGACTTTGCACTTCCACCAAACACCCTGATTCACAGTGGGGTGCAAAGTTTATTGTTGCTTTACAAAGGGGTGCACATTTTATTTTTGCAGCGCAAAGTGACTTTGCACCGTGCTAAAAGTTCCATGAATCGTGCCCTAAGTCTCTTAGTAGAGGACGAGGACAAGGGGCAGTGCGGACGCTTGTGAGACTGAGGGATGCAGGCCGTTTATTGGTGCAATGATGCTGATAGTTGTGAAGCTATGTCTCTCAAACACAGAACACGATCTAAAATGGATACATTTAAAAGCAGCCATATCTGAAATACAGAAATACCTCTGTGGCTGGAGACTGGTGCCTTTTATTGATTCCAGTGGGGCTGCCAAACACTTTCTCCCACTTAAAAAGAAAATGCAGTGACAAAGTGGGAGGCAGAGGGTAGCAGAGCAGCGGGCAGGCTCCAAAAACCAATGCCAAATGCTCAATATGGATTCAAATATCTGATAGTGCTTTTCAGAGTTGCATTAGAGCTAACACTATTCAGGGGACAGTAGTTAAACTAGTAAACATGCAAGACTTTAGTGATCTACAAAATAAATTCACCATCTGCTGGAAAGGTCCGTGTGGAAAAGTCATTCCAAGGTTTTGGTCTATTTGACCTAAACATTTGACCTAATCACATTTAATCGAATTTATTTGACATTTTTTCTGTATAAAATGTGGGGGAGACCCCCCCTGCACTTCCCCTCAACCTAATCTATACCCTTACCCACCCCATATGTATATTTAATTAAATTTGACCGAAAAAAAGTTCAACAAATTTCGATCAAATATTTTAGGTCATATGTTTTTAGGTCAATTATGCTAATACTAATTCCAATACATGTATTCCACTGACTGTTGTGAAATACTGTTGTCAGCAGACTCCAAAATAAACATTACTGTATTCAATTGACATGACAAGTCCAATAAGGCATGTCTTAGAGAAATGAAGGCGTAAAATGCTGCAGGGCATCCGCTGCAGTTGTGGGGAGGAAGGTTGGGTGCACGGAAAGTCACCACAGGCTTTGCTCTATTAGCATACAGGGAAAGGTTGAGGTTGCCTCCTTGCCCAACCCCACCGGGCAGACAGAGAGGCATCCATGGCCTGCAATACACGGGCAGCAGCAGAGAATACGAACGTCAGGTTGAGTACAGATGAACAGACGTCACAAATGCGTGCTGGCCTGCACAGGTGCAGAGGACAAGAGAACGCCTGATAAAAAGGGCAAAAGCAGAGAGTACCTGATAGTGGAAAGGAGTTCAAAGGAGTGGTGCCTGTCTGAGTACCAGTGATGGCTCTGCTTCATGCTGGCCAGCGCCTTTGATCCGTGTGGTGAAGTGGAGGGGGGGGACATGCGTTTATTCTCAAGGAAATTGCACAGACTGGGTGGACTAAAAGCTAAAGTCACCATTACAGTTACATTATCCCATCTGCCTAAATAAAGGTACTTGATTAAAAAAAGAAATGTAAGAACATTTCTTCAGAGAATTCGGTGTAGAAAATGCATTTTCAGTACACGGACGCTACTGACTCCGGTGACGTACTTGTATTTCATCTTCACTGTAATGGAGCCCTTGTTTTATATCTTCTTTAATCAACGGAATAGAGAAACCGTGGAAAAAAGTTAAAAGAGAGCATCACTGGTGAAGCATTAAAGCAACAGTCATGGCCGCTCTCTACCCCGAACGAGTGCTTTTACCCTTAATCCCACCAATGCATTTGCAATGACATTTATCCGAGCACTTAAGTAACAAGAATCGGTGCACTTGTTTGCATGCATTTTGGAACGAAAGAGTACGTATCTCAGGCAACACGATAGACAGTGAATGACGTGGCTTTATTGGATAGATCTGAGGCAGATTTTATAGCCAAACAAGTGGCAATATGTGTCCATGAAATGGCCGCTTCAAGCGAGGGAAACAGCACAATGTCAAACTTCTCTCTTAAGCACAGTAGGCACAGACATCAAGTTCACTATGAATGTGGTTTTTCTATGGTGGCCATATCTTGTTGCAGTTCGCGCCTGATCATTCCAGTGCATTGCCTAGTTTAGCATGGAGCCATTTGGTGTTGGTGGTCTTGGACCCTGAGAAAAAGCATTTGCGTGGTGATGCCTGAGGCGTTGGGGAACATCTCGTTGAGCATGGACTTGTCACATTCACTGCAGTGGTGAGAATGTTGAGATGAGGGTTTGATTTAAACGTTCGTGAAAAAAAAAAACGGGACTTTGAGTTTCATTTGTTTGATTTTTATAGCCTTCTTTCAATGGTCAAGGTGGTGAACCGTTGGTAGTGAGGATTAGGCATAGGCAAGCCTTAAAGTGGTGGAATCAGATGGTGGTTTGAACAATCCAAAAAACGTTTTGATTCATTCCAGCCATTGACTCCTCCATAGAAATGGCTCGCAAGCGGAATCGAGCCAAGTCAATAAATGTTGGATTCGACTCATACGTGGATCAAATTGGCTCGATCTGTTTCGAGCTCATAGGTCACTAGGTTTTACATTGGGTTAAAACATTTTTGAACAGTAGACATATTGATTCTAAACAGCTTATTCTTATTTAAATGTAAACCATAGGAACATATTGATTTGGACTTTCTTGAGTCAGTTCGACATATTAAGAGACACTGTAGCAGAAAAAAATTACTTTTATGAATATTGTTCTGAAATGAAGACAGAAGAGAAAAAATGCAGCTTGCTGTCTGAGTACTGGCACCCCGAGGCTCATTATGAGTCTGTCAGTGCAGTGAAAAATGTTGGCAATTGTATTGCCACCATTTTCTTTGGAATTACTGTGACTATTGCCACACATTCAAATTCCATGTTTCATGTTAAAGTCAAGTGATATATGCTCAACTTTAATGCCAAATAGTCTTGGAATGTCTACAGGCAGAATAGCCCACACAGTATGCCTGCTCAGATCCTCATTGAGTCCTATGGAGTCTGAAATGGGGACTACCATGCTGTTACCACACTTGGAATCTAGCAGTAATTCTGTCAGACAAAGAATCGGTAGCACCAAATAACTCTTTATTTTCGTTGGGGAAAGACCAAAGTCATAATGAGCCCCAAAGAACCAGTTCCCAAATATATTTTCTTTCTATTAACACACATTAAACAAAATAAACTTTTTTTTCCCGTAAGGAAAATTATTTAACTATTTTCTTTCTATTAACATACATTAGACAAAATAAACCTTTTTTTCCCTTAAGGAAAATGATTTAACTACAAGTATAACGTTCCGTTTTTAAAGAGGTAGATTATGAAAAAGGTTGGCCTTTGATGAAGCACAGGAGAAAGAGAGAAGTGGTCATGCACATTGTTAAGTTACATGTATGCACATGGTGACGCTTGATGTGCTGTGCTTATATCTTGGCTTATTTTAAGTTTGAAGCCATTATCGATGATGCTGATGGCTTGCCCTTTGTAGCCTGTGCCTTTCTCTTCAATGCAGTGTAGTGAGCAGCCAGTGGTTGCAGTCGGAGCTAACGCATTCAATGTAGTGCTGCGGCACGATCAACAATAGCAGCAACACCATCTCTGGGAAAGTGTGAGGAGACCATAATACAGTGTTAAGAGTTACAGTGTTTGGGAGATTGCAGTTGAGAACAAGGAAGTTGTGATAGCTGGGATGAAATGACTACTGCTCTGCAGGAGTATATGGATGAGTAGGGCTAAACCTGCTACTCAGGGCCACACTATTTCTTAAGCAGCAAGTGCCGGCCAAGGGCAGGCTACATCTTCAAGAGAGGAGTTAGCTGATGAGAGTAGCAACACAAACAGCAATAGTGCAAACATTTTAACAACAAGGTGCTCCTCTCATTTTAAAGGGATAATCCCATGTGGGGATCGTTGCAAAGCACACCTGCTGTAAGTGGTTCAATCCCTGCAGTGATCTCAAGTGTTCTTTGCCTTATGACACCACACCCAGAGTACCTTACTTGCAGGACATGGAGGGGACAGAAATCGGTGCAGGGTTTGACAGGTTTCATAATCCAGACCATCTGTCCTGCAACATATTCTTCCAAAATAGCCTTCTGCTCTGGTTGGAACTACGTAGCTTCCATGAGCTTGGTTATTTTGGATCTGTGCCCAAGTCACTATTTTCTGGGAAGAACATTTGGGTTACTCTCCTATACTCTACACACCAGACTTAAGAGATACCTCACAGGACCGGCAAAAAACAGTACAATAGAGCTGAAACGTACTCCAGTCTGTGGCATCTCCCAGCAGGCAAACAAAAGAATGTCATAGAAAATTTGATTTCATCCTCCGGTACTCTTTCGAGTCACCTATCATGCCTTTCAGGGCATGTTAAATCTCTTAACAAGCCCGTGTGTCTGTGGGTGGAAAGCAGTACAGAACATGTACGTTACTCCACACTCCTCTCACTTGGACTTCATATATGCTGATAAGAAGTTGGTGCCCCTGTCAGAAATCATATCTTTAGGGAAACCCACATAAGAGAATATCCCTTTCAGAGCCATCACCACAAAAGGGGCTTTGATTCTCTTCAAGGGCACATCTTCAGGGTACCGGATGGTGTGATCTACCAGGACGAAGGAGTAGCAGTTCAGAGAGCTAGTTTGGAGCTGCAAAGAACCCACAATGTCCATGACTAATAACTTGAAAGGATGCCCAACCAATGGAAGTGAATTAAGAGAGTAATTCTCTTCTGGCTTACGTTATTGGGTGCTTGGCAAGTGTGGCAGGATCAGGAACATTAATTAATTTTTATGCCCATCTAAAACCAGAATAAAATGTGCTGACAACCTGCAAGCTGCTTTGATCACCCCAAAGTGACATGCCAAAGGAATGTAATGAGCCAATTCCAGTAGGGATATTAAGTGGCATTGGGGCACAGCAAACCCACAGTTGGCCCCTGCCTTAAAATTCTTGGGCTTAATGTACAGGAGCTGATTCTCCCACTACACACTGAACATCCATGAGGCAGTCTCTGTGACCTGCAAAAATCATTTTGATTTGGTCTCTAATAATGGGAAGTCACTCAGTTCTTGCAGGCCCTTAAGTTCTGAAATTAAAGTGTTCTTCACCTCATGTACTGGTTCTATGCTATTAGTCAACCCTGTGGTCACTAAATCTGGTGCCACCACAGTAGGCACATCAGCGGCCGCTGGAACCTCTCCAGCAGGATCAGGCCCATCTGTGGTCATAGGATCCGGACATGGTACTTCAGAGGTTTTTGGTCTTTTGCTGTTTCCAGCTGTAAGATCCCCTGGTCCCAAGGCCTCATGCACTGCCTCCTTCGCTGCTTCATTTGCCCTTGATCTGGTGCACATGACAATTATCGCTGGGTCAAGAAGGTTATTCACTAATAGACAGTCAACTGGAAGTGTGTCTTTCACAGCAACACAGCACTGAGAGATCTCCATCCTCCAATTAAACTTCACCATTGCCAGTGAGCATTGGCTGAGGCTGTCAAAATCATAATACATTTGTCTTGAATAGAATGTATCTGATCTTCTTGCACCCACCATCACCTCAAATGTGTGACACTCACTGATGTGTTATGCAGTGAATGTGCTTTGTTCCGATTAATTAAGACATGTCCCAAACAAGTTCTGATTATTCACAGGAACAGGGACCACTGCATTACCTTTCCCAATAGGACATAAATAAATAGGACACATCTGGCCATGTTTAGCCTAGTGGAGATTCGTCTTCGAAGATACCCATTCTGATTATGGCCTCCTGCATGACATCAACGTGTTCTGTCTTCACCTTCCAGACAGAGGACATTTAGATATCCCCAACTTCAGCCCAGAATATGTTTTCTTCTTCTTGTGAAAGTCCAGAGATGAATCAAAGCCTGCAGTAAGGAGTCCAATATTCACTATTGTAACATGTGTCCTTTGCCTTATAGCAACAAGAGTAACTTGCTTGCAGGAAACGGAGGGAACTGAAATAGATAGAGATCCCTAACAGTAATTGAAGATAGTTGGTTTGACAGGTTTCATTATCCAGACCATCTGTCCTGCAACATATTCTGCCACTATGGCCTGCTGCTCTGGTTGGAACTCCTTGGCTTCCATGAGCTTCGTTATTTTGGATCTGTGCCCAAGTCACTATTTCCTGGGCAGAACATTTGGATTACTCTCCCATCCTCTACACACCAGGCACCATTCTCTGGGCCTGCCTCTCTGGCTATTCTGAGCCAGCCCTTCTCATGCTTGCTGGATTCAAATGTACCCCAGTGATCAGCACCCAAGGGAAGCTGTGAACCTTGCTTCTGAAAAATCAAAGGTGCAACATCCTGGCAATTGTTCTATTGGCAGTTGTGGAAACAGTAAGGGTTGGCAGCACTAAGCTTCAGTCCTGTCATTGGTTACACTGCTCACAGAACTGAAACTGGTGTGATATCATATTGATGTGGCTGTGTAATTGTGTGTCCTTCGAAGTCACTATACCACAGCTCTGCATGGTTTATATTTAAAGATTTAAAATTATTAGAATTTAGATCAGAGATGCAGACAGTTAAAATCTCGCCCCTGCCTACAGGGATTTTGCCTCACACCTGCTGTCAGGCATCCACGTGTAACCTTTAAAAATGGTCTATGCCACTGCAAAGCTGGCACTGTAGATGCTGGTAGACCGGTTACAGCAAGGCATGTGGGCACTATCATTTTGACATGGAGGGTTTTGAAAGGGAGGTGTGACTAGCGGATCCCGCTGTTGGAAACATAAACACCTTCATCATTTTATGCGTATACAAATCTACAAAGGTCAGGCTAACCTACATTTATCAGATGGTATTCAGTCTCAATAGAAGTCAAGACGGTCACATGTTTACGGAGGCAGGTGCATAACATCCAGCAGTTTCTCCTCTTGGGTTGTTTTTTTCGGATGTTTTTTCAGCACTGTTGGCCTGTTTAGTGCTGGTGTCGTTGGACAGGTGGAAGTCGGGTTGTTCCAAGACGTGAAATAACAGTGACCTATGGCCTGAGAATCAGTTAAACTTGCTCCTAAAATGTTAATTAAAGTGGAATTCTCTAATGTACACTAGACAACTGGAAGATATTCAACACAGAAGACCGGAAAAAACATGAACATGTTTCATAGTAAACTGCACCCTAAGTGCACCGGAAGTGTGCTGTTGGGCTGGGTAGAATAGTAGCAGCTATTGGAATCCCTGCAGGACTTTTTTCTTTCACCCACGCTGAACCTTGGCTCCCTCGTCTCCAAGAGGAAACACAAGCGGTCGTCAGTGCTACGAAACACGCCTTGTACCTGAACATGCCAACGTTACCATAAGTTATCTGACGTTCCTGCCCCTCCCAGCTACCCTATAACTGATGCAGGAACGCGCACCTGCACGCGCTCCCTAAGTGCACCGGAAGTGTGCTGTTGGGCTGTGGAGAATAGCAGCAGCAATTGCAATCCCTGTAGGGCTATGAAATGCACCTTGTACCTGAACTTGCCAAGTAGATATTATTTTGTGTCTACAACGCTTGTGCTTGGACTTGGGCCGGTTATGCTTGGACTTTGTTCGGGTCGCTTGTAGTGTTGCTTATGACTTTCTGGTTCTCTTTTTTTCTTCTTGCAGTGTTACCATAGCTCATCTTACGTTCCTGCCCCTCCCACCCCACCTCCCAGCAACCCTATAACTGATGCATGCACGCACACCCGTGCACGCACCCTAAGTGCACCGGAAGTGTGCTGTTGGGCTGTTCGGCTGGGAGATGGGAGTTGGGAGGTGCGGCTACTTTGGTGTGTTCCAATATTCCATCTGGACTTATTTATTAATGTTGTTGTAAGGACCCATTATGACATTTCGTGAAACTGTCTCTTATATATCAACAGAACTTCCCCTGTACTTGCAAGTTGGGTGAGCACTTGTGTAATTGTGTTATTCTGAGAAACGAGTGCATGTTTTCCAAATTCATGGTTATTTGCCCATTTGTAATATATATTGATTAAAGGTTCCTGTCCTTTTGTAAAATTACTACTGGTTTTTCGCAGTGGGCGCTCTGTGGAAACTAACATCGCCCATAAAAATACACCTGTCTGCGCTGCGGAAGCAGGCACTGATATGTTGGGCTCTATAGCACCGGCGGCTGCTGGTATACCTAATGTTGATGCCAATCTTTTGCTAGATCTATCAACAAAATGTGAAGGAAGACTAGTCAGACCTCACAGCCTCCCCTAATGACGGCATCTTGTTGGCCAAGTGTACTTTAAATCTCCATTCTAATACTATAGCTCAAGTGCACCGCCTCAAAGCTGCCAAATCCTTTTTAGAGGCCACATCATACTCAATGCAGGAAATTCAAGGGGCCTCATTATGAGGCAGGTGCTCCTGCAATGAAGGGTGCCGGTACGGGACCGGCACCGTTTATTACGGGATGTCTGATTACAAGGTCCCCTAGCGGGACCCGGAACAGACATCTGGTAATACCAGACGTCCTTTCCGGTTCCCGCAAGGGGACCAAGGAGCTAATAATGGGCCTGTTGTTAACGGGCCCGTTATTAGCTGCATCCCCATTCCCATTGAACCCTATGGGGGCTCAAATGGGAATGGGGAACGTTTTTTTGAATGCAGAATTACCGGGTCCTCCAAGGTTGGAATGACCAGGTAATTCCTCATTCAAGGAACCCGGACCCGACTTTGGAGGCAACCATGGCACTAATAGTAGCATGACTACCTCCAAACTCGTAATGAGGCCCAAGAGCTTGAAAGATTTATCCACTTGGACCAAGCTCAGAATGCCTTGCACCCTCTAAGAAGATCTCGCTCACTTAATGCTATCGATGTTAATTATGGTCCTGTGAGCGATAACTCTATTTTAGGTCCAGTAGTGCTGACTGAACTGGAAAAGCGTTTCAGACTTTCACTTGGTCCAATTACGCCCTCATGTCACGGACCAAATGATAAGGATGACATCTCCCTATTTTCTGAAAAAAATCTGTTTATTAAAACTCCATGATTTACAATAGCCTCGCTGATACTCAAATGTGATATGCAAGACAATCAACCTATTGATTCCCATCGTAACACTAACATTAGCAATCATAGTCTTCAAAGGGAGACATTTAGCATTACTTGCTTGGGAAAGGTCACTGATTAAATCTATCCACAGCAGAAGATAGACCTGTTTCATCTTTTCTGGATCCTAATGCTTCCTCCACACCTGTGTTAGAGGAAACTTATAGTTTCCCTGTTATCATACGTATTTTGGATCTATTGGATAAGGAGCATGACGTTGCGCACCTTGAGACTAGGGACATCAAGATTTCCATCAATTCAAGTTCAATCGCCTGGAGGGCTTTGCCGTTGCCAGGGAAGGATGTGGGCAAAATAGTAAAAATGTATCTAGCCCTCCTAATTCCCATTCTGCCTATTCACAAACTGAGAATGTTTCTTTCTCTAGTAAGGAAACTCAGGCTTGCTTTAAGGATGGGAAGCATACGCTCACTGTGCCTGGTGAAATAACAGATGAAATGGAAGGCCATGATGCGGAAACCATTCCTCCTGCCCTTTATCAATCACTAATTTGTATGACTGAAAGCATCAAAGAAATGAAGGTTGCAATACATGAAATTAGAGAGCACCACTCTACTGATGATTCAAACTCGATGTCACAAGTGGCAGTTGAAGCTGAGGATAGCCCCTCAGTTCTAACTAATATTATTGAACAAGATCTTCAGAATGATGACACTGGGGTTAGTGGCAGCAGTGCTACAGTATTTTTGTCACACCATGACAAAAAACTGCAGAATAGTCCTCTCAAACGTAGAGAAAATAGAAAAATAAAATCTGCATTAGCCCAAGAAAGAAAATAGAAAAATATGCCCTTAAATAAATCTCACAATCACAATTCTAACATAAAAGGTATCTGTGCCATTAATAACATTGATTATATAATTGATCTAAATCAATTAAGCGAAGAAAGTCAATGTCATATGCAGTTGAACGATAAAGGACCGCAACTTAAACAATCAGCTCTGAAAGCTGCCCAAATTAATGAACAACCTGCAAGACAGAGGCTTCCCAAACGATCACAGAACCAAATGTACTGGACGATGGTTCTGAGCATAACATTGGAGTGGCAGCCTAAGAACCAAACAATTTTGAGAACATTGAAAGTTTCAAACTGTTTTTTAGTAAAATGAGGAAAGCAGTTGTCCACTGCTACCAACAGTGGAATAGTTCCTTCATCTGCTAAAAAAGCAGACAACACCTTTAAGCCTATTGTGAATTCCACCACTAACCTAAAGGTCACTCCTTCGTCACTTTCTTATGAAGATGTCTCTCATATTCCTGGCCTTAAATGTATTAAGCCTACCACAGTTGCAACTACTGTTAGGTCATCTAGAAAGGAATGTTGTAACATAGCACGTGAATCAGTTCCAGCAACGACGATTCTGCCTCCCATATGCTCTGGTCCTGACCTTATAATTCAAACTGACTGCCCAGATGTACATGCACCTATCTTGAGGAACTTGAGGCAAGCACTTATTAATGGTATTTTGACTCCAAACTTATTAAACCATCTATTAAGCAACGTACCTACTCAGCCACTACACCCGCATATTTCTAATACTAATAGTCTTTCGCTCTCAACCTCTTTGCATGACAGAAATGTGGATGTGGAGCATCATTTTGGGAGTAGATCCTTACTGCCAACTATGGCTGGAGGATCAGGGAGGTCTCCAATAACATCCACTTTGGCCTTGCGCAATGCCAACAATAAGAAAGGGGGGTCCAGCATGGCTGGTAATTTTCAATTATCTGCCATGATGGAAATACCTGAGAGGTCTGCCCTAGTGACTTTCTCATATCGGAGTACTTGGGTGACTTCAATCAAAGTTCCCATTTATCAAAAGGGGGACTGCAGTTTACCGGGTAATTATCACCCTACTGCCCTTACTGATGATGCAGCTAAGATATTTTCTATTCTTCTATTATATGAGTTGGAAAAAGTAATGGCAGCCAATGAGATTTATGCGAAAAAACAGGTAGATTTTCGCAGAGGCATGAGTACATCATTGAACGCTACAGTACGTGCGCATATACAAGCACAGACTAAATCAAAGGGAACACTTCCAGTGTATATAGCATTAATAGACCTGACAGTGGCATCTGATACAGGTATTAGGAACATTTCATGGAATAAGATGATTAAAATGGGGATTCCCCCAGCCTTGATCTTTTGGATTTCAAGGATTCATATTGGAACCTCATATCAAATCAGAATTACTAGAGAAAGAGCTATCACGGAACCAATTCCAACTTACATTGGACTGAAATAAGGTTGTAATTTAGTGGCCACTTTAATTAACCTTTATTTGTGTGACCTAGAACAGCAATGGATATGGACAAATACGTTCATGGTTAAATTAGGGGTAATGAATTTACACTGGATTGCATTTTCAGATGACAATATTTTATTTGATCCCACACCCTGTTGTCTGCAAAATAAAGTAGAACGCTTTGAGAACTTTGCAAGACTCCATAACCTCCTACCTAATTCAGGGAAAACTAAGATAATGTTTTTTTCCTCAGGTAGAAAGACAAAATTCCAAAGATGGAACATATATCAATCAACCAGCTAAAGTTTTCTACATAGGATATCCACTAACTAATGAATCTTCTGTTAAAAAGTGGTTGGATTATCTCAACGAAAAAGCCTGTCTACTGCTATCGCAAATGAAGATTATTTAAAAAAAATATTGTAAATTCTCTGTGATACCGTTAATAGAATTTCTAACCTTAAAAGTGGAACCGGTACTATTATATAGTTTGGATCTGTGCTTGTTTGATCTAAAAGCAATTCTTAATAATCTCCAGGGTACATTCATGAAATCCATCTTGCACCTTGCACTCTCCATCCCAAATCAAATTATTCGGGATGAATTTGGTTTGATTTCACTATCATGGATATGGCAATGGAGAGCACTATGCAAGTTTGTAAAAGTACTTGATCCACCAAAGAATTCATTATATCAAGACGTCCACCAAATGCTCCAGACTAAAGGACCAAATTCTTTTTCAACTAATTGTAAAAAGATGCAGGCCCTGCTGGAAGAGCTAGGTATGTCCCAAGATGACCTATGCAATCGACCTGCCTAAGTTAAAAAGAAGCTACACGAAAAAGGTTGGATTGACACTATTGAAGGTCCGACCAAATTTAAGTCATATACGCGGAAAAATGCTAAATGGACTAAAAAAAGGGATCCTCATTGTACTTATCTAATTTCATTCCCCTGCAACTCTCCCCGAGCACTTTTTTTAAGCTTTAGATTAAATCAGTTACATACTCGAGAGAGGGTGAGCTGCTGGGGCAGTACGAACAATGTTAAATTCAATGTATGTTGTAGATTCCCTAACTGTAAAGCATATCGTGAGACATTGAAACATCTGCTATTTGAAAGTTCCCATTTTAGAGTTGTACACACCATCTTATTAGCTACATTTCTAAATCTGGACTTTGAGGACGTGGGAGAGTTTATTTGGAGAAGAATGATGATAGGTGAATACAGACCGTTCATTTTTTCACTAGTAGAAATGTTGCGAATCATTGAAGGTGAATTGAAATCATTGAATTTGAGTATTTTGTGAGATATGGTTCCATTAAGTGACCAAATGTAGCACTCTTTGATTTTCATTCTGAATTGTACTAATTTACTCTGCATTCCACTTTATGTTTTTAGATCACTGCTTAATTGTTTGGTGAACATTATACTGTCTTATAATGTTATGAACTATCAATTAGGTTTTTCAATTTGCATTTCGCACATGCACATATTGAATTGAAATTATTTTTTTAGATTCTCTTTTTTATTATTCTAATGTTTGTAGCCTCGAACTTTTTGTAATCACACCGTTGGATTTTGCACTGTGTACCTTAGCTTTGCGAATTTGTACACTTTCAACTGTCATGTACTATGATTGCATATGTAATCTCGAGGTTTATTCTTACTATGATGAAAATACTTGATGAAATGCACAGCTAGGGGCCTTTGTCTACTTGCGCTATTTGCACATAGGTTGATTTTCTTATTTTGATTGTGATTAGAGCAATCATTGGTTGGCTTACCTTTTAAATGTCTATCGTTTTTAAAGTTCATGGTTTTAATTATACTTATTACGTATTTATTTTAAAATGAATGTAAAGGTTTTGTAAAACCATACACTTAAATAAAACATCTTTAAAAAGATAGTAAACTGCACATATGCTTGTTTCCAGAAGAAAAAGAAAATGAAATAACAAATATAACACTAAGAAACAGAAATCCCATCTCTGCTCTAGACAACTGGAAGTTATTGAATCACAAAACAGTGGCTTACACAAAAATGTATATATTATTTCAGAAAATATGAAATATAGGAAGAAGGGAATGAAAAGAAAAATTATCAAAAATCCAATAGAAAAATACATTTTATTTGTAGAAACAGCCAAACAACTCTATGTTAAAGGAGAAGGTTAAATACAATGCTAAATTAGAAAACAAATACATGTACCGAAAGCAGCATAAAAAAGTCTACTATGAACACTTTTGATATTAAGGGCCCCATTCATGGAAATGTGCGCAGAAATCATGCAGAGGCCACGCACCACAAATGACACTGCATGGGCCTGCGTGCAGATAGAAAAATGCGCACCCCGCGTGTTCATTGAATTTACTGCGCAAAATAACCGTATTCGCAAGTTGCGCGCAGATCACCCCCAACACGTCTCCATTGGTTGGCTTACCTTTTAAATGTCAATCGTTTTTAAAGTTCATGGTTTTAATTATACTTATTACGTATTTATTTTAAAATGAATGTAAAGGTTTTTTAAAACCATACACATTAAATAAAACGTTTTTAAAAAGATAGTAAACTGCACATATGCTTGTTTCCAGAAGAAAAAGAAAATGAAATAACAAATATAACACTAAGAAACAGAATTCCCCTCTCTGCTCTAGACAATTGGAAGTTATTGAATCACAAAACAGTGGCTTACACAAAAATGTATATATTATTTCAGAAAATATGAAATATAGGAAGAAGGGAATGAAAAGAAAAATTATCAAAAATCCAATAGAAAAATACATTTTATTTGTAGAAACAGCCAAACAACTCTATGTTAAAGGAGAAGGTTAAATACAATGCTAAATTAGAAAACAAATACATGTACCGAAAGCAGCATAAAAAAGTCTACTATGAACACTTTTGATATTAAGGGCCCCATTCATGGAAATGTGCGCAGAAATCATGCAGAGGCCACGCACCACAAATGACACTGCATGGGCCTGCGTGCAGATAGAAAAATGCGCACCCCGCGTGTTCATTGAATTTACTGCGCAAAATAACCGTATTCGCAAGTTGCGCGCAGATCACCCCCAACACGTCTCCATTGGTTGGCTTACCTTTTAAATGTCAATTGTTTTTAAAGTTCATGGTTTTAATTATACTTATTACGTATTTATTTTAAAATGAATGTAAAGGTTTTGTAAAACCATACACATTAAATAAAACGTTTTTAAAAAGATAGTAAACTGCACATATGCTTGTTTCCAGAAGAAAAAGAAAATGAAATAACAAATATAACACTAAGAAACAGAATTCCCCTCTCTGCTCTAGACAATTGGAAGTTATTGAATCACAAAACAGTGGCTTACACAAATATATATATATATTATTTCAGAAAATATGAAATATAGGAACAAGGGAATGAAAAGAAAAATTATCAAAAATCCAATAGAAAAATAAATTTTATTTGCAGAAACAGCCAAACAACTCAATGTTGAAGGAGAAGGTTAAATGCAATGCTAAATTAGAAGACAAATACATGTACCGAAAGCAGCATCAAAAAGTCCACTATGAACACTTTTGATATTAAGGGCCCCATTCGTGGAAATGTGCACAGAAAAAATCCTGCAGAGGCCACGCACCACAAAGGACACTGTATGAGCCTGCGTGCAGATAGAAAAATGCGCACCCCGCATGTTCATTGAATTTACTGCGCAAAATAACCGTATTTGCAAGTTGCGCGCAGAACACCCCCAACACGTCTCCATGCAAAGCAAAAACAGCCTGGACAGCTACCTTTGCATGCTCTCCCGAGTGCGAATACATGCACTCTTCAAACAGTGGGTAAGGTCCCCTGCAAGCAGGCTTGCATTTCACAAACCCTGTGTAGGGTCCCCTGTAACCATATCCGGTACCCCGACAACAGGCGTATGAAAAATCATAACTCTGTTGAAATCGCAAAATATCTGCATGCAAACCCCTGTAAACCGTTCCTGCACCCCGCTACACTGCGTATGCACACCTCTAAATTGGATCAGAATCCCGGTTGCGTGCACGCACCCTGAAATCCAATATGCAAACCCACCTCCGCACTGCCATTCCTATGCGCAAGTGTACTTAAGCTATCCAATGAGCTATTAGAATGGAGTAGAGGGTCTTAGAGGTCACCCAGGAATAGAAATCATATGGGACATAAATGTTGTCTGGACGCATGAACAAAGATGATTAACAATGAAGATAAAGAGAGCGCTAGGAGGGCTTTGAGTAAGTTGCAAAGGTTGCTTTTTACACAGGAAGGTTGAACGGGTGATGTTTTCTTCCACTGTGGACTGGCATGAGACAAGCATGTTTGGATAGGTGGAATCTACTGAAAGCTATGCTGCTAGTGCTTAAGGATGGTCTGTTTTGATGCTTTGTGCAGAGCTTGAAAGGAAAATGTTGTGGATGTATTGGTTAGTATTAAGGGACTTATTGGCTCCAATGGGATGATGCTAAAGACTCAGGTGAGTTATTAGACCATAGGTGACTGGGATGTGGACAAAGAAAATACATGCATGGAAAAGGATGGAAACGTTCTGTTTGGATGTAGTGTTTTTAGTAGAGTCGATTGTGTAGGACAGCCGTGCTGTGGCCAGATGGCCTCAAGCTCAGGGATCGCATCTATCCAGGCCTACAAAATCTCCACTGGCTTGCAGTGGCTGCAAGGATCAAATTCAAGTCCCTCTGCATCATCCATAAGGCTTTCTGGTGCCTGGGATCCTGCAACATGCAACTTTCTCTCCCTAAGTACCTTCCTACTAGAGTCATTTGGTCCTCTAGCTCAAACTCTCTGCGATCAGATGTTTTTCCAAGCAGAGTGGGGGGGGGGGTCAATCTCTTTCTTCAGCAGGAGTATCTGTCTGTAACTGACTTCCTGCCATATGCAGACTTCAGCTGGATCCCCTTCAGTTTGGAAAACTTCTCAAGACTTTCCTTTTCTCCTCCTCCTTCCCTCTCCCCCTCCCTTGCTAATGTCCCCCTGCCGCTGCGGCTGGTGCTTGGTTCCATATGTGCCTTACTGGGGCCTCCTCGTCCAGGCTACTCCAGCACCCCTTAACCAGCACTTGCCCACGAACAGGCTTCCCTGACTAGCCTGAATCTTCTCCACTCCTTCCATGCACTAGCCAACCCTTACTCTGCCCCTCCCCTCCCTCTGACACTTGCCCTTCTGGCACGGATGTCATTTCACCAAAATGCCAGGGGTAGCAGAGGTGACATCACATGACCCTTGAACTCTGATGAAATCACAGGAAGTGATGTCATTTTACCCCACCCTGCAGTGACATCACAGGAAGCAAGGGAACACAACCTTTCACCCCTTGACAAAAGAGGAAGTGACATCACATAGCATTGTGCCTAATTAGGCTACGAAAAAATATGGTTATGGTATCAGTGTAATGTGATATATGATATGATATATGATACAGCATTTATAACGCACCTATACACAAGTGTTTGAAGGTGCAATAAACAGTTCATACAAGAATGGATCTCTATATATATCGTTAATATCAGTGTGTATAGGCCCATATACCCAATTACTGTGGATGCAAGCAGGCGTCAAAAGCAAAATGATAATGATGTGTTATATAGCATTTAAAGTTAAAGTCTTTATATAGAACAAATATACATACAATATCACCCAACCTGTTTTGGTACTCATTTATCAACCTCAGAATGATGAAAGGATGAGTTAGCCTTGCCGGGATTCAAATTTGAAACCTGCAGATCACACACACATCACAGCAGTGAGTGCTCAACCCACTGAGCTATCTTACCAGTTATAACGATCTTATTGGCTATAGTAAAATGCCATGTATGAATGTTCTCAAAGTCAGAATAAAATTACACTTTATAGTGGATACCTTTAAACTGATAACTGAGATTTATCAGCAGGCAAGTTAATCTGCAATGTTGGCCTCAAGTCAAGCCTGCCTGGATCTACTTTTCAGGCTCCAGAGGTTGGCAAAATGCATACCACTGGGAGGGTCCACAACAGTGTATTAAAGCATTTAGAGTAGCACAGGGAAAGCTGTGCACTCACACATCATCCTGTACTCTGGCCACTCATTACCTCATACATGCAAACACACATCCTGAACAGCATGCCATGGAGATAGGAAAGATAGACACATTACACCAAAGCCTTTATTGTGGCACAATGAAATCAAGAGCTACATGTTGTGCCATGGTCAAACATTTCTACACTGTACACAAGCTTTAAGGCTTTTGTCAAGTGACCAAGGACACCGAGATTGAATATCTTGTGATGATCATAACAGAGACAATGGCAGAACACAATGCTATAACTGCTATAACTGCAACTTGTGAAAAGCAAAGTATATAGTCCAAAATTGATGTTTATTCTACTCTAAATGGTTTTTAAACGTTTTTGTCTGCATTATGAATTTAAAGTGCTTAAGAACAGAGTAATACAGTGGCCAACCCCCTTAAAGTGTGCCCGAAATACACTTTTAATGAGTCTAGCAATTATGGTATAGCATTCCAGAAAGACAAATGATTTGTTATTCCTATTCTTTCGTATTTAGGGTCACTGCTAAAAGTGTAAAACTTGTGGGACCCCCTGTCTTTTAAGAGGCCTGAACAAAAAACACAACAGACCAGGAGCATCAATTAAAAAAAATATATTAAAAAAAAATCATTATTTATTGAGGGGTAGCAAGAGTGACCACAGGTGTACCAAGGGAGGCCCCAAGGGTCGCAGGTACAACCCCTGGTAACCCCCAAATGGTGTTGCTGCCTTCTGGGCTCCACTTTGCACTTGCAAAGCCTATGGCGACCCTGCTTTCTTGCACTTCTCCATCCCTTCTTTCTCCCACCCCACCCCCGCCTCACTGACATGCCCCTGTCCATGTGTACTTACTTTCACTGATCTTGCATGTTTCAAATGTCACACCGCGTAGGAAGACTGTTTTTATTTTTTTGTTTTTTTCCCCCCTGCCCCTCAGTCCCCATTGTATTTTGGCACCTGGAAACACTTGTGTATAGGCACTTTACAAATGTCCAATAAATAAAATAAAATAAAAATTGAGTGGTGGTATTAGGTTTTGAGCAGAGAGATTATGAGATCTGCTTTATGCAATGTTAGGTGATACTGCGAGATGGTCATGTGAAAGAGTGATAACCTAGTGTAGAGGAACAGCTGCATGCCTCTGCAGGAAACCCTGCCCCTTACCCCCATTATGTTAAAGACATCAGATTGTGCCGTATTTGACCAGCAGTTGTGCCAATACCGCAAAGTGTGTTCGAAAGAAGATATCCATTGAGAAAACTGTACCAAATGTATCCCCAAAGTGATGACAACCTAAGGGAGGAACTCCCGGAAGGAATATGAAAAAGAGCAAAGAAAGAAGGTAGTGACGTCACAAGAGACATGAACGATATCCTGCGATACTTGCTGAAGATGATGTATGGATCCTACAGAAACTAATGATGAAGTAAAGAATCAAGAGAACCTTTAAATAAGAAAAATAAGACTACACGTGCACAAAGTGCAGCAAACAATCAACCATTCAATAATTGTACAGATGCTGAAACGCAAGTAGACTAAGTCATCATTGAAGCTCGCTATACATAGTGAATAGAATGCAGGCAAAGCTGCCATTGTATAGAAGCTGGACATTGGTATCATGAATTTAGTGAGCCAGGACCCAAAGAAGAAGGATGGGAAAACTATGTTGCTGAAAGAATACGCTGAATCATGGAGCTGCATGGCGAGGTTTTCTGGCCTGGAGTCAAGACTGAAGCATCCAAGGTCAGCTATCTATTCTGGGAAGGAGAAAATGTGCGAAGGATGAACCTTGTTCAGGTGCAAGGAAAGAACACCAAGAGTGTCAAGTTTTATTCATTTAAGAAATAAAAACTCCACAAAATGGACCAAATTGTGGTCTCCTGTCACGTGATCCAAGGATGAAAATTGAATTCTGATTTGGAGTCCCAGGACACGATAGTGAGTGCCCACACTCCCATGTATTCTGAAGACAAGGATACTTTTGCAAGGGCAGGTTCTAAAACAATCTTCATGGCAGAAGGATTGGGTGCTGAAAGATGCTGGGCTAATTGGGTGGAGAGGTAGTGTCATGCCTTTTCTCCTTGCACCTGGGTCGTGGCTTACGTGCTGCTAAGTGAACCGAATGTTCCAGACATGGCACAAGTGTGCCAACCAATTGTAGTAGTCCGTATAACGAATTACCTTATAGTTTGAAAACCAATGAGAAACCGTGTATCTATTGTTTCTGAAGATGACATCTTTTAGAGGTAGGCATATGTTGTCCACCTGACAGTGGGCAGCCAATCACAATCCTAGTTCCTATAGATATCATAGTTAGATGTTCCCCTTCAGCCAATCACGATCCCTAGTAGGTTTTTCATTGTTTGCCACATATTATGACGTCAGCTCTGACATATTTTTTTATATATAATCTTTGTTTTGTGAAAAGATTGCTGAGGGAAATCGAGCGTACGTCCGTTGATGTGCGTTGTAACTGCCTGGTTCGATTATTTGGACTCCAAGTTATTCTGTGTGAACCCATCCATTGCCTGCAGGTTCCTAAAGGGCCATAAAATCACTAGGGTAGTGTACGACAAGGACGCATTGTATAGCTAGTCTGAGTTCCTAAAAAATGTGTTCAAAGACGGCAGTAAAAGTTTTTTGCGTTAATTAAATGTAAATGTAAAGATGGGATTTCGAAGTAGAAAATGAATGTCTGCTGTCAGTCTAAACTTATTAGAAATGACCCAACGCATTTGTAAACGGGGAAATAATCACGAGGTCATTTGACATCATCAAGACATTTGAAAAAAAACGGAGGGGATGAAATAGCACAAGTGCATTGACAGATGGCTTGTGATTAAATTCTGCAGGGGTCGCAGAACCCGCTCTGCCAGTGGAGCATCACGCAGACTGTCTGTTTCGCACACTGACAGGCTTTAAACGTGCACAGTAACGATTAGCGAATAGCATATTCCCAAGGTTAATTATCCCTGAAGAATGCAGCATTTTCCAGAATCTGGTCACCTAGTTCTGCAACCGCGAGCACGCACACACGATCAGGAAGTCTCGCTAACAAGTATGTTATAAGAACCGTCACACATTGTATGTTTGTTTTGCATCGTGCTGCATTCATTCATCATGGTACACTGTTTATTCAGGGTTACATGAAGTTTCACCAAACAACGATCCCCTTTAAAGACTGACTTATAGCTAGCATTTACTTCATGTTATTAGAGAACTCGATCCCAAAATGCCGGACAATCAGTCTCCATCAAAATAAAATTCCCCCAGCATAAAAAGAAAGAAAACACGAGCAACTCGCAGCTCCCTCGAGATGTACGTGGCTGCGTTGGACCGATTCACAGTTGTTCTGGCAAATTGCATTACTTTCCACTGTTCGTTCCTTTTGAGAGTTGTGTGTTTTTACTTCTGTATAAATACACATCTACTGTGGGTGCGTACTGTAGTGTAAACCGTGAAAACGTTAATACATAGAGTGATACAATCTTGTGGAAAGGGTCTATTTTGCCCACCTAAAAAGGCTACGACCCCTCCCCTTGAAGAGTTGATGCGCACATGCAGAAATGCTGCTTTTTACTAGTACTATATTCAGATCTGATGGAGGAGTTGGTGGAAGCCGCCATCTCTGAAACTGATGTCAATTGTCTATTTTCCTCTATGCAATTGCATTAACATGTGTATCGAGAGTTAGTTACATCACACGACCCTTCAACTGTGGCATGAGAGCCTGATGTTTAATGAAGAACTGGAGGAGAACCACATTGTTTTTTTTAAATTTTCTTTTTGTCCTGCCTAAAACTTCTGTTTGATTTGGAGACAGGAACAATCGGTGTTGGTCACTTAGATGTCTGGGCTTGTTGACAGCACAAGTAACTCCTTTTTAGCTTTGGATTAGAAGCTGTGCTTTAGCACCTCCTTGTTTCAGTCATAACTAACATAACTAACAGCATGACTTGTGATTAGGGGAAGGTGGCATTTGAGAGTGTATATATATATATATATATATATATATATATATATATATATATATATATATATACATATATATATATATATATATATGTATATATTCAGTAAAAAAACTTTGTTAAAGGGACGTTATGGTTAAGTTGTGCTACTAAAAACCTATGAAATTCACTAAAAAAATGTTGTTAACGGGACGTTATGGTTCAAAGTAAAACCGAAAAACCCTTGAAATTTGCCAGTTATGGTAAGCTAAGCAACCATAACTCGTGCCACCACTGTGCACAGCTAAGACTAACACCCACGACATCAAAGATACAAACGGCGAGAATCTGAACTCTCCATAAGTTTAAAAAAAAATGACAACTACACAGAAAGATAGTACCTCAGTTATAATGCCAAAATGATTGTTCTGGTAATAGAAATTAAAACTCGTTCCGGTGTAGAGTCGTCAAAAGTAAGCTTACACGATATTTACCGTCTCCATTGTCTTTGTTAAACCCAGACAGCGATGTACTTGCAGCAAAGAATCTTCTTCAACTGATATTACATATGTTTTACAAACGTTTTGAATACATAACCTTATCAAATGGTATTTTTTCCAAACTTGCAGTCCCTGCATTTTTACTAAATTTTCCCTTTTGCTCAAGGTCAAAAAACAATTTACCCTTATGGGTTCAGTCGGATGCGTGGGCCTACTGAGCTCGCAACCAAAAAAGCAAACCAAGTAACCTTCACTCAGAATGAAAACATATTCTGACTTTGCAACAACATATCTGAATGCATGCATGAGAACTGCTACTCCCATACACTTGCAGAACCGCTGTTTCCATCAAACAGTGCAGGTGCCTACCTTGGTTAACAAGTGCTATGGTGTGTTTTTTAATATGTGTTAGCGGCGATGTCCGCATACACCAAAACACAAATGAAAGATTGCGGGCGCAGCGACAGAATCTGTCGCACTTCACGCCGTCCAACCTCCAATCAGTGAACACGCCACATGTCCCCGAACATGATGCTACGGATTAGACAATCGGTATCTTGTCCGCAGAGCGAACAGGGAAGTGTGTCCACGGAGCGGACATAGATATCACTCATTTTTTTAGATGTACTTTTTGGTCATTTTAAAGAAAACTACTGGACGGATTGGCACCAAATTTACAAAAAGCACACTTTCGGGACCAAGCTCCTGCCGCAAATTTGGTGAAAATCCATCCAGCCGTTTGGGCTCTAGATGTGCGTAAAGTGTTTCCCCCATTCAGTCTATGGGAAAAAAAATGTTTTGGGACCCCCCCCCCCCATAACTCCCCCTCCCCAGACCAAACATCCCCAAAATGTGCAAAAATAAATCACAGTGGCCCATACACTTTTTTTTGCAAACTTTGGTGTGGATTTGTCCAGGGGGAGCAGAGTTATAAGCCGCCCAAAAAGTGCTCTTCCTATGGAAACAGCAACTTAACCATAACTATACAGCCACTACCGTGGCCGTGTAATATATGCATCAACATTTTAATATTAACCTGCCCTAATCACATTCTGGCATTAAATTGTGTTAGCAAAATCATTTTGGAAAATGCTGTGAGTGTTGCAGTCTGTACTGTCTGTCTTTGCAAGCACTCTAATAGAGTGACATTTGTCATAGCATTGACAAAGGATTGTTTGATTTGCTTGAATGTTAGTTTTGGCTGAAATGTGGCAAATCCTTTATTGTATGTCAGATACTGTATTCATATATGGGAGGGATGCAGCACTTTGGCTTGCTATATCCTTCCTGCTTACTATTAATCCTTTCTGACGTTGGCTATCCCTGCCATGGGCCAGTCAGACACACATCTGTTTGTGTTAAAGCTATCGGCATCTTCTTCATGAGTCTTCCTCTGGCTATTTCAGCCCAATAGAGCTCCCTCTGCAAAGCTATGCTAACATCAGTGATAGTAAAATCTTTGAGTAACTGTTAAAACCCCAACACCTCCTTCAGGAATCTCCCCATCTTTTAACCCCATCCAGCAGTAGATAACAAGGGTCCAGATTATCAAAGCTTTGCATTTGTGCAAAAAAGCATAGCAAGGGAATGCAGAACCAATTGTGTGGCTTCAGTAATAGAGAATGGAGAAAACCGTTTTAGCCCAAATCAGGATTATCTAAAAATGTGTTCAAATGGTAAAACTGGAGCAGGATGTTTTATTTACTGTTTTTTTGACGCATAACATGAGCATGAATTTAGCAATTACCTTTTGCAGCAAAACAATTGCAAACAAGATTGCTTCTTTTCTGCCCTAGGGCAAACGTTTTGGATAATATGGATAGTGACAACATATGTTTGATTCATTTTGTTTTATGAAAGCATTGGCTCACTTTTTTTGCACCAGTGCAAATGTTAGATAATCTGTCCCCGGGTGTGCACTCGGATGGACCATTAGTCACAATTTCTGCACACTGCAGGTTGTCTTTGGCACTTTGTCAAGTGGATACCAAAGCGTTGGTCTAAACCCTGTGCTGCATGACTGAGAAGCCTCCTCCTATATGATCCAAATACTGCTTCCTTCATGTTGGTGCATCAGAGAACAGGGCACGCACACACAATTTCGCAGTCTACAATATTATGAGCCCAATTCATGGAAAAGTGCAGAGATCCTGCAAAATCCCCACGCTGAGAACACTGTGTAAGCCTGTGCGCAGAATTTATTCTGCACACTCCAAGTATTCACAGAATTGTTTGCGCAAAGTAACAATATGCTCATGTCGCGGCTGGAACGCCCCTGGCATGCCCCCATGCAAAGCAAAAATGGACAGAACAGCTATCTTTGCATCCTCCTCTGGGCCCAAAGACATGCACCCTTCAAACAGTGCGTGGGGTCCCCAGCAAGCAGACCTGCATCTCAGGGACCCTGCACGCGGTCCCCTGTAACTGTTAGCGGCACGCGGAAAACATGCATACGATTTATCCTAACTCAGGTGAAACTGGGAAAATCTGTGTGAGAACTGCCATAAACCGTTCCTGCACCCTGCTACACTGCGTATGTGCAAACCTAAGTCAGATCGTAAACCCAGTTGCGTAGACGCACCCCTAAATCCGATACCCGATCTCACCTCTGCATGGTGAATCCTATACGCAAGTGTCTGTATGCCTGCCTTCGGGTGGCGGATAGTATGAGGGCTTTGCATGGCCATTTCCCAGCTGAGAGGTTGAACGCTCAGATCCATGAATACGTATCATTCCACGCAATAGTGGACGTGCGATGGACTGCCTGTGTTCTGTCCCTCGTAACACCCACATTTTTCTTTGTTCTTCCTCATTTTCTGATTTCTGCCCCCTACCCAGCCCTCTGTGCAAGCCACGTCTATGCTCTGCGTGTTGTCTCGCGCAAGGCACTCAGCCTCTTTCAGCGACGTGCAGAGCCTGCACAAAAAACCTGCAACATACGAAAAAGCACTGCTTGTCGATTCCATGAATCGACAAGTGGGATTACCCGTGTGGTTTGAACGCGCAAAGTCCCTATTTTCCAGGCAGATATTTCCATGAATCGGGCCCTATATGTGTGGTCATGAGACATTTTGGCTTCAGTGGCTTCTGATGATTCGTTAAAAGTAAATGCTCTGGTAGCAGGACTAGGATTCAATAAATTACCTGCACCGTTAATCAAGCCCAACCTATGTGTCCCATCATTTTCAAACACTTGAGGGTCACTATTGGTCAACACTTGTAGTCAGAGGCATGTGGTAGGTCTAAGGATAATGGTCATTTTTGTTGTTAATATAATGCAAGATCAATTTGTCCCCAATGATGGGTACAAATCAAATGTATCTTTTATATTCTTACAAACAACGATACCATCTGCATGCATTGGTCTTTGAGCAGCATGCCTCTCAACAAGCACTGTGTTGCTTGGTTTTATAACCCAAACAAGTGGTACTGAAGGTATTGACTGCTGAAGGATATGGCTAAGTCAGCCCTGCTTGGATCAATACCTGTACACACGCATGTCAATTTGTCCACCTGTTTATTTCACTCGTGAAGGAGTCGATTCAATGTTGGTGCCAACTAGATAAACACTTTCTGCTCTCATTTCACTATTGCTGTCTATTATTTCAACTTTCATGAACAGCACTGTTGTGCATGTGTATATGCTATACCCGCACCACTAACGCATATGTTACATTTAATTTTTTGTATGGCATTACATAGATTATTGGATTTTGAATTATATTTGGAACATATGATCACATTGAAAAACGCTTTGCTAATCAGTTCACATATGAATTGTATAATGTGCATCTTTCTTAATTCTGTTACTGTGGGACACTACGAAAGACATTCAGTTCTTGAGAACATTTAATTTGCTAAAAATTAAGCAGTCAGAAGCATGGAGAGTCCATCGTTGTCGTAGAAATCATCTGTGCCAATTTCTTTTTGCAATTTCACATTGTTATCTAGCACACGTGTTAACGGTTGGTCGTCACCCAACACCGTGTTCTCATTTTGAACTCAATACTTCAGGAGTTTTTGTGCTGAAGAAAATGGTCCTGTTATTTTGCATAGTACTAACACTTCTAACTGAGTCACAGGAAAAAGACACAATTTGGCCGGAGTCACACCTTTTTTTAATGTGTCGAAGCAGAACTTGATTTCAAATTTCCTGTCAACGCCTTTGCTTCACTGCCTCTGGGTGGCAGCGTTGGCAGATCCGTGAGGCATTTTCAGACACCACCAGAGATGACCCTGAATCACTACTCAGCCTTTCCTTGCATACACGTGTATTTCCAGAAACATTGTCTGCCTTTCCCTTAATGCACCTGCATGATATCTGGAAAACCTGGCAGTCTAATCCAGAAACTGTCTTGAATTCTGAATTGCATGCACACTGGTTTCAAAGAGAAAAGAAGGCATCAGATACTTTCCAATGAACTGCAACACTCTAAATACCATGGCAATTATTTTTCTTTCTATACACAAACACATGGAGTTTGTCAGCACTGGCTCCTCTGCCAAGCCAGGTATTGCCAGTAACCACACCTATGACAGCTTGTGTGCATGCCAGTCATGTGGCTCCACCCTGGATTTCCTTCCATCAAGCACTGCTCATAAGCTACCATGACCTTGTGTGTGCATTGTTCTATGAACCTCATGCAGCTGCAGCCCAGTTGGAATCTCTCTCTGCATTGCTAATCATGCGTCCATGTTATTTGATTGTGACCGATCCCAGCTCCTATGTGCCTTGTTTCAACTTCTACAACCTTTCCCTGTTGGCTTAGTCCTCCTCCATTTGCTTGCTGCCAGTGTATTTTCTCCTTTCCATGTGCTGTGACCCCAAGGCCATCAACCCATTGTGCTGATTGTCTTGCAGCTCCCTGTCCCTGCATTTTGGGCTGTGTACCTGCAGTGTCCAACCTCCATTGCTTGTGCTGTTTCCCTTCAATCTCATTCTCTGTTCCCTGCTCTGCCTTCTCTTGATATTTCAGTTCTCTTTAGTCTCAAGCTTTACCTGTCTTAGTCAAACTCTGTTTCGGTTGCTTCTGCTTGTACCTTTTCCCTTAGTTAAAGTCCTGTTTCCCACAGCATTGCATTGCGAGATTTTTGTGTTTCCAGTCAAGTTGCCGAGCCTGTTTTTATTACTTAGAATCAATTACTCTGCTAAGTTACCTCGTACGAGTACCCTGCTCAGTTACCTTGTACCAGTTCTGTGCTACAGTTTTCTGCTTTCCTAGTTCCTGCTTTCCTTTTCTGAATCCTTGTTTCTCATTTGGGGCTCTTAGTGTTTGGTGTTTTCATGGTGTCCACACAAGTGCCTCTGAGTATTCCTTTGTACAGCGATTTGCTGCTCTACCATAGGTGCCAATGTCTGCCCCTTCCTTTGTCTCATTTTACCTGTAGTCTTAATTGTATTTCATGTACCAGTGTTTTGCTTTCTGTTCCCAAAGAAATCATCCATGGTATGTTCAGACTGAACCCATACAGGCATGTCTCATGTAAGTAGACAACTTGGCGGTGTCTTAGGGTGCAGATACTGAAGCCAAAGTTGCTGCCCGCTTTCATGGGCTTGCAAGGGGATGGTGCCTGCAAGAGTAACTTGCACAGAGGCATTGAACTTCCCTTATTTCTGCAGGTAGTCTTATGTCTAACCTCTGTAGACCCCTAGAATGATTCCTCATTGTTTTTCCAATATATGACTTCCCATCCCTTCATGTTCACCACCACGGTCTAACATTTCTTCCTGTTCCATTGTTCATATTTAACTTGTTTGTTCTTCGCGTTTAGCCTCCTGCTATATTCCCTTGCTATTAAGTCAGCAGTATAGGTATCATACCATTTTGCAGCTGTAAATTGGATCAAACCATTAACAGGAGGGACATTTATTGGGATTAAAATTGTGTATGTTTATCTGTATGCAGAGGTAATCTTAAGAGTGCACTGGCCGCCAAGTGGTAATCTCTTAACACTGCAAACAGTGGCCATCTATCATCATAGATTGGAATAATCTTGTCTTCCTGGGTTGACTAAGCATAATGAGATTTGGCACTGCAATGTTAACTGGGTATATTCTCAACAATGCTCTAAGTGCCTGGTAACTGGTATTGGATGGCACTTTTCTTGGCAATATTTCTCAAGGTTGTGAGTACATGTGTTTTTGATAACATAATTACAAAATGGTGTAAATACCTTTTCCTTTCTTGGTAAAACCTGGCATATGGTAGCAATACATTCAGAAAAGATATGAGTAATAGATCATGCTGGTTGCATAGACGGCCATATAAATCCAATGCCTGATAAATACCCAAGCAATGCCTTAAATCAACCAACACTATTGTCTTTGTCAATGCTTGTTGTTCTTTACCATTGTTGCTGTTAGGGAGAATTTTCATTTCTATGTTAAATCCCTTCAACCTTAGAGACCCACAGCTCTTTTGTTGGATTTAGGGCTTGTGATGTTTTCCTCCTGAGTGAGTGGAACCTTTTTCTCACTCTCTCATGTATTTTTCCTGTGTTTCACTCTTTTATGGAGTCGGACAAACTCCAAAGGCATCTGCTTTTTGCATGGTGGCAGACAGCACATTAGGTTCAGTGTCAATAAGAAGTCCCATGGACTTCTCTGGATGTTTAATTACATTTTCTTGGGTGAATTACCGTTCTCAAGAATAGTAAAATGATCCCTGTCTTACTTACCTTTCTCTTTGTGGGACCAGCACACACCACCCTATGTGGAGTGCTTGGGGGTTACTTAGTAATTCCCTATCCCACTTATCATGTGACATTTTTGTTACACTAACATACTTTAAATGGCTGGTGGCAGTGGTTTACTTTTTACTACCAGTGTGCATTTTTACCACAGGCTGAATCCTCAGCTGCAGTATACCACCCATGCGTGACCATTTTCCCAAAATGGCCCCTGTCTTTTTTTTCCGCCATGTTCTGTGTTTTTGTTCCTTCTTGGCTTCCAGTGTGCCTGGAAAGGCACGAAGTGAGGGAGAGTCCCAAAATGTCCCTGTACTTTGTCTCTAGGTGTGCCTGAGTGAAACCAGTCCTGGCTGGATGGCTGCTGCAGTGTGATTGACAGCCAAGGCTGTGAATGAATGGGAAATTGCATAAAAAGTGGGTTTTTGGGATTAGATGCAGAGTCAACCACTGGAAAGGAAAATCGAAAGCAGAAGACATGACAAGATGTCAGCAGCAACCTCCTGGACGTGGTGAAGCCCGGCAGCTGTGCTGACCCCATTTTCAAATCGACTGGGACGACCCGTACGGGACAACTTTCTCCCTTACTCTAGTGAGTACAACTAGCCTCAAGACAAGCTTCCATTTGGCACAACCCCTGACTTTCTGGGCCTCACCAAAGCTACAGAATCCTAATGCCGGAGGTCCTGTGACCATTGACAAGTGCATCTTCTTGCAAAGTCCGAATCTGTCCAAGTCTTCATGGGCATCCAGAGGATTCTATTGAAGCAGGAAATCTTGATCAATATTCCGCTCACCAGAGTCTAAGACCGAGGGAGCAAGCTTCTTCCAAGCAGAGTTTTCATTCTTCATTGGTACCGAAGAAAAGGTGTCAAAACACTCAAGCGCCGCTGAAACAAAGGAAATCCATTGCTGGGGAATCCCTCTCCCAAGTACTGCCATGGGAGACTACCAGATGTCCTCCCTTTCGTCACCACGAACAAGGTCCAAAAACAAGGAGCTGCCAAGCTGTAGCAAGGAGGAATCCAGCTGAAATACTTTTCTTCAAATCAAAGGTACTCTGGGTCTTGGGGTATTCACCTTTTAATCATAAATTGTGCTTCCTGTCTTGTGAAGTGCTTTTTGGAGGTGGTTTCAACTGTCCTGCACTGGCCTAACATCTTGTGCTCTCTTGAGTTACAGTGAGTTCTTCTGAACTTACTAACTTTGTCAAGACTTTAACTAAGAAGAAATGCGTTAGAACTAATGACTTTGTCCATTGACTTTGGCTGTGCTGGCTCCCTAAAGTCACTACTCTGAACCTATTGGCTGTGGTAGTACTTGTAACCTCATAGGTTTTAATTGTTGACACTATTATTGCTGGGATAAAAACCTACTTGCCTCCCTTTGGGAGATTGTAATTGTTTCAAAAACTGTTGAAAGCATGTTCTAAATCTTACTCTAAACTGTCCTTCCTTAAACCACTCAATAACTGAATTGATAACCAAAATAAGTACAATACTGACGTTTACTGAAGTCACTCCATGTTCTGGAACATGTGTTAGCATAAGAAAAGTCTTTACCAACTTTTATTGTCTTTTAAAAACTGAATCCTAACTTTGGTTGAATGTTACTAGTAGATAACATTTTTTAAAGAATGCTTATTTAAACCGTATTTAAACCTTGTGTATATTATAAATATATATTTATGTTAAATGTTAAATGTTAAATGTTAAAGGTATTTGTACCGCGCACCGTCACCAATGGAATTGGTCCCCAGGCGCTCTGGCGGATCTGCAAACGATAAGGGGGGATGGGTTAGTAAGGTGAAGAAGGAGGAGGATAGTGAGAGGATTGGTGTTCTGTTGGCAGCTTCAACTCGGTAGACACCGGGTGCTGAGCTTTGGTGCGGGTATTGGATCGGTGTCAGCCCGCGTGTGCTGTTGCTCCGGCTTATGTGTTGTTGCAGTGTTGTGAAGTGCGTGTGGCTTGTGGTGCGAGAGATGGTTGTGTGAGTTTTTGAGTGAGATAAGTATGCAGAGTTTGAGGTTGTATTGGTTAGTGGGTTACCTGAATTTTTGCACGCTAACATTCACATTATTGTCTAAGTGTGGCACTTGTAGGCCTTCACAATCCTATCTAGATGCGGCGCAGGCCAATATTCAGAATTCTATCTTGGTGTGGGCATGCTAACATTCACAGCCTTATCTAGATGCGGTTCAGGCTGGTGTTCACAGTTCTGGGTGTGGCACATGCTAACATTCAAGTTTCATGTAAGTGCAGGCATGCTATCCTTCAGTCAAGATCCTATCTAGATGCGACGCAGGCTACTGTTCACAATTCTATCTAAGTGTGGACATGCTAATATTCACAATTCTATCTAAGTGTGCACATGCTAATATTTACCAGTTCTATCTAAGAGCGGACATGCTAATATTCACGGTTCTGTCTGGACGCGACGCAGGCTAATGTTCACAATTCTATCTAAGTGTGGACATGCTAATATTCGCAATTTCATCTAGACGCGACGCAGGCTAATGTTCACAATTCTATCTAAGTGTGGACATGCTAATATTCACAATTCTATCTAGATGCGACACAGGCTAATGTTCACAATTCTATCTTAGTGTGGACATGCTAATATTCATAATTCTAAGTGTGGACATGCTAATATTCGCAATTATGTCCAGACGCGATGCAGGCTAATGTTCACAATTCTATCTAAGTGTGGACATGCTAATATTCGCAATTATGTCCAGACGCGACGCAGGCTATCTAAGTGTGGACATGCTAATATTCGCAATTATGTCCAGACACGACGCAGGCTAATGTTCACAATTTATATCTAACTTTAAGTGTGTAAGTGTTAATTGGCTACTTGTACTTACTGATTTTGATTGTACAGCGCTACAGCTCACGTTACCTCTCTCTGGGAACAGAAGTATTTCCAGCGTGTGTTTGCTCCCACGAAAAGAAGAAAAAAGAAAAAGAAGGTAAGTGGGGTTGGGAGGGCAGGAGGGGATAGTTTGCAGGGTGAGGGGGGTAGAGGAAAAAAAACGTAGCTGAGTCATCTGCGGGGGACGAAGGCAGACTCTAGCCATGGGGAGGCTCAGAGCGGGGATTGCCCCGTTTCAAGCCTCCTCATTGGCTAAGGGGCTGCCACACCTTTCGCCAGGAACAGAGTACCAGGCACGTGCGGGACACACTAACATACATGGGAATACCGTGTGGTATGGCTCAGAAAAGAGCCGACCCACACGTAGTATTGCCGGTGTACAGCACACTTCGGGTACTAATGATTGATAAGTACCTGCAGAGGCAAGTTAATTGCTTTCCTATTTTTAAATCAGAACATCTTGGTGAGCTGAGAGCTCAGCCTGTAGGGGTATGGAATCAGTTGTCCATGGAGGTTAGAGCAGGACCAAGATCCCTGGAATTTGGACAGTGTCAGCAGTGATGGGAGAGGACAACAGCTGCCTCAGCATGCATGCAAGGAGAATATCTTTTCAGTGGAATGAGAGAACCCACCAGTTCCTATGGCCGGATAACAGAGGGCAGTGAACTTCTCCTGCTCTACTCAATTGATAAAAACAAGGACATCAGTAAATATTTTGTAGGAGAGGATTTTCGCAGCACCACAGATTTCAATGAGCTTCTGAAATCCTTATTTGTATACAACGTGTTTGAGGCCAATGATAGGCAGAAAGAAATCGCCTTATCCTAGCAAAACCGGGACAATATCAGAGAGACCAACCACTGGTGGACTAGTTGATAAGGTGACTAGAGCGTGTGCCATCCCTTTTGCTTGTTAGCTTCACTTTCTGTCTGGAATTTCACTTCAAGCAGCCATCTTGGATTGGTGATGACTTCCTATGGACATCTTTGATCAGCAACAACACTTCCTGCTGTGATCTTGTAACAGCCTAATCGCCAGCTGAAGGCCACAAAAGGCTTCTCTTGGAACAACAATCAGGAAGAGATAGCCCAATACCAGAAACTTAAGAGATAATGTCAGAGAAATGAACCACTTATGGACTAGGCAATTAGGTGACAGGAGCATGTGCCATACCTTCTGAACTCCCTACGGGTGTCCAGCAAGGGACGCGCCAGTTTAGGGTGGAAGAGTGAAGTCCAACCATGTCTCTTCACCTATGAACCATTGCTTTGTTGTGTCCTGCTATTTGTCCGTAAGCAATTGCCTTAATTGTCTTAATTGCTTCTGCTTGTCTGTTGCCTTGCCATTCACTTCTCATGCTATCTCTTCCTTTCCCTTTTACTTCTCTCTTCACTTCTCTCTGCTCAGGACCATCTCAACTCTCTCCCCATTCCTAGCATTTCTTTTCTTCGATGCCACCTCTCTTCTCACTCTACTAGTCTTTCTATTCACAAAACCTACTCCAACGATAACTTCAATTACACATCATCTTCTCACATGTACCCAAGTGCCTCTCTTTCTTGTACTCAAGGTTGCTATGCTTCTACTTCCTAATCCCTTGCTATTGTTCTTTGGAATGCATGGCCTGTGTACAATGAAACCTCATTTACCTCTGACTTTTCCTTTCTCCTTCCCTTGACCTCATTACCCTTACTGAAATCAGGATCCCTCTCCCTGACTCTGCAACCATTGCTGCCCTTCGTGACACTGCCTACACCTTTACTCACTCTACCCACCCCACCTTCACCCCCCTGTGCTCTCTATCATTTCCAAAATTGTATTGCTTTCCCTGTGATTTTTATCTTCTTGGGAAAATGCATTTTGGGTACTTCATGGATACAATAGAGTTGGTTTTAAATGGGACAAGATTGCCAGAATCATTTATTTGCAGTTAGTGGCCTGAACTCCTGACGCCTATGCAACAGAATTGTTTTTCAAAGCGCCACAAGGCGAAGGGAACAAGGGAAAATAATAACATTGGCAAAAACAGTAAATATACAGCTGTGGCCCCACTAGGCCTTGTGGAATTCGGACGTGCAAGTGCAGTTAAGAGAAGTGCAGGAGATAGGGATGGGGGGACAAGGAATGGACAAGTGCAGGTGAGGGGCCTGGGAGGGAAGTGCCAATGGGAGCCAAGGAGGAGGCCTTAGGCAAAATGCAGGCATATCCAAAGGGTAGGATGCAGATCCGCCAAACAGAGCCCGCAGGGGCAGTGCAGTGGGTAGGGCATGGAGCTGGTATTGACTGGGTAGAAAGGCCTGGTATCCTGTCAGATTCATGAGGACCAGGCTACCGGTCTCAGTGGTAGTGGGTTGATTAACATGGAAGGGAAAGAGGTAGAGAAAGTTTTGAGAAGTTTCCAGACCTTAAGAAAGTCAGGCTCAAGTTAAGAGGGGCAGAGAGGCTGTTTCAAAGGGAGGCACCAGCCAAGGAGAGGGACCTGCCCCCAACTCTCTGCTTGGAGAAGCGTTTCACAATTAAAGAGTTGGAGTTAGAGGAGCAAATGGCTCTAGCAGGGGAGTATTTAGTGAGAGAAAGTTGGAGATAGTGTAATCCCAGTTCCCAGGATGCCTTGTGAATGATGCAAAGCATCTTGATTTTGATCCTTGCGGCCACCGGGAGCCAGTGGAGAGGTTTTAAGGCTGGAGGATACTGTCCCTGGACTTGGGGCCAATTATAAGACTAGCATCCCTATTCTGGATTAGCTGGAGGGGGCATAGGGAGGAAAGAGGGATATTTAGAAAGATGCTGTTGCAATAGTCCAGCCTAGAGAGGACACAAGCTCTGGCAAAATTGAGCTCCTGGGGGAAAGTGAGGAAAGGGAGAATGCCTCTGAGGAGGTGGAGCTGCTGGAAGTGGGCCTTCTTGGTAAAGTTCCTAATGTGAGGGGAGAAGGGGTAGAGCGGAGTCGAAGATGACCCCAAGGTTTTTGGTCTCACCGGATGGTCAGGGTAGAGGGCCCAGGGAGGGTGGCCAGAGGGTAGGAGGGAAAGGTGGTGCAGGTGTCCCAATGAGAAGGATCTCCATCTGGATGAAATTTTGACAGAGATCGTTAGCTGCACATCATGCCTTGATGGCGGACAGACAATTGGGCATGAAATAGGAGGAAGAGGAGATGGTAGAGGGAAGTTTGAAGGAAAGCTGTGTGTCATTAGCCTAGCACTGGAAATGAGGAGAAAAGGAGGAGATCAGGTGAGCAAGAGGGGTGAGATAGATATAGAAGAGCCAAAGCGATAGGATAGAGCCCTGGGGCACACCACTGGTAGAAAGTGTGGTGGTGGAGGAGAAAGTGCCCAGTTTTGTTTTTTAGTTTTTTTTATTTTATTTGTATTTGGCACAATGCACCTTTACAAATATTTAGTACAATACCTATACACATTTATCAAAAATAGCATTTCCAACTCATAATAGCAAACTCATTCGTATTTCGCATGGTTTGAAAAAACCTATTAATACATTCATCTCAAAAACCAATAAAAAAAAATCAACTCTTACAACACAACATCTCTCTTAGTCTAATTAGAAACTTAGGTGTCAAGTCCAATAAGATTTTCATGGATAAATGTAATAAATCATGTTAATGCAAGTATCAGCGTCTGTCTTTTACCCCACATACATTTGGGCCACAGCAAATCTCTAGACAGTAACAAATCAACATTATACAATTCTCCCATGTGTAGGCTCTGCACATTTTCAAAATGACCACAGTGTATCACCAAATATTTTAGAGACTCACAACTTTCATTGTTACCACAGAATCTACATCCACAAAAGTCTACCACATTATGATTTTTAGTCCAGTGCTTCGTCCTCTCTGCAGTGTTAATTAAGTTTAGCTTAAATCTCATATACAAGCTCCTAGCTTTTGGACACAGAAATGTTATCAAATATTGGAGTCGTGGAAGTTGGTTATGAAAGAAACAATATTGATCTCTGTAGGATTTGTATTTAGAATTTAGCTCAATTGTGTTTGCCCAGGCCATTTGAAAAAACATTTTTTTTACCACACCTGATCGTTCATATAGTTCATTTTGATCCATAGCTATTAGCTGTAATAATGAGTTCATCTTCTTAACATAAGTCTTAATTGACATCGATATTCCTTCGTCACAACTGGGAAGGGAGATTAGTGAGGAAAGAGGACAGCTAATCCAGCGCCCGGTCAGTGATGCTGGGGGTAATACAGAGTCGTTTTATGAGGATTGAATGGTTGACTGTGTCAAAAGCAGAGGAGAGGTCTAGAAGAATGAGAACAGCGGGCAAGATGTGCAAGCATGAATTCACAGGTGTACACATGACTTCACAGGTGTACAAAAGAGCAGTTTCCATGCCTCTGGATGCCCAGAATCTAGATTGATGGTCATTGAGGCAACCTTCAAGTTCAGTGTGGAGGGTCAGTTGGGGGAGGAACAGCTAATTCTTCCCAATCAAGCACATGCACGTTTGTTCACCATATGCATGGAAGGATTTATTTATCTCAATTAAGAATTACCAAATCCTTCAATCTCATGATTGTGTCCTTCGTGAGCTACAGACTAGCAGGATATGGACTCCCGATGCACATTGGTGGATGAGCTGGATGAGATGGACCAGGAGACACACAGAAACCTATCAGTGGTTTTGTATGCAATGATCTCTACCAATATATGCACTGCCCCAATGTTGCATGCATGAGCGGCATTGTGCACAGGTTTATACAGCAGACTGTGGCATATCTAATGTCTGACTGCTTTGTGTGTAAGCACACTTACACCAAGATCTCAGGCAGACTCCTCATCACCCTTTCCTTCAACCTGACTCGCTGGTGCTAACGTTGTGTCCAAGTGAGGGATGACCCTGAAAAACAGGATATACCTCACATCATGGTGTTCCAGGTTAAATGGCTCTGGTAAAAATCACATTACATCAGACACAGTCATAGAGAAGACATTTCTTTTCAGCTTGGTAATTATTAATAACACACCATGCAGTGTGTTATTGTAGTAAACGATTATTTTCAAAGGGCTAAGTTATACATTTGCATAGAGTTCAAAATCTAATAATATAGCATAATACATTGTTAGCTACTTAGTCCTGAATAACATGCAAAGAGTATTGTAGAATGTGCAGACCTCAAGTATTATGTATGTATGCAGTGAATTATAATAGGTTGTTGTAGAGATCTATATGACCAGGCAGGGCCAGCATATGACCAGGTGCCAAGCCATTCCATCACATATTGGGATACTATGCAGATGGTGTGCAGTTACCTTAAACAATGTGCAGAATTATTAAAATGTGTCTGAGTACTTTCACAGAAGTGTCAGGCATTGGAATAATAGGCCTAGACATGCCATGGTGCTCCTGTCATATTCCAGTGACTGACATGTTCTCCCTATCAATCAAGTTAAGGATGATGCACTATTCAACAATTACTGCCATGGAACACTTAGAAACCCTTATGTAATATGTTCATTTATGTGCCATGGTACACTCATCATATGCCACTTGCTGCCCACATTTAGCCCCTTTTGTGGTAGCAGCCAATCTGTTTTGCATTTGGTCTTTCCCCTTTCTGTAATTGCTTTGCAGGCTGAATAATGATGGTCTGGAGGGTTGCCCAGAGCTATGCCCGAGGTGAAGATGTGCTATATATTTTCCAGCCATCACCTCTTTTATTTTGCTTTATTCACCCCAAATGGGATAGGTATGCCCAGACCTGCAGCCCAGGCCTGCTGGGCATAGAGAGGCAACCTACACCGCACTGATGAAGTCCCATGAGGTTGGCTGAAACATGACTGTGGTTGTTTGTAGTCTCATGGAGAAGGGATCTAACCAAGCATTTCAGCCTGGAATGTCTCTTCTGGGCTGGGACCAAGCCCGATTTCATTATGGTCTTTCCCCTTTCTGTAATGGCTTGGCAGGCTGAAGAATGATGGTCTGTGGGGTTACACAAAGCTATGGTAGAGGTGAAGATTAATTATATACCTTCCAGCCATCACCTCTTTTTATTTGCTTTAGTCACCCAGAGTGAGATGGGTACACCCAGATGTGGGTGCCGAGCCTGTTGGGTCTAGAGAGACAAGCCACACCTCGCTGATGAAGCCCAACTACACAAGCATGTCTGGGTTTCCTTGTGGTCTCATGCAGAAGGGATGTGACCAAGCAGTTTAGGCTGGACTGCCCCTTTGTGGGTAGAACCAGGCCTGATTTTCATATGGTCTTTACCCTTTCTTTAATAGTTTGGCATACTGATGAATGTTGGTCCAGAGGTCTGCTCTAACCAATGCCAGAGGTTAAGAATAATTCTAAACCTTTCAGCCACCATATCTTGAATTTTGCTTTAGTTATCCTGCGTGGGATGGGTATGCCCAGATATGGGTCCCAAGCCTGCTGGGCCTAGATTCCCAAACTACACCTCACTGATGACGTCCAATGAGGTCAAAACATGTCTGGGTTGCTTATTGTCTCGTAACAAAACAGTTTGAGCTGGACTGCCCCTTTTGGAATGGACCAAGCCTTATTTGCATTTGGTTTGTCCCCTTCCCCCTTTCTGTAATGGCTTGGCAGGCTGAAGAATGATGGTCCGGAGGGTTGCCCGGATCTTTGCCCGAGTTGGAGATTAATTCTAAACCTTCCAGCCATCACCTCTTTTGTTTTGCTGTCATCTGGCAAGACATTCTCACCACCTTCAATGGTAATCCATCTGGCATACACACCACCTACTTTAACAGCCACTCTGTGTCTAAAGTTAACACTCAGTAAAATCTAGAGCTCGTTCTCCCTCACCAAATATTGCAGCCAAGGGGGCGCACTCTCCCCCTCCTTTCAACGCGCATTGGGCAGAATTTGTTAGCAAACAACTGAGTTGGATAATTACACCAGATTCTCCTCTCTGGCACTTTGGGTGTGCTAATTCAACTCACCTTAGAATAGGAGTAGAACTCTGAGAACAGGTGCTCCTAATCTGCACTCAGCAACACATTAGCTTTTCACCTTTCCCCACTAACCCCAATCTTCCCTTCCCTCTTACAGGACCTAGTGTGAAGGATCCACCGAAATTGCAGAAGTGTGATTGTTTGAACTCTGAGAACAGGTGCTCCTGATCTGCACTCATCAACACATTAGGTTTTCACCTTTTCCCCAATAACCCCAGTCTTCCCTTCCCTCTTACAGGACACAGTGTGAAGGATCCACCGAAAGTACAGAAGTCGGATTGTAAAGCAACAAGTTGCCTTGCTTGCTTCAGAGCATGGTCCCTTCTTTACACTTGTCAGGAAAAAGGCATATTGAAAGCCCACAGCATAACTCAACGTGGTATTTCACACATCATCTAATATTTATAACAGGACAATCTTATATAATTTGCATCGTAGAACCTTTTTCTTTTTTAAAGTAGCCAGAGGGGAAACATTTAAATGTAGGTTTTTGCATGTTTTAGCTAATTTATTTTTATGGCTAATAGAATCATTAGGATATCGTTCCTCAGCATAAGCCACAGAGCAATTTGCTTCACAACATCAGACATGCTGTATATCAAATAATAATAGAATCTATTCTCTTTTTCTCAGGATATTGCACACGCACCAACATGTGTCCCCCGGCTACCTTCAAAAAATATTGGAATTCGACGAGAGTGACATGATCTTATCCAGAGCTCCTGCGCTATGTTCAGCAAATTGCCTGTGTGAAGTGCACAGGAGTCCAAACTAGAAAACTGGGAATAATGATTATATATTGTTAGGCAAACACAAGTAAATCTGCAGCATTGATCTGTCAAACAGCGGCGGAGCGCGTTCAGCTGATTCTATAATAAAGGGAACACACATTAGGAGCATCTCGGAATGATCTGTGAGGTGGATGATCAAATTAACGAGGCCAGAGGGCAGGTAGTCCTGCAATCTTAGGTTGACATATCAAAATGTGGAGTGCTTTTCCTATGTCAGCAGAAAGCTTATGACAGTAGATAATGTCTCATAAATCACATAGCAGAAGCCCTGAGAGAAAAGTAGCTCTAAGTCAGAGATCTTGGAGGTATCAACCACCCAATGTGCAGGATTACCTTTGCAGTTGGTATACATGATTTACCAAACAATGCATCAGGCTCTTTATATGTTCGCTCGTTGCAGTAGACATGGATGTGTCGTTATACAGTAAGAACAATTTGCTATGCCATGCGGGTCATGCAGTAATCAGTGTACTTGTTTAAAGTTGTTAGACCACATGCAGGACACACCCAGCCTCAGGCTTCGGGAACTGCTTTAATAATTTAAGAGACACACCCCGGCCAGGCCCAAAGACCTGCCTGCAGGCACTGTCTCATCACACCTAGATGCAACCGTAAAAGGGCGGGTGGAACTAGCTTCCCAGTTTGCACAGCCACCCTCTGGAACAAACTCCACCCCCCATACCTCCTACACACACTGGCAAAATGAACCGTCCTACACCTGTTCATGCAGGACGAAACTCTAACTCATCAAGTTCAACAAAATATTTCTCCCAGCACTGCTCCTTCGACCCACATTGCAACTGTGAATGTAATACTGCAACTAGCGCCTAGATGCCCATGGGCTATGCCCGCTTGTATAAATGGTTAAATAAATAAATGAAGTTGTAAACGCTTGCTAAAACTGGGGCGAGCTCAATGTTGCATAATGTTTCAGTCCAAAAATCCCCCCAAAATTCAAATGTCGAAAAACAGTAGCACAACAGTGATTCATTATTGTCATACCCCAGGTAACATGTCATCACCAACACATGTCACTTTTGTATGCCTGATTTATTTTTAATTGCATTACAATTTCAAATTGTAAATTGTCAGTGGCTGCACAGGCTAAAATGAACGCATTACTGAAGCATTTCACATGTTGTAGAACTTTATGTCATCAATTGTCCTTGTTCGTGAAGCTGGGGGCAAATCAGGTAATAGTAAGGAAGAAACGGTCTCAGTTGAGATGCTGCTTAGTAAGAGAGGCATCATTTTTAAGAAATTAAATGTCAAATACTGGATGCTGCCAAACCAGTATCTTGTCTTGCTTGAACACTTGCACTCTTGTGTTTTCTAATCTCATGTATTTTAGATCACATTTACCTCGAGCACAACATGATCAAAAACACAGATTTATGAAAACAGCAATATCACCTATATTTACCATCTCAGTATTAAAATAAAATATTTGCTGACTAACATCTGAATTAGATGACACACAGTGGCTCCCAAATGCATGGTGGCCATCTTGAGAAATGATTGAACTACAATGCTGTGCTTCAGTTGGAACACCTCTGTGATTAGACACATGTTGGACATCTTTGAAATGTGTAATTCATCTAAGTAAGCAGTGAGGGACCAATTGATGAGTATCACTTGCAGATACTTACTTTACAGCCAGTTGGCCATCAGACGGGGATAGCTGGATCCCGCTCTACTGGTGGATGCTGTAGAAGAGAACATGTTCTCAGTACAACCTACCCTCTTCTGGGTGTCTGTCGGGGAATTGTGCAAAAGGATAAATCCATTGAAGGTGGAAGGACTGCCTTTAGTGTGGAAGAATAGACTCCACATATTGCAGGACTACATCTTCAAGTGTGAGAGAGGGGCACTGTGTCTCAGAAGCCGCTTAGTTGCATCACTGTCATGCTCAGGAGCGTATTGTTGTGAAAGGAGCTAGTTGAGACAAAAAAAAATATTAACCACATGTTGGCCCACATGGTTGGGATCTGCAAGCTTAAGCCTAGTAATTATGTTTCAGTTGTTGTCACAGTGCCTAATTCCATGTTTCTTCCACAGCATGCAAAAAGAATGGACCACTATTTTTTTATTTTTCACCCTTCTGTTATGGATGACAGAACGGACAATGTGTATTTGACATGGAGATGTGTGGAGAATGAATCCAGCCACCATTGCCTTCAATTCCAAAATGATCAAAGGTACATAAAATTAAAGTCAACCATGTAGGACTCTGGTGAGGATATCAGTTGATATCACACAACAGACTAGCCAAACAGACCAGTGTTTCAACATCATTCCTGGTTAGCTCACCAACTTTGCCATCTCATCATCTTTGATACCCAATGAGTGATGGTCTATTTGCTAAAGCAACTGTTAAGTCATTTGTAATTTCAGAAAAACCTAAGAAATCAGTTAATGCTTTCTAGGGAATTTGGAAATGCACAATTGAAAGTTACTGCTGTCTAAACCTGTGTAATGTGTTTCCGTTGTTTGTGCTCGCTTGAGCAGCAGGGATTGGGGTGGGTTAAAAAAACTGCTTTTTGCAGTTCTCATATCGAAAATAATTGCAAGGGGCTCTAGAGGCTGTACTTTTGTAAAGGAGGTTTTACTGTTGATGTAAAATAGCAGAATTAGAACTCAAATCATGTCTGTTTTTTCGGATTACGAAAATCGATCAAACAACACATTAACAATAAACACATCATAGAGTAAGCAGCAAGAAACATAAATAGCCTAAACATGTAGTTGGTCAAATCTTATTCTTCTAAAAAATTAAAAAATGAAAAAAGAGATTTACAATAAAAAGACATCAAATTCATACGCAGAACTATGTTTATAACACAGCCATCCTGGTGCGCTGTTTCATTTATCGTTAAAAAACATGCAAGGGCAGAGACAACCCTCTGATCCGTGAGATACAACAAAAACAGAAAAGGCGGTCTACAGAAAGGAAAACTGGTAGCCATTAGGACGCTCAATTGGCCTATTTTCCGACCTTCATTATTGAGGGGGCAAAACAGCACACAATGTGGCAATGTTTCCTACTTGCCAAGACTGTGGGCTCCCAATCATTCACATGTAATACTCTTTAGGGGGAATGCATTAACATGGCCTCTGGTCACAAGCATCTGGAGCTAAGAGCCCAAGACAGTGGGGCTCCTAGCAGCGCACAAAGGGAGGTACAGCCACGTAGAGGGTTTACTCGGATTGAACACAATGGGCCTCACAATGGGCCGCTGGTATCATTTTGTTTCCTGCGCCCAGGAATGGGCAATTACCGGGTCTTTACGGCCCCAGCAGTCCCGCTAATTGCCCATTCCCGGGCGCCAGAAGAAAATGCTCCCCATTCGGAATGGGGAGGCCTGATGCACTGGCACGATTCACAAATGTCCTGACCTATGCAACTCAGGTCCCTTTTTTAATAAAATCAAGCCAACCATTTGTGTGGGAATTTCCCATGCACAAAAGATTTTTGAGCAGCAATTTGGTAAGAGTTTTATCCATGATGGCCCATACAGCACACTACAGCAAGACCAGCCTCAGAGATAATAGGGACATAAGGAAGAGTAGGCCAGTTTCCAGATTTAAGATACAAGAGGACATGGAGAAGCAGACACCAAGGAGATGGGCAAGGCACAGATTCTCACCTTCTGTAGAGTCTCCAGCTTTCCACAACCCCATATCTCACACTCATATGCCCCAACACCAATGCCTTGTCCCCTGTCGATCTCCAACATGTCCTTAACCGAGTACAGCCTTATTACCTTAGTGAATCTGTCAAGCCCCAGATGGTTTGATTCATTTTAGACCTCTGTTTATTTTAGTCTTCCAGGATATGCGCTTGCTAAAACGAATCACCAGGTATGCGAAATTCCTACAGGTTTGCAGCCTATGGCCATTCAGAAAGATCGGGATCTGTGGCAGTCTATGGGCAGTGCACAGGAAACACATACCTGTAAAGATTTAGGAGTTCTGGCAAGTAAAACTTTGTCATCAGCATAGCATGAGGCAGGTAGACTGCTCACTTCATATTGGGAACATCAGAATTGGTGGCTTCCAGAGTGGGTATAAGTAAATTAATATAGAGGTTGACCATGAGGCTAGTGAGGACACACTCCTGCTTGACCCCCTTCACTACCATCACTACCTCTAGAGAATCAGTCAGTCCCCCCTCCCCGCCATATCGGACCCCGACTTTGGAATCAGTATGGATACTTTCCATTATCCTGATCATGATTCTTGGAATGCCCAACCGATCCAAAGATGCTCAGAGGAGTCTGTCCACGTGGCCAAAGACCAAATTCATGGCCATAAGGGCTATGTAGACAGGAGAGCCCAAGAGGAGCACATACCTTTCTACGATTAGATAGCAATTGAGGCACTGGTTCACTGTACACATGCCTGCCCTAATGGCCAGCCAAGTATCAGTCAGGAGATTTTGTACTATATCCAAGTCCTCCCCTCTAGTAAGTAGAGTCCCTGCAAAAAGCTTAGAAGTGCAATCCAGCAGGTTAATTGGATAATAAGAGTATGCAGTGGATTTGTTACCCTTCTTAATGATTGGCACAATAATGCTGGTCTTCCAACTGTCTGGATATGCTTGCTGGTAATGAGAGTATTGAAAACCTGTGTAAGAAAGGGAGTCCACAGATCAAGGTTGGTACCAAATAATTCATTTGGTAGTCTGTCTGTACCTGGGGCTGTCAGTGATTTTTTATCACCCTATAACAGGTGAGAGTTCACCTCTATCTGAGATAGGGGACAGAGACTCCTCAGACTCAACTGAAAAGTCTGTCTTTATCCTTTCAGAGGCAGAGTGGCATCTGCATAAGGTACTGAAATGCTGGATCCAGTCCTTCTATGAAATGCAGGCTTCAGGAACTTCCCAATAGCATGAATCCAGCCCATTCAGGTTCCTTGCTAAGATTCTTCAAAAGGTTTTTGAGTCGTGAGCAACAGCTGCCGTTCACAGTGCCTCCATTTCTCCTTGGCTATCTCAGCCTTTCTCTTTGCCAGCTCCTATTTATAATCCCACCTCCTAAACCTAATATCCCTAACATCTGAGGAGGGGGCATTTAGAACTACAAGTAGGAGCCTCTTTTTCTCTTTACAACTGTCCGACAACCAAGATTTGGATCTGGCAAGGCTACATTTTCACCAAAATCCACCTATTTTTTCATCCAACTTGAAGGTGGAGTTAAAAAAATCCAAACTGGTTCCTCATGTTTTAAATTGTTCTTTTTACTATACCGCATGGAAGCACGGGTTCTACTCTTCAATAGAGTGAACGAAGTGCTTACAAATGGCCATGTTGGGGGGTAAAAAGGAGGGCATCTCTGATTGCCTCTTCTCACCACCTTACCCATATTATGCATAAAAGTGCCCTTCTGTCCATAATGAAAATCAATAGTAGTGATATGAGCCGCTGCTGTACATATTAGTTTTATTTTTGTATTGTTAGGCATATAGCTCAACTATTGAACTTATACCCAAAGAACAAAATTACATGTACATCATGTACAATTTTTCCAAAATACATTACATAAACAGTTAATTATACACCAGTTCAACCACAGATAAATTAATTCTCTTTAGTTCATGAAATATGTTAAAAGAAAATTCCTTAAAACATAGATTAAATTCTTTCTCCTGCCTACTAATTGAGGTAGTTCACGAAATTCACTACAGTAAAGGTCAAGTGAACATGACTCCTGCTGCATGAAATTGCAATCAATTTTTCCTTGGATAACAGTCTAAACTGAGATTTAAACTTATTGAGAAAACTTGCTCTCACTTCTTGTAGTTGGAAACAATCAGCAAATGTGCATGAGCGTCTATTGACTTGTAACAGTGCCTGCATTTACGATCAAATGCTTCATCTTTTGAGCGAATTCCCAAAACTTCTCTGGTCAGCAGAAAATTAAACCTAGCTCTTAAAAAGTTGTTTCTACACCCAGAATGTGGGAATGTACCTAAATATCCAGACAGCACATTAAACGCTGTCCTTTCTTTTTTAAAATGTTCAAACATGTTATAATTTCTAGAAGCGAGTTGTGTCATTGAACAGTCAGCTACCCACAACTTGCTCTTGGCTTTCATAGGATTAGTCAAAAAAAGAGCTATAGGAATATCAGCTTCAGCCATCATCATTAGACTTTCTTTTTTCGCAGGGTCGGACTTGGACAAGAAATAGGCCTTGACACCCCAAAAAAAGTGGCCCACCCCACACCACAAACCATCATCTGTGAATGGCATCAATTCATGACTTTACAGAAAATGCTATTTATGGAGGGTTCATGTGACGGTTACATTACAGCACAACTCATAAAATAACATAATGTTGCATACAGTTCTGTGACAGGGTCCACATTTCCGAGGAACAGGAGTGGCATGACAACAACCTTTCACCCCTTGACAAAACAGGAAGTGGCATCAAATAGCATTGTTTTATATGTGATATGCATTTCTTACAAGAATATGTATCATTAATATCTGTGTGTTAAGATCGATATTGTAAAATTACTGTGAATGCAAGCAGATGTCCAAGGCCAATTGATAATATGTTATGTTATTGTATAGCACTTACGCTAAAGCTCTTTTTTATAGAACACATATGCATACAATATCACCCAACCTGTGTTGGTACTCATTTATCGACCTCAGAAGGATGAAAGGAAGAGATGGTTTGAACTTGCAACCTGCAGATCACACACTCATTGCAGCATCGAGCGCTCAACCCACTGAGCTATCATATCGGCTATAGTAAAATGACTAGCCACATGGTGAGGTAACCTATCAAACTGGACCACATGTGGTCCGCTTTCACCCAAAAAAATTGGCCCACAGTTGCCTTTTGTGTTTGTGGTTCTGCCATTGGCCTAGGGCCCTAGAGGCCAGTCTGAGCCCCTGGCTATCTCGTGTGTTATGTTATCTATTTTAAGTCTAGAGAATACCATATGCTTTCCATTGTTGTTAAATATTTTGTATAATGCTGTATTTTAATGTTGTTTATGTTTTAATGGCAGAAGCTGAATCAGTAGATCGAATCAGTTCAAAACTCTTATACATGGTAACAACAAGTTCCACAGTGCAGGAGAAGCTCCACAGTGCCCCTCACCTGGCCGCCGAAAGATGGGAGGCGCGCCCGGGGAAGGCCCGGCCCTGCCCAAGGGGGGACATAAGTATAATCTGTGTTGTGTGTTGGGTGGTGTGGACAGGGATAGCATCAGCCGTAAGTAGGACGCACACCGTCTCGTGCCAACGGCCCTTTGAAAGGCATCAATTGGCATCTAATAATGACAGTTCCCTGACATGCTTCATATCTACGCCCAGCACCCTGGGTCGAGCTGCAGGTCTCTGAACAGCTGAGCTACCCTGGCCCCGCCACTGGCCACCTCTTCCCGATTTCGTTTTCCACTGCTGCCCCTTTTAATCTCCATAGCACACCTTCATGCCGGGAAACCGGACTCAAAGATGCCCCGGACTGCCAGGGATGTCTCTGAGTTAACTGCCCACGAGGACACTTGACCTCCAGGATATTTGCTGGCGGCCACAACAGGGAGTCTGTGATTTATTTAAACCGAGTAGGCTTCGGTGGCTCGATAGGGTAACAGCCTGTTTATTGCGGATGGGACACCAGGGGAAGATTTCAGATCTTCTTTTAATGTATTCAAACCTTCCACATGCTTTGTTATACAAAGATCAACAGGTGTGTGTGCACCACTGAAATCCAACAAATATCACTCCTTGCTGCGTCCCCTATTTTACCACACCCGTGGCATGAGCCGAGCCATGCTTGCTTGCCCCTATCGCTCTGCACTTACTGTCCTGCTGGGGGGTGTCGCTGCCACTGGTCAGCCCTGAGGACTCCAGCAGGCGCACGTCCCGGCTGGCCTCCACCGACACCTCATCCGCTTGCACGCCGGACAGGTTCCCACTATCCTCGAGATCTAGCAGGTGGCTGACCAAGAAGGTCTTCTTGGCCGGCAGTGTGTCCCGCAGGCTGGCCGTCCTGGGGCTCTCCAGGCCCACGCAGCTCATTGCTGCAACTTGTGGCGGCAATGGTGCCTCGGCTGGAGAGCAGAGTCCGTTTTACAAAACACTAGGAGGGAGCAGGCTGGGGTGAGGCAGCCCCGCCCAGCCCTGCCGCTTCCTCCCCGTGTTTTGTAACACTGACTGCTGCTGGTGCCATGGTGTTGCGGTTGGCGTGGGCTTCAGGAACCGGCCCCCAGGTCCTTGTCATGATTTGGCCGACGGGTCAATCGGTCCCTGTTTTTTGACACTTCATTCAAGCCAAACGGAGCCCTCTCCATAACAGACGTTCAACTAGTAAAGCTCAAGGGAGGTACAGCCTGCAGCAGGCATTTCCTTAATAATGGCAATCGCTTCCACCATGTCATGGCCAACAATGGAAGCAAACCACACTCAAATCTGATTATTTGTGTGCGTGTATTTTAAGGAAGAGCCAGTAGGTGCTTTCAGAATACACCTTCCAGATATTGCCAGTTTACTTCAATGATTCAATGCCTCTGCACTTTAAGTAAGAATATTAACAGCTTTTTGCTTTTAAAACATAAGTAAAAACACATTGACTTACTGCCATATTTCTCATGCAGCAGAGAGGCTTGGGCTGCCAAAGTCATAGCCTTTGATTTTAGTTTTGAAAAATCTGTCTGGTCTGCTCTGTGATTATGAAAGCAGAGGCCCAAATGTTGATACTCATGCACAACCAATAGCAGCTTTGAGTCCAATGACCAGTTAACTGCTCTCAGTTTGACTTTTTTGATTGTTCGTTTATTCATTACGTTAGATTTAGGGTGTTGATCTCATCAGGGCTACGGGATCCCCCAGGATCGGTTTGACTGACTATGAAGATGGGCAGCAAAGATGCTGGTGAGGCAAGTACCTGTTTGAAGACTGCAGATGCAATAAAGAGCACATAGTTCGTGCTGAGGCAACAATGTGCTCAGCTAGAATGGTGTGGCTGTAAACAGGTTTGAATATGCAGTTAAGGAGTAGAGGTGCAGCAATCACGTTGTTCTAGACAGGCAGAGGTGTCAAGCAGGGGTGAAACATTATCTTGTTTTGTTTGGAGGCAATGCTTGAAGAAGTGTCGATCATGAGTGTTACCAGGGTTGAAATGATGGTCAGTTTGAGCATTTAAAATCAACAAAAAGCTGTCATTAGGGCCAAGGCAACAACACGCTCAGCGAGAACAGTCTGTCTGCAAACATGTTAAAACATGCAGTTCAATGGTTCAGAGATTGGCTGAGTGCCAAAGGTACCTCCGGATGCTCCCGATGGTTCAATGTGGTCAAACCGGCTTGAATCATGGTTTGAATTGGTTCAAAGGCACAAATACTGGGATACCGGATGCCCTGATCTCTGTCTCCAAGCAATATGGTAGTCTGGTCCACAACTGCAGGTGTGCTTCAATAGAATTAGGTCCCGAGTATGATTGTGGTGGGCAGAAAGGCTGGTGTTCTCCCAACACCAGTTCACCCCCATTGGTCCGTGTGGATGATTAGTTGATATACCTTGACTCTGCCTTGTACACTTAGGCTTTACCTCCCTTGTGGAGGACTTTGGAAAGATCTAATCTCCCACTATAGGACCTATGAGTTCTTCCTCAGCTTTTTGTTTAACAGTGAATCAAAGAAGGAATGGGAGACCCATTCCTTTAAAGGCAAACTTCACCAGGTGGTTGGACAAAGCAAGCCTTCTTTAAGGGTCTTCTCACTGTCCTTGTAATAAGAGGACTCTGCCTTCTGACATTACACACAACGGGCTTTGTGCTACAGGAAGTGGAGGGACCAGGAATCAAAGTTAGAGGCAGAGAAAAAGAAGATGGTGGAAACTTCCTCCAGCAGTAACAAGCCTCTCTCCTTGCACTAACCCTGCCCCTCTTCTTCTTAACAGAATCAAAGGCCTTTTGGTATTCCCTGGTGTGAGGCTACTCTTTTTGTGAATAGGTGTTCCCTTTGATTCCTGTTCCCCCTGACCGATTCCTGTGGAGTGGCTGTCTCTCTGGACAGGGTGTGACCTGCCCTCACAATGGAAAAAAGAGACGTCACCCCCAGGGCTATAGTCCGGCAGCAGCAAGGGCAGACTCGCTGGGGGAATAACCTGTTTGATAGACTAGGTCCATTAATCACCATAAATCCATAATCTGAGAAAATATTATTGAAGGAGGAACCACTCATATGTGTGCATTGTTCAGCTTCCATATGCTTGGGAATTTGGATCAGTTAATTTCCACTAAGCCTGTTGTCATTGATTTAATTCCATAAATTTGTAAGCCAACTAACATCATTCTGCCATAGTCAGTGGCAGCAACATCACAATTCCCAAATCATAATGTATTATATTCCCTGCTCCGTAAATATTGCTGTGATTTTCACCAACTGATCCAATTTTTGCTCAATATCCAAGTCACCTAAATTCTCTGTTTTAGTGCTGCACATATTATACAGGAGGACCCCATCCCCTTACCCTCCTCCATCATCGCTCTTAAGTTGAATGCAGATATTTTTACTTTTACAAGTCCTGATAAATTTGATGGAGGGGACCTGTCATATTTGTACAGGTCACCTCCACCCAATTTTCGTCATTTGCTCTACGTAGTTCAAAATAATGGACTAAATGTAGGTGTAATCACCTATACGCCTTTGATTTTTCCCTCTGTAATACTAATTGATGAAATACCAACTGCCACATACGCATGAAAGGCAGCATTTAAATGGAGTTCCCTGATTTTATCTAGTGTAAGAAGCAGGTCGCTTCCATAGGAATCCTAATCATTTGTGCCAGCATGAACATGTCATGCTGGCTTAAATGTTTATGCATTTGCATTGTAATTCAAATTAATTAGGTTCTAAAACATATCTTAGCATTACCATTAATTTTTTGGAGCCACATTCATTTGATGGTGCTGGCATCTCCAATTTAACAATATCTAGTATACTCTATCCCATTTGGGATAAGTTCTTAATTTTATAAAATTTGTGAATGAAAAGCAAACATGGTCCCCTAAATGTATGCTCTGGAAGTCATCAACAATGTTACACAATCACAGGCAGCTTGCGTATAGAAAGCAAAACATTACCTCTCTGTAAGAATTTTGCTAATGTACAACATGCAAAAACAATCATTCATGTAAATCAAATGTATATACATGAATTATAGCTTGGCGGTCGCCCCCCCTATAGTTAAAGTAAAACAGAGTTACATAGGAAATCCCAAAAATGAATTGCTAATAACGCTGGACTTGTAAAACAGATTTGGCTATTTGGCAAAAAGAACGTTTGTCACGGGCCTCTACCCCAGAATGAAAGTTTTCAGAAAGATTCTTTAAAAAATAAAACAGTAAGAAAAAAGAAAAAAAAATCACTTTTGGTCTAGTCCCCATTCATTTTCCCATGCACAAAAAAGACCAATTTTTGCCGGACCGCACAGCTAAATCTGTTGGACAGATTTATATCAGGTCCAAAACCACTTGGGTACAAAGCGTTGAAGCTTTGAATCGCGATCCTTTTGTGGTTTGTAATTATTCCGTTGAGTACAATTTTTAGCATTTGACAGAAATTGGGGTGCCCCCTCTACAAAATAGATAGCTATATCTTGGATAAATTGGCAAGACACTAGGCGTTGATAAATGAAACAGCTGCCATCTTTCATTTTTTTTTCGATGAAAGACTTAGCTGCGGTTATTTTGTATTTATTTTTTTAATTTATTTTATTTGTAAAGCGCTCCTGGCTCTGGGGCAACTGGGTGCATGCATATCCAAGATACACAACATATGTAGAACATTTTTACAACAGGTTACAGTGTTCAATATCAACGTAAATTAAGTAAGGTTACAGAAACCAATGTAAAGTGGCAGTGGTACACAGTATACTCATTCAATACACAGTATTTAGTAGGAAGTACAATCAGGGGAGATAGTGAGGCAGGTGCTCGTGTAAGGAGCAGGCCTTCTGAAGTCACCATAAAGAAGCTAGGCTATCGCTGAGTCCAAGTCCTGAAGCCAGCATTTAGTATTGCACTTGAATAAATGGAAGGAAGGTTCTGATCTGAGGGAGGCCGGGAGTGTGTTCCATAACTTGGACGCCAGGACTGGGAAACTAGGGCCCCCAGAGTTTTGAAGTTTGAATCTCGGTATGGACATTGTATAAGCTTGGGCAGCTCTAAGTGGTCTTGAGGACGTATGTGAAGAAAGTTGGTTGGTAAGGTAGGCTGGAGCGAGGTTAGCCCTAACTTTGTGTATTAGGGCAAGTGTTTTGAGTGAAATTCTGTGCTAAACCGGTACCCAACGCAAGTTGCATCTGGTGCCAGAAATGTGAGACTTCTTCGGGATGTTAAGGGCTGCCCTGATGTCATTATTTTGAATTATTTTTTGCTTGTTGATGTTTTTTGGCTAGTCCCTAAGTAAAGGGTGTTGCAGTAATCAATTTTGGACAGAGTTGCAGTAATCAATTTTGGACAGGTTCTGGCAAGCGTGATGCAATAAGGTATAGTGATGAAAGGTCTGCAAGCGGTGATTAATTAACAAGTGTAAGCAGATGCTGCTACCACCGCGTTAGTTTGTCTGGTGAAGGATAAGGTGGCGTCAAGGTAGATACCAAGTGTTTTAGTATTATTAGAGACAATGATGGTGTTGCCATCTTATAGTAAAAGATTTGAAGGCAGTGTTAAGTTTGTTTAATTTAGCGTGAGTACCAAGGATTAGCAGCTCAGTTTTATCGTCATTTAGACAAAGTCCGTGTTGCGTCATCCATGCTTGTATCACTGAATAGATTTCATTAAGAGTTTTGCTCTCAGTTGTATAATCTCCAGTGATGGTAATGAGTATCTGGGTGTCGTCCACATAATTAGTATATGTAACACCCAGATAGTCAAGGATGTCAAAGAGAGGCTTCGTAAAGACATTATAAAGTTTAGGGAAAACACACAAGCCTTGCGGGACCCCACAAGGTACAGGGGAGGGTTCAGCAGAGTCAGTAGGAGAGAAAACCCTCATAGTTCTGTTAGCAAGGAAGGAACTGATCCATGTAGAGTCAGAGAAGTTTGCTGCTGTTTTCAAATGGTGGCAAAGCGTTTGATGATTGACAAAATCGAAAGCTGCTGAAAGGTCAAGCGGTAGTAGGAGGGCTAGTTTGCCCTTGTCTTTTAAGACTTGGATTTGTGTTGTGAGGTCGATCAAGGCAGTTTCCGTGCTGTGTCTCGGTCGGAAACGGGATTGCCGAGTCGCAGCAATATTTTTTGTAAAAAGGACACCATTGTGATGGGCCTATAGTTGGACGGGTTGGCTGGGTCAAGTGTGGGTTTTTTGATTAGAGGGATGACCCAAGCGTATTTTAGGTTATCAGGCACTAATCCAGTTTTAAAAGAGGCATTGATAAAGTTAGTGATGAAAGGTGCAAGGTCATGTGCAGCTGCTTTGATAATAGGAGCAGGGCATGAATCACTGTGGCAATTAGATGGCTTAAGTTTCCTAATGATGTTTTCCACTTCCCAAGTTGACAAAGGTGAGAAGCTAAATGGTTTACAAGCAAACTCAAGGGTGGTGGTCTTGTTAGAGTGTTGTTTGTAGTCTGGATCGGAAAGGATCAGTTCTTTTGTATTTGATTCAGCTTGTATAATACGTTTGTTGTAAGTGTCTTTTTTAACAAGGATGATGGCTTCTTTGTAGTTGGATGATGCTAAGGTCAGCAAACTTGTATTAGTCGCAGAAGGTCACTTTTTCCAGTGTGCTTCCGCAGTTCTCTTCGTTTTGCGCAGCTCTCTTAAGTGTGGGGTGAACTAGGAATTCAGATGACGTTGAGGTTTGGGTTTACGCAATTTTAAGGGGGCGATGGTATTTAATGCTTTCAGTATTGACTGATTATATGTGTCCACTAGGACTGTAGGGTCTGAAGAAGATGTATTATTGAGAAGGGGAAGTATTAGAGGGAGGAGTTTATCGGTAGTGAAGTCTTTCTTATTCCTGGTGATGGTAGCTGGGGCAATGTTTGTAATGGGACATTGTGTGGTGGCTTTGATAGAGAAGGTTATTTTATGATGATCTGACCAAATACAAGGTACGTTGCATATAAGATCAATTGTGCAATTGAGGTTAGTGAGCCAGTCAGGAGTTCTTCCTTTATTATGTGTGGGCTTGTGAATGTTGTGGGTATAACCAAGATCCGATAGAGTATTGGCTAAGTCAAGGGCATTGGTACTCAAGGGGGCATTGAACACTAAATTGAAGCGCCAAGTAGAATACTTTGCAAGTTAGGTTTGGCATTGGTCGATAAGAGGGAAACAATGTCCTCTGGGAATGTAGAAATGGGTCCTGTTGGTCGGTAGTTACGATGCACTGTTGCTGTGTGGTTAGGTGATAAAGGTAATTTAATGGATAGAGATTCAGCAGAGGGGATTTGCAAGTCGTGAATAACTCTGATGTCGATAGTATTTTTGAAGATGAAAGCGAGACTGCCTCCTTTCACCTGGTTGTTATTTCTATCACACCTAATGATAGCGTAGTCATTTGGGATGGCTAAGGCCAAGGAGGGGCCTGATGCTGCATTTAACCATGTTTCTGTAACAGCAAGAAGGTCAAGCTTTTCAGAGGTTATGAAATCAGCAATGTCCAATGCATGGGTTGAGAGGGATCTAGCGTTCACCAAGGCGGTCCTGATAAAAGAGTCTTTTGAGAAGGTTTTCTGCAAGGATAGGTGAGTATCAGGCAGAGTGTTAGAGGCCGGACTAATGTCTGATACATTAGCCAAGTTAGCTGGATTGTAATACTGATGCACATATTTATTTCTCTTAAGTGAATGTGGTTGAAGAGTTTTAGTACATAGTCTAGCTCCTAATCTTAGATTTCTGAGTGTGGTGCTCGGGTGATAGGAGCGTGGTGTGATTAGAGCAGAGTTGCTTATGATATTATTGTGAGATGAGTGTATGCTGTTATGTACCTTAGGGTATGAACACCATTTTAACGGGATGACTCTGGAGCTCAATCCAAGGTTTCTGCTAGTGGTAGTGCAAGGTTGATTTGGTGTTGGTCTGGTAGTGAAGTGATGTAACCAGAGTGCAGGATCATTCCGATATGGGTTAGCACAGACCATAGTGTTAAATCGCAAAGTGTGGGTATTGACTACTTCAGTAGTAAAAGCACATGGGTGGTGGCCAGTAGGTGGATATGTCTGAAAGGTCCAGCGTCTAGTAGAGATGTGCAGTAAATGAAAGAGAGTAATGAGGAACCAGTTCATAGTGGTGTGAGCTAGAGGCGTGTGATTCTGTGCAGGAGTTGGATGCTAATGGCCAAAGTAATATGTTACAGTTGCAGGTGATGACATCTAAGACTCCAGCATGTAGTGGTTATGATGTTAATGTGTGTGAGCACGCATGGGACAAGAGATGTAATATAATGGTACTAGTGGAAAGTAGGGAGCTCAGTGATTCAGACTCAATTAGCGCACTAGTCAGGTGGCATGCGGTCAGTCTGTAATAGAGTGAGTAGTGCATTCGCACCTAGGCTATACAACACGAGTGGCAGAGAAACCGTACATTAGACAATATGGATGCGATATAGATTGACAGGCGCAAGTTACTAGATTTAAGAAATGAGTGCACGCATGGGCAGCGGATAAGGCAGTGTAATAATGGCTAGTGAAAACTATTCAGAAGCAAGAGGCAAAATATTCGAGAATAGGAGGTACCAATCGGGTACATGCATACAGATGTGAAAGTCGGCGTATAAGTGACCTACAACCTCCCTAAGTGAATAAGTAGGTACGCAGACAGTGATAGTAACATTTCAACCTAGGCAGGCGGGTAATACAAATCACAGTAGTGGGAAAAGTCACTGACAGTGTAGCACATGGTGACACATTTAGCAATAGTAGATAGTATTAGGTAACGCTATGGGTGTGCAAGGGTGAATAGAGAGCACAGAGAATGTTAACTGCAGGGGGTTACAGAGCTAGATAACGGTAGCGAATAACATATCAGAAAATAAACATCACACCTTTACAATATAATGCAGTACGGCATCCTTAGCAACATGTACATGTGGACCAAATCAGTCATAAGGTGGGAGTACAGTAGATAGATAGACACAAAGTCGATTATTGGGCAGCGGCACATCAGTTATGGTATCAGTGTTTACAAAGTGGGACGTGACAATCTCAGCCGAATGACATTAAAGTGGAGCTATACGCAACAGACACAGTAGACTAGCGGATTTGTCAAGCTCAATCGGGGGTGGGTAACAAATGGTAAAGTCTGGCATAAAGTTATGAGGATGAAGGGGGTGAGGGGGTAGGTGCTGCATACCGAGAGTTAGAGGTCCACATGGAGACTGAGCGCAGTAAGGCGGGAACGGACATAGGTTCTGGCCCTGTGTACTGTTGGCACTGGACAGGCACAGGACAGGTATAGTCCTTGCAACGTAGTCCTTAGAACGTGGCAGGGCTCACGCCTCACGGTTCATCATAGGTCAGATAAACATGCAGAACAACCAATCAATCGGCTGCTTGGTTCTGTGTAGAAGTTCCTTAAGAGCTGGGAGGCAGCTCATAATGGTGGGGCGGCCATCTTTAAATGGTGAAATTCCATGTGCAATATAATGGTGGCACAGCCTGCACGGCTGAGAAAGAAGGTAATGGACACCAACCCAAGTAATGGACAGAGTCCAAATCAAAGCGACCCGTCAATGCAGCAATTTATGCACGATCCTCATCCTTTTGCTATTGCTGTTACACCCCAGGTTATAGCCATGGCTACCGGAAAATAAAGCGCAGAAAAAAGCCTTTTGCCAGTCAAAAATCATGCAAATGCCATCAAGATAGAGGTGGTTCGGAAGTAAGATGACACCAGGTGAAAGCTGGGAGCAGTATGGGGGTGAGGGAGCAAGTTTGCAACATGAGGCTCAAATATTTTTCCCATACCCACGGCTAAAACCTTGGGTATAGCCGGGAATAGCCAACATCTTAAAACAAACTGCATCACAGAAACACTGACAGGGTAATTCATAGAATTCAGCGCACAAGTAGCGCACGCGGCTGGCGCACAGCGTGCGCGTGCGATAGTCTGCGCCAGCCGCGTGCGCCAAAACCGAATCCGGCGCACAGCGTATTCATGGATTTTAGGCTCCCAAACCAGCCGTGGCGCAGAGTATCGCAGCGACCCTGCAGCAGCGCCAGTAACGCCCCCAAGAACGCCCTCGCGCAAGGAAAAGCCATCAAAATCGCTAAATCATCGCAAAGGGCTGCGCTAACCCTGGACCAGTTTACAGGGCTGCCAAACAAGGAACGCAAAGCGGGTAACGTGCATATCAGGGGTACGCGTGAAGTTATACACGCGATTAGCCAGGGTACGTGTATTACAGGGGTATGCGGGAAGTTTAACATGCGATTAGCCAGGGTACGTGTATTACAGGGGTACGCGGGAAGTTCAACACGCGATTAGCCAGGGAACGTGTATTACAGGGGTACGCGTGAAGTAGAACACGCGATAGGCCAGGGAACGTGTATTACAGGGGTACGCGGGAATCATCACACGCGAACAGCCAGGGTGCGTGTATTACAGGGGTAGCGGGAAGTTCAACACGCGATTGGCCAGGGTACGTGTATTACAGGGGTACGCGTGAAGTAGAACACGCGATAGGCCAGGGAACGTGTATTACAGGGGTACGCGGGAATTATCACATGCGAACAGCCAGGGTGCGTGTATAACAGGGGTAGCGGGAAGTTCAACACGCGATTGGCCAGGGAACGAGTATTACAGGGGTACGCGTGAAGTAGAACACGCGATAGGCCAGGGAACGTGTATCACAGGGGTACGCGGGAATTATCACACGCGAACAGCCAGGGTGCGTGTATTACAGGGGTAGCGGGAAGTTCAACACGCGATTGGCCAGGGAACGTGTATTACAGGGGTACGCGTGAAGTAGAACACGCGATTGGCCAGGGTACGTGTATCACAGGGGTGCGTGGGAATTATCACACGCGAATAGGCTGGGTGGGCCCTCACAGGTGTACCCTGTACACCCTCCACGGCCCCTGCAGGCAGCCCACAAAACAGGGGACTACCCTGCACACCTGATCATGTCCCACTGCACCCCCATCCACCAGGGGCACCCTCCACCAGGCCCCCACCCATGTCTCCCACCACCCCCACCCCCCAGCAGTGCAGGGGCACCTGCCATCAGGCCCCCACCCATGTCTCCCACCACCCCCACCCCCCATCCACCAGGGGCACCCTCCACCAGGCCCCCACCCATGTCTCCCACCACCCCCACCCCCCAGCAGTGCAGGGGCACCTGCCATCAGGCCCCCACCCATGTCTCCCACCACCCCCACCCCCCATCCACCAGGGGCACCCTCCACCAGGCCCCCACCCATGTCTCCCACCACCCCCACCCACCAGCACTGTGGGGCACGTGGCCAGCAGGCAGTCAGGCAGCAGCAGATGGCAGGTGGGAGCGTGCTCAGGGCTCTGGAGGACTGTAATTCGGCCTCCTGGCCAGGAGCGTGGTCTTTCGTGTTTGGACGCGTGGACAGCCTGATAGGGAGTGATTTAGCACGTGAAAACCCCACACTCAGCGAATCGCGCGAAAACCCGTCACCAGCATATGTGCGTCTATAGTTACCTGCACGTGCAGTGTCAAAGCGTGTGATTGGTGAAAATGGATCTACACGCAGGAGTGACAAAGCGTGTGATTGGTGAAAATTGATCTACACGCAGGAGTGACAAAGCGTGTGATTGGTGAAAAGTGAGCTACACGCAGGAGTGTCAAAGCGTGTGATTGGTGAAAAAGGATCCACACGCAGAAGTGACAAAGCGTGTGATTGGTGAACATGGGCCAAGCACGTACACGCCGTAAGTGACGCTGTACGTGTGGGCCTGTATATAAGGTAGTGTTGAACACCATTTCCTTGTACGTGCTTTTCGTGGAGAGCGAGTGGGTGAATTCTGTACTTCTTGTCGTTTCACACGCGATTTACTTCACGGCGTTTCCAGTTCGTACTCCCTGTTACCTCTGACAGCTTTTTCTCTTTTTCCTCTTGTACTGGTTTACCTGGGCCTGTTCCCTCAAACAGTGTCCCCTTCTACTGTTGTCCTGTCTCCTCAGACAGCGTACACATCTTCTTTTGGCGGGGGTGTTGCCAACCAAACGCGCTCATTTTTCACGCTCTTTTACCTGGCAGACGGTGAGTCACGCACGTATCTAACTTCTGTGCTTGCCCCGTGTGTAGCCTACCCCTTCAGAGGTCATTCTAGGCTGCGTGTGACACGCATACGTTCATTGTGTTACTGGATGCCACAGCGTAGTGCAGGGTTTTCCATCAGCACACGTGGTCTAGGAGGGGTATTGTGCGCGTTCCTTAACTTTTCTGGGGTGCCTGTGCGTTGCGTGACCCGTCATCTTTCCCCAGGGGTGTCATATAGCCTTGCCATTGCACTAGGGTACGAATACCATCTGGTACCCAACCCCTTTGACACCCAATTGCCCAGGACAATTGTGCACACCGACTCCCATACGCACAATAACATCAGTGCCATGGTTGGGAGGCGTGCAAGCCGTAAGGGTGGCAAAGGTGGCCGAGCCACACGTGGTGGCCGTGGAGGATCCACTAGGGGACGTGGTTGTGACTTGCAGGGTGCCCCTGTCCCCCCCAGTCTGGAGGACCAGTCAGGGACACCCATGCCCCCCCCCCCCAAGTTGAGGGTCATGTGGCTGATACCAACCCTGATCAGCCCTTGTTGGACCAGCCCATTGTGGCAGCAGACCTGTCCGAGGGTGATCCCATCGCTGACATCCAGGTCAGCAGGTCCACTGCACATGCACCGGTGCACATTGGTGTCATCAGGGCACGCGCATCTATGCCAGATAGGTCATCTGCTGGCCCCCGTATCCAGGGTGTGGCTACATCCACCCCACCTCTCATACACCCTGCCAAGACTGTGTCGGTCCTAATTCATGCACCTCAGATCAGGCCTGACCCCATCCCACTACCCCCAATGCCTGCACCTACTCCCATGCTGAGTGTGCAATCCCACACACCCAGTACTGAGTCCACCACGGCTCCTGCCCCTAGTGTCCACAGCGGCGTAGGACACTCTGGATCCCCACCCCCTTCCAAGCGCAAGAGGAAGAGTGCACGTCCGGCACAGGCTGATTCCCCAGGCACGGCTGCACAGTCCGGCCCATCAAGGAAGCCAAGCTTCACAGACGCCGAACTGAATGCACTTGTTCAGTATGTGTCAGATCATGATAGGGAAATGGTCATCGTTGCAGGGTCCAAGACCACACATGCCAGACGCCAGGCACACTGGCAGACCATTGCTGACAGAATAAGTGCCCTTGGAGTAGTGAGGCGCACAGCTAGTGATTGCCAGAAGCGCTGGAATGACCTTAAGCGCAGGGCAAAGGATAAGCTGGCCTCAAGTCATGCCGCAACCTTGGTGACTGGAGGTGGGTCCCCAGCACAGGAAATAGAACTCACACCACACGAGTCCGTAGCTGGATCCTACGTCACCGAGGGACAACTCCAAGGTGTGGGAGATCTCCCTGATTACGAGGCATCATCCGGTGAGTGCACATGCATGTGTGTATTATCCATGTGCATGGTGTGTGTGTGAAGCATCCATGTTGGGTGCCTGTCAAGGGGGTGTGTGGCAGAGTAGATAGTGGCACCCATGTGCCTCATCCAGTATGTTCAGTGCAACACCATCTGCCCACAGCACTATCCCAACTGGCAACAGTGCACATATGGCCCTACACCATGGAAGTTGCCCTTGAATTGTCATTTTGTCACTACATTGTTGCTCATACTCCCCTGTCTATTCATCTGATGTCTTACATACCATTCCTATACTTTCCCCCAGCCAATCAAGTTTCATCTTCACATGCCTGACATGCAATGATACCACATGCTAATGCGTCCTCTGTATATAAATGCCAACCAACATGCTGTCATACTGTGGATGTTGCCTTGACATCCACCTCCTACCTGTGTGCTTTGGTACCGTCTGGTTTCGAGCCCCATTCCCTCACACTTCATGCTGCTCTTCATGGTCTATCTTCCCTGACTTCTACAGTTCAGACCATCGTGCCCTACTCACGACACCTGCTTGCTAACAGTCAAATGAGGGCACCCTGCCCTCCAATGCGACCCACCCTATTGCTGACAAGTGCATCTGAGCCTACTCAAAGCCAACTCTCACTGACATCTGCTCATACATGCCTTTGCCTGTCCCATAGACCCTTCACATGGTCCCTGTCCTCTCTCCTTGCTCCTCTTCCACCATCAATGGTGGGACCCGTTGGGGTGTACTCCTGGCCTCCTTCCAATCCTCAGAGGCCACAATTGATGTGCATGGTAATGGGAGCATCTCAGTCCAAGGCCCTTAGGCCAACCTCATTCTCCTTGAGAAATGCTAGCCACATCTCATCAACTTCCTTACCTCTCCTGCTGTCCCCCCTCCTCTCTCCTCATCAATCCTGCAGTGCCTCCCTGCACCCTCCCATGATCCTTCTCCGCCTCCCACTCCAACTCCTACACATGCTGCACCTCTGATCTCTAGCACTCCCCGTAAGTCCTCCAAGGCTGTCAACCTCCTCCACAATTACACTCCTTTCACTGCGGCTGCATCAGGCATTCCTCCGATATCTGTCACTTACATGAGGTTATGCACCTTGACATCCTTGGTCTCATGGAAACATGTCAGACGGCCAGCTCTGTCTGCATCCTTCACACACTCCTACCTGATGTTCAGGAGACCCTCTCCTTTGCCCGCCACTACTGTGCAGGGGGTGTGTGCCCTTGGCTTCCCTGAGGGTATTCCTGCCACTGTCACTCCTACTTAGACCTACTCCACTCTGGAATGGCTTGTGTGACGTCTCTCTCTACCACACCTTGACATTCACAAACTGTGCGTACTGTGTCTGGGAAAACTGGTCAAATGTACTACTTCCTTTCTGAGTGTCCTCACCTCTCCTCCTCACTCATGTCCCCAGACACAGAAATCCTCTTCCTTGTTGCTGTACGCATCCACCTGCATGCTTGTTGACCCCCCCATGTGACCTTTCTGTGACCTCAGCAACTCCCTCTCACCCTCTAGACTCCCGTCTGTCCCTACTCATTCTGCAGGGCACACTCTTGATGCTCTGATCTCATCTGACTTTCCCCTCTCCGTCCATCTCTGCACTCCTCTCTCCTGGAGTGATCACATTCTCCTCTCCTCCCAGCTCACCCTCACCACACCAGAGGCAAAGCCACCCTCACCACTGTCACACACCTTCTTGGTATTCCAACCCATGAAGTGTGTGTCAGTCGAGGCTCATGCTGCCAAAATCTCCCCCCCATCCAGCTCCCCCTTAGGCTCACTCCCATCCTGACAGGGCCCACTCCATGCTCCACTCTATGTCAGGTACACTGGATGTCTTTGCCACGGTCATGACCACCTGTCTGAAGCCCCATGCCAATGCAGAGTCCTGGCATGACTCGGATCATGTGAACCCAGACCACAGGTGCCGGGTGGCAGAGAGGGAATGTCCTGCATCATGCTCATCCTCTGGCAAACTGGCCTGCCACATGCTCCAAAGGCAATAGCGCCTCACCCTTTTCACCAAGATGAGATCCCCAATCCAAGGGCACATATCTGCGGCATGTGACAACTCTGCAGGACAGATAGAAATCTGCAAGGACCTTGCCGAGGCAGATGCAGTGTGTACCTCCCCTGTCCCCTCCGAGCCCACAGCACTGCATGATTGTCTCTGTACCCCTATAGGCCACCCCCCCCAGCACTTGTCTGCGCCTAACACCATCTGCCCTTGACGTTAAGTCCTACTTACCTTGTACAGCACTTCCAGCCGCCACTTCCCCTTGCACATCATTGTGCCACCCACCCCTGCACTTGCGTGACATGAATGACACCAGCACCAGTAGGATTGTTGACTGGCATCCCCTACTGCCCCACCACCCCTCAGTGCTCCGCTGTACCTTCATACATTTCTGGACCGGTGCTTCACGAATGCTATATGATTCCTTTACAGGTGATGGGGAGGTGGAATCTCATTGTTTACTGCATTTTGTTGATGTAGACAAGGCACTGTGCATCGTGGCCAATTTGGACTAGCAGATCCATGTACAACATGTCAACTTATTGATGTGATGTTGCAATGTCAGGACCAGAGTGGTAGAAATCCAAAAAAGTTGCCCTCCTCTCCCTCTTCACTTGGTGGCTATGTCACATGCCATGTGTGTGATGGCATGTGCCTTTGACATGGCAATCACCGGCCAATGTGTGATGGCAGTGCTAGGCAGCATGGTGAGCAGGCGTTGCTCTCCAATCTGTACATTGTATGCCCTGAGCCTCCCCTACAGACCCAGTGATGGTGAATGCATAGGAGGTCTCCCAGTCATGTGGGACATGTGTCGTAGAACTACTGCCTCTGTTGTTCATCAGCCCTTGTTGCATGCCATGGTGCTAATGCCTGTTTCCATTTTTCTCTTTCATGTCTTTGCAGGGGACGAAGCACTTGTTGATGCTGGGGATGTGGTGGTTGAGCCGTCCCAGGAGGGCAACCCGGGCCGACCTTCCACAAGTGAGGGACGTGGTGTGTTTGTGGGTGAAAACCCACAAGTGCTGCAGGTCGTGCTGTCGAGGGGTGTCTCTGGGGGTTCCTCCCCCGAGCAGTATTCAGGTGTAGACTCGGAGGATGACACCTATGTGCAGTCGCAGGTGAGTGTTCTTGGGAGAGAATCTCCTCTGTCCGACCCACCTGCAGCCGGGCCATTGCCCTCAATGGGGATGTCAGTGTCGGCAGCTCAGCCTCCGGTGGTTACGGATGCAGGGCCACACCACACAATCTCTGATCCTGTTCCTGGGGCTGCAGATCAGAGAGGGAATGCAGTCCTGCAGCCTGAGGCCTTGCCGGCACAGCAAGGCGCAGTCCGCCTTGCCCCAGGCAGGTGTGGTGCCCGTCAACGTGGTGGCCGTATGCCACCTGGCAATACCGCTTGGGAGCAATCCATCTACGGTATGGCCAACCAACAGGCAGCATCATCCGAGATGATTGCACAGGCCATGGATAGGGTGGCCACTTCCATTGTCCCCCCAGAAAGGCTGATGGAGCGACTGGAGCAGGCTACAGAGTCCATCAGCCAGGCACACAGGGAGGATATGTTGGCGTCCAACAAGGACAGGCGGGCGGCACTGGCGACTCTGCGGGAATCACTTTCCATGGAGTCCCAGCGCCACAGGGAAGGCCTGAGGGAAGAATTCCGTCACCTCAGGTCGACCCTGTTAGAGCTTGAGGCTTCATCCCATAGAAGGACAGAGGAGCAGCTGGAGCGTCTGACACGGACGCTCTCGGCCGAGATGCAGGCAACTCGTGCGGAGGTCAGGTCATCCCGGGAGTTACTGCATGGGGACCTCCGCATGATTATAACCCAGAACCAGAACTACCAGACCCGCCTGCTTGCAGCCATGGAGGAGCAAACTCGTGCTTTGCGTGGGCTGCCTCCCATTGTCACACCATCTTCTGAGGCAGCTCCCCCACCTCCTGAGTCAGCTGCAGGGTCTGGCCAGAGCGATAGCGACTCATCTCCCACAACAGAGTAGCCGTGTGGGCCACGAGCCTATGGGGTGTTTTAGTTTCCCATGATCCACACAAGTGGATTGTGGCGTGCATCCTGTCCTCGGACCTCATAGGTGGCCCCCCCCCCCCCGCCGGCCCTTTCATGGCCATTTTTTCTCAATTTTCTTTTTTCTTTTCCAAGAGTGTTGCCTTGTGTGGGTACCTGGGCATACACTGTATTGTGGCTGGGCACATGCAGGCTTGTCCTGAGTTTGGTTTAGATGCTTGGGTAGCAGACATCCACACCCCTCCTGCTTCCGTTTCCATGGGCTTGCAAAGGGTGTGCCCAAGTGACAGCAAATTACACGGTGACATTGGACTCCCATGAGCTGTTGGCCAGTCCATAGTCAATACTGTGTAGACATTCATAGTGTACATTGTTGTTGCACCTAACTATGCATGATGGTTTGATATGTGCCTCTACTTACATATGTTGCTCATGTTTTGCAGGTATTTCACACAGTTCTTCACACGGGCATACTCTCTGGAGTCAGACTACATGTCGGTAGATGTGCACTGACGCTTTTGCGTGGCGCCATCACTGTACATCTGGACGGTGAGGACATACCAGCAGAATCAGGTAATGAGACTACCATTGATTACATGCATTGTGTCTTGTTTGGGTGGGCTTCAGGGTGGGTTGGTGTGTAATTTGATTGAAATTACTCTTACACAGGTTTGTAGTAGTGGCTCCAGCGCGGTTAGCTGTTCAAGTGCGGCTATGTTCCATTTGGGGCACTGCTATTTGTGACACCGGTGTCATGTTGTGATGGCCAGTTTGTTTGCTCTCACATACCATGACATGGTGTCCTCAGTGGCGGGACTGTGAAGGGAATGGGTGACATGGCAATGTTGTCATGTAGTGAATCGCCTGTGGCAATGCATATTTGATTGATGGAGTTGTGTCTTCTCGTTGTGATGCATTGCTGGTGTATGTGTAGGTAGGGGTGCACACATAGTGACACTTCCATGTTAACAATCTCAGGCTGATGTGTATCTGACAGTTTATTGTCGAGTAATTTTGTGACATTGTCAGGTAGTGTCATCATTGATTGTCAGATGGTATGTGCCAGAGCAGTGTGCACTAGCCAGCACTGTGATTCCTAGGTGAAGAAGTTGGCCACCAGTTGCGTACGGGCTGCCACCCCCCGTGCCCTTTCCCCTCCCATGCGCAGCGGGCGTGCATGTGGTTGTGGATGTGGGGGCACCACCATGTTCACGGGCAGGCCCCGGCGTGTTGCAACGTTGTGCAGGACACATGCTGCCACTATGATCCTGCACACTATTCGGGGAGCATATAACAGCTGCCCGCCAGAACGGTCAAGGGAGCGAAAGCGTGACTTCAGCACTCCGAATGTGCGCTCCACTATGCCCCGTGTTGCAATGTGGGCTGTGTTGTACCTTACCTCGGGTGGCGTGGTGGGGTTCCGGATTGGGGTCATCATGTGGGGGCTGATAGGGTAGGCACTGTCCCCTGCGGAGGTGGTGATGGGTATCATTAGTGGTGTTGTGTCATGACCCAGTATCTGACATGCATGCATGTGCAGTGGCATTCATGCTCACCAAGCAGCCATGTATCTCCATGCTGGCCAGCCTCCAGGTCCCGGCATAGTGTAGACATTCTGTAGATGAAGCTGTCGTGGGTGGACCCGGGATAGTTGGCATATACTGATGTGAATATTCCCTTGGCATTGCATACAACTTACACGTTGATGGAATGCCAGTGCTTGCGGTTTCTATAGATGTGCTCTGTTGCCCTGGGTGGACGTAGAGCCACATGTGTGCAGTCAATTGCACCAAGCACTTTGGGGAATTGAGCCACACCATAGAATTCCTGGATGCACGTCCGCCTTTCTGCATGAGTCCTGGGGAGATATATGTGCCTGCGGACTGATGGCCGTGCAGTGATGATGTTCAAGACCTGGTGTAGGCAGCGTGACTGCGTGGCCTGTGACACACCACCCACTATGGCACTTGTCCGCTGAAAGGATCCAGTGGCCAAGAAGTGCAGTACATTCAGGACCTTCTGCAGGGGGCTGAGTGCTTGGGAGCACAGGGTGGGTGATGTGAGGTCATCCTCCCACTCACTGACCAGGTCCAGTATGATGTGTGCTGGAAACCTGTACCTCCCATACACCTGGTCATCAGGCATCCCGAATAGGCTGGTTCTGGGTGTGAATATTCTGGCCCTGACTCTCCTCCTCCTCCTCCTTTGGTAGCCCACTGCCACTGCTGCTAGGAACGGTAGGTTCATCCTGGCATCTGGCTTGTTTATTGATAAGTGCGCAAATTAATGCCTTGTGCGTGTTCTAGGCGAGCGTGTGACCCTCGCACCCCTGGAATCTAGTTCCCACTCCAATAGCGTGTGGAAATTCCCACGCAGCAGGCATACAGGTGCGCTGACGTACTTGCGTGTGTAAGTGCCCGCGCACCCCTGTAATACACGTACATAGGCCAATCGCGTGTACGCGCACTTTTGGCCAATTACACGCGATGTAATACACGTACATTGGCCAATCGCGTGTACGCGCACTTTTGGCCAATTACACGCGATGTAATACACGTACATTGGCCAATCGCGTGTACGCGCACTTTTGGCCAATTACACGCGATGTAATACACGTACATTGGCCAATCGCGTGTACGCGCACTTTTGGCCAATTACACGCGATGACACTCTGACGTGCAGTATTTCCACGTGTGCTCCGTCATCAAGTGCTGAGTGGGGAACGCCCGTGCGGATCACGTCAGACGCGCTTACGCGGTGAGGGACTCTGGTCCAATAGAATCGCGTATGCGTGCTGATGCACTTACGCGCTAAGGCCCTTTCCTCGGATTTCACGCTGACGTGCAGGAATTTCACGTGCCAAATCACTCCGTATCAAGCTGGCCACCCGAAAACACACGGAACACCACGCTCCTGCCCAGAAGGCCGAGTTACTGCCCCCCCAGTGCCCTGTGCAGCCTCCCACGTGCTATCTGCTGCTGCCTGCCTGCCTGCCTGCCTGCTGCCACCGTGCCCTGCCATTTGGTGCCTGCACATCAGCCATCTGCAGGGGTCCAGTTGCTGTGTCCACCCCTGCTGGAACTGAAGACTCCCAACTGGGATTACATCGCTCCACAGCCCAGCCCCAGGACCCAGTTGCCCACCCACACCTGCCTCTGGGGTTGCCATGTCGGGCACTTCGACATCTGGCACCAGTGGCAACCCCAGGCCAGAGGGGCAGAGGGGCACCAGCTTCACTGCCACCGAAGTTGGTGTCCTGGTGGAGCATGTCCTGGGGCAGTATGATGCCCTCTTTGGATCGTCCCGCGCCAGCAAGGAAGGACGGGAGAGGATCTGGGCCGACTGTGTGGTTGCCATCAACGCGGAGGGGGTGGCAACCCGCAACGTCCAGAAGATCAAGAAGCGCTGGGAGGACTTGAGGTCCAGGACCCTTGTGAAGGCCCGGCGCCTCGTGGAGGGGGGCCGGGGCCGCATGAGTTCCATCCAGAAGAGGGTCCTGGAACGCGTACGCCCAGCGCTCCACGCCCAGGTCCTTGAGAGGGAGGCCCGTCTGGAGTTGAGCGGTAAGTGTGCAAGCATTACTGTGTGAGACAGGGCATGTTGCGGTGTGCTGGTTCTATGATACTTGCCTGTATGTGTGCCATGGGCCATGTATGCATGTATGTGTGCAGGGACATCATGGTAATGCATGTGCGACCAGTGATGTGTGACCCACATGGTTGTTGCATGTGTTGAAATGTGGCATGGGGAGCCCTATGCAGATTTAGGACATGAGAGCATGCCAGTCTCTGTACCTGGACATGGATGGGGGTGAAGGATGGGTGCTGATGCCAGGTACATATATGGTAGCCATGTCTGTGTGCCTGACCTGCGTGTCTGTGACTTGTGCATGCCATGGATGCATGACACATGTGTGTGACAATGCACAGATTCTGTGACGCACCCAACTAACCCTTGTTTCGCCTGTGTTCGTTGTGTTTGGGGCCAGATGGATGTGACTGAGGTGAAGTGTGTGCATGTGATATGCATGAGCCATGATGCATGTGAGTCACATATCATTGAATGTTTCAAGAGTCAATTGGACATGCATGGAAATGTGCATGGCATGCACCATGCCTGTTACTGTGTGTGTTTTGCCTGGACTGACCCATGTGTTGTGGAGGGACATGATGGAAGTGTACTTTGACAGGGGTGCTCATCTGCTATTGCTTCCTGTCTAGGGGACCATTTTACAGTAGCCTGATGCTTGTGTCCTTTGTCTCCCTCTACGCAGCGGCTAGTGAAGAAGAGGGCGGAGACGGCGCTGTGGAGCAAGGCGGCGGGGATGCCCCCACGGCTGCAGCGGAAGGGGTGGGTGAGCCCCCACAGGGGCCTGCTACGGTGGGAGACGGCGAGGAGCCATCCAGGTTGGTGGTTTGCACAGAGGAGGAGGAGGCCGACACTGGTAAACACATGGGGCCTGGTGGGAGCATCCCTGCTGGTGCAAGTGGTGCAGTCCAGGGCCAGGGGCAGGAGGCAGCACAGGTCACCGTGGAGGTGCCTGTGCATGTCGCTGTCCCTGACCCTGTGAGTGCACCACCATGCACCAGCAGGGATGCCCCGTCCCAGGCCCGTCCGCAGGTAGTGGGGATGTCCATGTCAACTGACTCCCCTCCACCTGCGGCCGTGGGAACCCCTGGCCGCGTGGAGCAGGTCCTGATTGGGGTCGCGATGCGCACGGCTGTGATTCGTGATGACGTGCGTGCTTCCCGGGAGGAGCACGCACGTCATCACGAAGTGCACCGTGCCGACGTGGCCCAATTGGGATCGGCCATGTTCGGGGGGTTCCTGCATGTGTTGGCCAATCTGACGGCCCTCTCCTCCTCTGTGCAGGCTATCCAACGGTCGTTCTCCTTGCCGTCTTCCGGCCCAGATGCCACCATGGCCCCCTGTGGACCTGCCCCGACCAATGCAGCCAGCTCGGTGGGGATCCCATCCCTGCCACAGTTGGGAGTCGGAGGTCCAGCAGGGGTGGACGACACAGCAAGTGGACCCCAGCAGATGGAAGATGTGCCGGCATCATCGGGCAGGGCACGTGCACGACGGCGTCGGTGGTTACCATCAGCCTGGATGCCGTCGTGCTGGCAGAGGCAGTGGCGTCGGAGGCAGCAGCGGGCTCGACGTGGGAGGCATCATGGCTCAGGGCCATCAAGATCAGAGGGGCAGGCATCGGCCGGAGGGCAGGGCAACCCTGGCATGGCGGTGTGTTCCGTGTGGGAGGAGTTTGGCCAGCGGATAGGTGCGGAGCGGCAGCGGGCGGAAGAGGAGCGGCTCGCCATGGCCAGGGCGGAGATCTCCATGCATCGGGCATTGAGGCGGGCTGAGTGCCTCGAGGAGGCTCGCAGGGATTTTGGTGAGCACATGGGGTTGTCCCTGCGAGACCTCGGGGCCAGGACAGAGTCCCGCCTCCAGGACATTGACATGGAGTTCGAGGATGCCCTGGCCAGCATCACCAAGTGAGCCGCAGGACTAGCCCGCTGCCTTTGTATATAGTTTTTTAGTTAGTTAGTGCTAGGTTTCCTTTATTTATTTTTATTATTTTGGACCGCTCGGACAATGGCCACTTTTTTGTACATATTTATTTTATTTGTTAGTATTAGGTTTCATTTGTGCTGTTGGGCTCATGGACCCTGGAACATTCCTGTATATATTGATATATTTTGGGAGATACATTTTTTAAATTTTTTATTGTTTACACCATGACGTAATGGTTTTTCTTTGATTTCCTACGACATGGTTTTGCTTTGGACAAATTATATTTATTTTTTAATCCTTTGTTTTTTGGTTTATCATTTTTGTTCTCGGACATGGACCTTTTATTTACTTTGCCACATAGTTGTAAGTTTTATTGGTTTACTTGATTTGTGTTTTTAATACATTTTTATATTATCTTACACTTGTGTTATTTTCTCTTTGGTTTCTTACATGTCATGATATGGGTTTTGACATTCACTTGCACCCATTGTGTATGTGTGTGTGACAGACATGTGTTCTTTTGCATACTTGCCTTTGGGGTTGTGTCATGTGATTGCATTCACTATGTGGGTGCATGCAATCCTTGCCTGGGTGTTTGTGCTGGGTATGCTGGCCATTACTGCCATGATTGTGTATCGTCAGGACCTGGGGCCAGGGGGAAATGGGTGGGGGCCTGCTGGCAGGTTCCCCACAGTGCTGGGGGTGGTGGGAGACATGGGTGGGGGCCTGGTGGAGGGTGTCCCTGGTGGATGGGGGGTGGGGGTGGTGGGAGACATGGGTTGGACATGGGTGGGGGCCTGCTGGCAGGTTCCCCACAGTGCTGGGGGTGGTGGGAGACATGGGTGGGGGCCTGGTGGAGGGTGTCCCTGGTGGATGGGGGGTGGGGGTGGTGGGAGACATGGGTTGGACATGGGTGGGGGCCTGCTGGCAGGTTCCCCACAGTGCTGGGGGTGGTGGGAGACATGGGTGGGGGCCTGGTGGAGGGTGTCCCTGGTGGATGGGGGGTGGGGGTGGTGGGAGACATGGGTTGGACATGGGTGGGGGCCTGCTGGCAGGTTCCCCACAGTGCTGGGGGTGGGGGTGGTGGGAGACATGGTTTGGACATGGGTGGGGGCCTGCTGGCAGGTTCCCCACAGTGCTGGGGGTGGGGGGGGTGGGAGACATGGGTTGGACATGGGTGGGGGCCTGCTGGCAGGTTCCCCACAGTGCTGGGGGTGGGGGTGGTGGGAGACATGGGTTGGACATGGGTGGGGGCCTGCTGGCAGGTTCCCCACAGTGCTGGGGGTGGTGGGAGACATGGGTGGGGGCCTGGTGGAGGGTGTCCCTGGTGGATGGGGGGTGGGGGTGGTGGGAGACATGGGTGGGGGCCTGGTGGAGGGTGTCCCTGGTGGATGGGGGGTGGGGGTGGTGGGAGACATGAGCAGGTGTGCAGGGTAGTTCCCTGTGGTGTGTGCTGCCTGCAGGGGCCGTGGAGGGTGTACAGGTAATGCCTGGGAGCACACAGCCATATCGCGTGTGGGACTTCCCGCGCACCCCTGAAATCCACGTACCCGGCCATATCGCGTGTGGGACTTCCCGCGCACCCCTGAAATCCACGTACCCTGCCATATCGCGTGTGGTACTTCCCGCGCACCCCTGAAATCCACGTACCCGGCCATATCGCGTGTGGAACTTCCCGCGCACCCCTGAAATCCACGTACACGGCCATATCGCGTGTGGAACTTCCCGCGCACCCCTGAAATCCACGTACACGGCCATATCGCGTGTGGAACTTCCCGCGCACCCCTGAAATCCACGTACACGGCCATATCGCGTGTGGAACTTCCCGCGCACCCCTGAAATCCACGTACCCGGCCATATCGCGTGTGGGACTTCCCGCGCACCCCTGCAATCCACGTACACGGCCATATCGCGTGTGGTACTTCCCGCGCACCCCTGAAATCCACGTACCCTGCCATATCGCGTGTGGTACTTCCCGCGCACCCCTGAAATCCACGTACCCTGCCATATCGCGTGTGGTACTTCCCGCGCACCCCTGAAATCCACGTACCCTGCCATATCGCGTGTGGAACTTCCCGCGCACCCCTGCAATCCACGTACCCGGCCATATCGCGTGTGGAACTTCCCGCGCACCCCTGCAATCCACGTACCCGGCCATATCGCGTGTGGAACTTCCCGCGCACCCCTGAAATCCACGTACCCGGCCATATCGCGTGTGGAACTTCCCGCGCACCCCTGAAATCCACGTACACGGCCATATCGCGTGTGGAACTTCCCGCGCACCCCTGAAATCCACGTACCCGGCCATATCGCGTGTGGAACTTCCCGCGCACCCCTGCAATCCACGTACCCGGCCATATCGCGTGTGGAACTTCCCGCGCACCCCTGCAATCCACGTACACGGCCATATCGCGTGTGGGACTTCCCGCGCACCCCTGAAATCCACGTACACGGCCATATCGCGTGTGGAACTTCCCGCGCACCCCTGAAATCCACGTACCCGGCCATATCGCGTGTGGAACTTCCCGCGCACCCCTGCAATCCACGTACCCGGCCATATCGCGTGTGGAACTTCCCGCGCACCCCTGAAATCCACGTACACGGCCATATCGCGTGTGGAACTTCCCGCGCACCCCTGAAATCCACGTACACGGCCATATCGCGTGTGGAACTTCCCGCGCACCCCTGAAATCCACGTACCCGGCCATATCGCGTGTGGAACTTCCCGCGCACCCCTGCAATCCACGTACCCGGCCATATCGCGTGTGGAACTTCCCGCGCACCCCTGCAATCCACGTACCCGGCCATATCGCGTGTGGGACTTCCCGCGCACCCCTGTAATCCACGTACACGGCCATATCGCGTGTGGAACTTCCCGCGCACCCCTGAAATCCACGTACCCTGCCATATCGCGTGTGGAACTTCCCGCACACCCCTGCAATCCACGTACCCGGCCATATCGCGTGTGGAACTTCCTGCGCACCCCTGAAATCCACGTACACGGCCATATCGCGTGTGGAACTTCCCGCGCACCCCTGCAATCCACGTACCCGGCCATATCGCGTGTGGAACTTCCCGCGCACCCCTGCAATCCACGTACCCGGCCATATCGCGTGTGGAACTTCCCGCGCACCCCTGCAATCCACGTACCCGGCCATATCGCGTGTGGGACTTCCCGCGCACCCCTGTAATCCACGTACACGGCCATATCGCGTGTGGAACTTCCCGCGCACCCCTGAAATCCACGTACCCGGCCATATTGCGTGTGGAACTTCCCGCGCACCCCTGTAATCCACGTACCCGGCCATATCGCGTGTGCAACTTCCCGCGCACCCCGGTATGCACGCACACGTTTATTTTTTCTCTCAGCGCGTGTCTGTGTTTGTGGGTACCCCTTTGTACGTCATTTGTCCTGGAGGGCCACAGTATTGGACATTGATCATGTCTGTATATAGGTGCTATTTGTTGGCGCACCTTTTAGCGCACATTTCTTGCAGGCGCAGAGACGCTACCGCCTGCTTTCTTGTGGCGGTCGTGTTTGTGCCTGTTTGTGCCTGTGCGCTGCTTTGAGCGTGCGCTTTTTTGCCCTATTCTATTCCATGAATACGTGTTGTATGCGAGCGTGTGGGCGTTCCGCGCACTTGCCTCCTATACTTTCCCGTGCCGCCCACATTCTTCCCCATTCCGAGTGTTGTGCCCCATTTTATTCCCCATTCCGAGTGTCCCGCCCTGTGTTCCGCCTACTTTAGAGCTGTGCGCTGCGCTCGGAGTGATAGCGCAGTGGCCGTGGCGCACGACGTTGGTTGACCTGTGCGCCGGCCTGCGCCGCGCGCTTTTTCCACGCACGTCCTCTGCTTTTCTTGCGCACGGACTTCCATGAATCGACGTGCGCTGGTTTCCCTGCGCTTTTCGCTAATTTTCGCCGCAGCGCACGTATTGGCCCCTCTGCGCCGGGATTTTCGGCGCACATTTATTCCATGAATCGGCCAGTGAGTGTTGTGGGGGGAATTAACGAGGGGAGGTGAGGAGGCCATCTGGGGAGTCGAGGGAGCTGGCACAGATGAAGAGGACACTTGGTGAAGGCCAAAGGGTCAAAAAAGCATTATTTTTTTCAGCAGTTTTTCTGATATTTGTGGCTATAAACTACACATTGCGACTGCATTCTGTAGCACATACAACGGAAATAGGTATCGTGAACTACCACCCAGGCAGTAACTGGGACCGACCCTGCTTAGCTTCAAAGCAAGGAAGGGGCCCTCTCAGGCCATGTTATCTAATGAATAAGCACAAGTTAAAAGACTGCTTTACCATTTAGAGCAACATGCTTTCCTCCCTTTGAAGCTAAGCAGGGTCTGTCCCAGTTACTGCTCTAATGGGCAACAATACACTTTAAATATCTCATAACACATGGCATCTGCATTATTTCTTTTAAAACCATGTTAAAACCATGTTACTGCCAGTCCTTGAAAGTATTGTGCTCTAAAGGACAAGCTGCCATGAGGCCCACATGAGAAGAACAGCTATCTTTGGGTAAGCAGCTGCTAATACGTGGAGAATTGCAAATCCAGCTTGCATGTGTGAGGCAAACTAGAATAACCTTTTGTTATATATATGCTCTATGAGAGACATTTACTTTGCCTTTTGAATTGCATTCTGGTATTTGTAGTCTCCCAATCAAGATGGGGAGAATAATGACACCATTTTACAGGTTTTGCCTAACATAGTTCTATAAGGATTTATATATTTGAGTGACACTATGGTATGTATACTTTTCAAGTTATCTTTATAAAGCACAATTTTGTTGAAAGCAAGACATTGTGGTGAGAAGGGGAAATGATGAGACGGCAAGTAAGTCATGCATATTTGCCCAGGATGTGGCAAGCTAGGTTTCAATCATGGGCATTGGTTCAGTTATTCTCCCCTCATTGGGGCTGCTCTCATTTCCTCTCTCAGGTTATTTTTCTGGTGTCCATTACTTTTTTTTTTTAAAGTGCAATGCTATTTTATCATGCACACTTTCTTCTAAGGGGAAGGTCAATTGAACTATATTTGAATAGAAGATATATGTAATATGTTGCATATATTCAGCTTTTGACTTTGGCTATGGGGCGAAAAATACCTGACCATATGTTGTTCTTGCATCCAGTCATTTTGTTCTCTTTGCTGTACTGCTTAAGTGAAGTTAGTGGGGGCCATGTGATGTATCACAACAGTCACCAAAAGACCAGCAACAAAACAAGGGGCTTGTTGCATGCTGCTTAACCAACGTGTGTAATCCTTGACAAATGATTTAATCTCACTGCGCATTGCCTAAACAAATTGTGAGTTCTCAAAGTTTGTCATCTTTTATATATAACACTAACACTGTCAAAAGTGATAAAAATCAGTCTGTGATTGATGAACGTCTTCGAGCGATGTCTTTGGGTGTATTTTCGAGGTTAACCTCTGAAGCCTGGGCATACGTTATTCTTGGAGCCGGTCATGAGAGATATTATCATACTTATTTATGCATGTAATGAAACAATAAAACAATATTTGTGTGTTTGCAATGGAAAAAACAGTTATCTGTGATGGTTTGAAGGGGGCACATGAGAAAACACTGATAAACGCATATTATGACATTTTTGGAAAACACTGGGGAAAAAAAGCCCCAGAAGTAAAAAGAAATAAACACTGAAAAAAGGAAACCCTAATTATAATTATACCCGTGGCTATGGCAAAAAAGTAATTTAAAACAAAATGTTTTTAGTTAGGGTGGGTTGTGCTTAGATAGAAAACACGAAAAAGTGAAATTTTACTGACAATTTTGTAGCCACCGGACCCCTCTCCTTTACCCTCTCCCCCACCCCCAGATTGAACATTTTGGAAAAGATATGCTAAAAAATAAAAATGCAGTTTCGGCCTACTCCCCATTCATATCATCACAGACAAAATGGTCAATTGTTTCTCGAACGCACAGCCAAAACAACTGCAAGTGTTTTAAAATATACAGTGAGCATGGGCAAAGGCCATTGCTAGTGTCCTGTTTGTGTACGGCCATGGCCCAAGGCCATGGCTAGTGGCTTATTTGTGTTTTTAAATATCCAGTGGATATGGCCCGTTTTTGTGTTCTAATATAAAGAGGCCATGGCCAGAGGCCAGTAATGTCGAAAAAAGCCATGGAATAAAAAAAAAACGTGTAACTCAAGGAAAAAAAAGTTTGTTAAAGTGCAGTTAAGGTGAGTAAATATGATGCAACAAACCCCTTGAAATTCAGTGCATTGGGAAACTCAGGATTGGCTTAACTCGGCACAATCCCATTGCAAAGCCGAGGAGCGCAAATATATAATACGAGAAGGAATTGACAATTCCATAAAAAATGTCATTATGGGGGATATTGTATTTTAGGGGAGATCAATGGGAATGCACCAAAGGGCATTGCTAGTGGTCTATTAATGTTTTTTTTAAAATACTGTGGGCACAGCCGAAGGCCATGGACAGTGCCGCAGAAAATATCTATGAAAAAACTTTAGTTTCAAGGAAGTTAATGTAAAGACTTAATGCAGAAAACCCCCTGAAATTCAGCGAAAGCCATCTTAACATCACGCCCCCTGTTGCGCAACCTATGATCACAATGATAACATCACAGGTAACATCACTAATAACATCACTGGTGACATCTATACAATCACTGATGGCATATCTGGAGACATCACTGGTGACATCACTAATAACAACACATATGTCATTAATGATTATTTAACTAATGGCATCAGACAGAAGATCACTCTAGGTATTTGCACATATTTAGACCACTCCTTAATGTATACATATGTGATCATAACATTTTAGAATAGTTCTTAACAATTAAGTACATTGTTTAAAACAGTAAACAACTGCACATGCAACATATCACTACTTTTGAAGCTTTCCTTTGTAGTACTTTATTAAAAGATATCTGAATTATAAATATCAAATATTTTACAAATGTTTAATTTCTTTTAATCGCAATAAAGTTAAAAAGTACACTGCTTAGAATGTTCCTATTTGTGCCAAATATATGTAAGACATGTTCACTATAATAAAATATGAATATACAGTTACAAGAAAATACTATAAATAAATAGAAAGAGACACATGTACAACCCTAATTATTTACTACATTTTAAAGTAAACATATGAAACTACTTATTGTAAGAAAAGTGTGTGCAAGTATCATTTTCTAAATTACATCAGAAGTGTTTTCAAATAAGGAGCAACTTTGTATGAGGATGTATTTTAAGATTTCTATACACGGGTATTGAAAAAAAAAGAGATTATTACTCTAAATGATATTTGTGATGTCATCTTTGATGTCCTGGATGTTAGTTTTTTTTAGTGCACTGTGGTGGCACGAGTTATGGTTGCTTAGCGTACCATAACTTGCACATTTCTGGGTTTTTTCGATTTTACTTCGGACCATAACGTCCCTTGAACAATGTTTTTTTCACTGAATTTCATAGGTTTTTAGTAGCGCAACTTAACCATAACACCCCTTTAAAAAGGCTTTTTCACTGATTGTATATATTCATAAACTTTCTGTATTAGGTACAGTAAAAATAATATATATATTTCTTTTTACACAGAAATGTCTACTACCTTAGAATGGCTGCAAGAACATTTTCCTTGTGACGAAATAATTGAACACATTGATACTAACTTTGCATCAGGCCATGCAGGTGGCTGGCTGCCTGATGTGCCAGCCTTCAGGGGACACCACCACCAGCAGGTGTGAATGGGAGTGTGAACGAGGTGCAAATGGGAAGCAACATTAACATGTAGGATTAATAGAAGTGCTTTTAATCCTGCAAGTTAATTTTGACATATCAAAAATACATGGCCTGATACAAAGACCGGCATTGGCCACACATACACACAATACACACACACACACACTCACAGACAAATGTGCGATTGACACACTTCAAAACTCTGTTGCGTATGCTGAACCTTCAGACACCCAGGGACGCCTCTGTCATAGGTGTTAGACGCTGTGGGGAGACTCAGGATGTAGCACCAGTCCACATGTGTGTCTGAGGAGCAGGACTGGGTCCCCGTCAAGTTGAACCTGCCAAGTCACTCGCCTCGTAGCACTTAACTTAGATCTCTGCCTTCTAGAATATGTACTATCATGCATGTATAACCGAAATTGAAAACCCTAAGACCCTCAATTTAAACTGATAGGACTTAAGAAAATAACCATTTGCTGAACCGCTCACTACTGTGGCCACCATGAGGTATTCTCAGAAATAAGGGACAGTCTTCTTAAAAATATAAGGCGCTCACATGCTTTAGTTTACCTAAAAACCGACACGTGGTAACACCTCTGCTACAGGAGCATTTAAAAGCACACTACTGGGCATAGCAGAGTGTGAAGAGCAGTCGCAAAACCTGCCTGGAGCATGAGTTTTTGATGAACATGTGCATAGCTGTCAAGTGCTCCTATATTATGCCCGATAACACAAGCCTGTTCTTGCTTTTGACTTCACATGCTGGAATTTGTAGTACCATACTTAGCACGGGAAACATGAAACTAAAAATCCAGTCATGCAAGGAGAAAAGCCAGCTACGGCTCTTAGCGGCTCACATGGCAGCTATGGACTTGGACATCAAGTAGTGGCAGGGAGTTTGGAAATGCAAGCAAAGCTCAAGAGTACACTGACTGGACAGCAGGATAGGAAGACAACCATTAAATGTAGCGTGAAGCATATCGGACTGAAACCAATGTTTGGCAGACTAGTTACTGATACAGTAATTGGAAGCATGTGTGTATTTATGCATTGAAACAACTTCCTCTATAGCACAGAAATCCTCCTTCGTTGTGTTTGAAAATGCCAGCATAGTCAGTTGTATAGAACCTCTTACCAGAAGTCTGCTAAATAGGCTCACAGTGTGCACCCCCTCAACTGACAACTCGGTGGCATTCCTTTTGTAAATGCCTGCACATTCTAAGACCGGCCCTCCTAATGAAAAACACCACACTTCTCTATATAAATAAATTATTGGCCATTACTTTATGTGTACTTTCCCCAAAAACAATGTTTAACACAGCATACAGACATTAAAAATAATACAGAAACAGACCTTAGAAAATCATCTGCAGTGAGAAATGTATCTATTAAAATAAAATGCACTCAGAAATATTATTGTCCCAAGTGTTCGGGCATGTACTTATAAGCATACATAGATCGATCGTACAAACATTTCCTATGCACCTTACCGTAATTTTACTCTTTTTTTACACATGCGAAATCAGGCAGCAGGCCGTGGCCATCTTGTGATAATCTTATCCGTTCCTGCATTGCTCAAGGTGAACTACCCTGGAGGTACAAATGCATATGCCCCACCCCTGAGTCTAACATCACCAAACCTAGTGATATGCTCCACCTATCTCCATAACATTACTATACAGCGTAGTAAAACAAACCCAAATATCACATACGTGATAACGTTACTTGACGCACAACCCAGAATATCAACACACATCATCTAACAACACAGCGCATCCCAATATGAAACCATACTTTTAAAGGAAATACCAAATTGTACAATCTGTAAAGTACTTTTATTTCACAATAAACGCTCCGATAACATCCGAAGACTTACAAATGCAAGCAAATAGTTAATTGTTTTCTTCGTTCTCGATCCACAAATGTTTGTTGTGAGTCACGCGATATTCCTGTGAAAACTTTGCATGAACTTCCGCTAGGCCAGCACAAAACATATGAAGTTGCTCCATATCGCTGGTATGGCATACGGGCATATGGGCCCGTGACAATCATCCCAAAAAAGTGTCACTGGCATCCAACCACTGACGTATATCTGTAGCTGACGGTTAAAAAAAAACCTTCAGTTGGTATCTGGAATCCATGACAATCGCAGAAACTCAAGATGAAGTGGTTTAAAAAAAATATCAAAAATGTGTCTCAGTAACCAATCTTATTACAGTTTATCATTTCAACTCAGTTTGGGCCCCTGTTGCAACTATTGATAAACACGGACGTCAAGCAATGATAACTCAAACAAAAGAACGTGCAAATTACTCTTTAGTTTGCTGTACACGTTATTGCTACGGAGTATGGTGAGCTTGAAATGGGATGCTAACGCATGATGCTACAATCAGAGAGCTAAATAAAACCAAAAAGAACAGATACACAGAATTTTAATTAAATATTAGTGTTCAATTACGCGTTTGTGAACCTGGGGGATTCCACGACTGCACTACACCCATCTCAATGCTGCACTGCCCATATCCCCACGACAAAAAAACTACACATATAAGTTCTAATTGCGTGTCATTGCAATATACCACACACAACACACAATACAATTTACCCCACCAATATTGTCACCGAATTACAATTTGACTAGTTCGTGTAAAAAATCGTCCAAAGTAAAACTTACATAATATTCAGAATTTCCATTGTATCAGTGTAAAACAAGCACTCCGTCCATTTCAACAAATTTTCATAAAATGAAATTAAATGTTCCTTTGTCCAATGTTTGAATGGTGAACATTATCATATTTGAAAGTCTTACATTCCTCCCTTCATGCATTCTGTTTGCAATCCTCCCTTTGTTTCAAGGTCAAAAAACAATTGAACCTTATACTCTGTACCATGCGTCGGTCTGCTCAGCTAGGAAACAAAAATTCTACGGCACTAACCTTCACTCAGAATGGGAGCAGATAGCGCTTCACAGCACAGAGGCATTACAAATATTTTTCAAAAACATATGAATTGTGTGCTACCATTCAACAATGCGGGCAACCCACAGTCACGCCACACCACCTGGCAGCTCAGCCCATTTCCTGTTCACACAGCAACTCAAAAGCAACCTCATACTAAAGTGAAACAGCCAGTAGTGCATTGATTATATCCACGGACAACCACTACGACCGCGGACATGGTGAACACATCAGGGGCACCTGCCACCTAAACAAATACAGTATTTGACCCATCTCCTAATCCCCAACCCCCCAAAGCACTTCTGCACACCAGCACACTCCTCAAAATTGCATTTTGCCTCTGTTCGTCCGCCACGCTGTCAGTACACCTTCAACGAAAGCAGCAAAATTGCCTCCCTCTAAATTAGTGAAAGGCATTTGTGGCAAAGTAGTTTGTTTATGATTAGATCTCAAAGAAAATGTACAGAATCATACACCACAATCCAAAATATTTACTTCCAAAGGTATATTATAACGCAGTCCTATTACAAATTGTACAATCTTAACTGCATAGCCTACCCAAAACTTCACATACAAACTCTACGAATGAAACAGTACACAAACTTTTGTGTTCTGGATATTTGATGGGTGTTTGATTCTATGGGTGTGTTATGCTGCGTTGGTTGTGTCCAGGGTGTAGAGTCTTGGGTGCATGGCCTAACACACCTATAATACCAAACATTTTTACTGTGGTATGTGGGCTGCTTATAGGGGATATTGACCGCGGACATGGCAAACACATCAGGGGCACCTGCCACCTAACCAAATACAGTATTTCACCCATCTCTTACTCCCCAACCCTCCCCAGGCACTTCTGCATGCCAACACACTCCCTCTGTTCGCCACCACGCTGTTGGCGGATCCAAGATGGTGTGCGCATCGAAACAATGTGACGCACCTCACGCCTCACCCCAGCCAATCAGAGAACACGTTGCGTGTCTGCAGACATGACGCAAGCTGATTAGCCAATCAGTGTCCTGTCCCCGGAGCAAACAGGGAAGAGCGCCCGCGGAGCGGACATAGATATCACACATTTTTTTGCCTTACGTTTTGGCCGTTTATTTAAAAACTACTGGACTAATTTACACCAAATTAACAAAAGCATGCTTTCAGTACTAAGCCACCACTGCGCCAAGTTATTTTCCATTATGTCTATTTGAAAACAAGAAATTTTGGGACCTCTCCTATAACTTTGACTCCCCTAGACCAAACCTCATTAAAATGTGCAAAAAAATTCAGAGTGGGCCATATAATTTACAATGTTTGGTGAGGATTCGTCCAGGGGGAGCGAAGTTATAAGCCGCCCAAAAAGTGTTTTTCCTATGGAATTAGCAACTTAACCATAACTACACAGCCACTACTACCGTGGCTGAGTGATATTTGTAAAAGTGTTGAAAAAAATACTTAAAAAAATATAGGCATACCTGTACTGTCTTTTTAGATGCACATGTTGTTGAATGTACAAATAGAAATCTTGGAGAGTTTCATAGTATTTTTTGATGCAGCTGGCTGTGATTAACAGGAGATATGTACTGTGAGAGTTCAAGACTATGGGCCTCATTACACGGAAGGTGGTAAGGGTAAACAGTCACCGGTAAGGGTACCGGTGACCGTTAACCCTTACCGCCTTAATACGAGGTCCTTTTGTGGGACCCGACCTTAACGCCTGGTGTAGACCAGCCGTTAAAGTTGGGTCCCGCAAAGGGATCTTGGAGCTAATTACGGTACCACAATTTGCGGTACCGTAATTAGCTCCTTCCCCATTCCCATTATGCCCTATGGTGCAAAAATGGGAATGGGGAAGGGCCATGTTACCGGTATGGTACCGGCGGCTAACAGCACTATGGTTTACCTCCTTCCGTGTAATGAGGACCTATATGTGAAGTGTTGAACTGAGATGGCAGGGTTGCATGTAGAGTTTTTGGATGTGATTGGTTCATGGATGTGTGACTGTTTGAAAGCAGCCAATAAGGTACCATGAACGGGCGTGCACATCGGGGGATTAGAAAATCAGGGTTCCTGGTTGTGGTGTACAGCAAGACAGGGTAGCAAGAGTTATTTGTGTTGTGTGCAGTGAAGATGGATATGGCTATGACTTTGAGAAAGCAGAGGGTCTGGATTGTGAGTGATTTTTGGATCCATTTTTTAAAGGCGTACTGTGAGCAGTCTGTATTACCTGTAGATCTAGGATTGGAAGAATTTAAGTTTCCTGGTATGGAGTCTGAGGATATAAATGGGCATAATTGCTCCCGTTTTGCGAGAGTATGGTTACTTTGAAGCATCCAGACATCATTGTAGTTCACTGTGGAGGCAACAGTTTGGGCTATGGCACTGTTTTTTTTTTACAGTTTGCCACAAAGGATACATTTGCAAAGTTAATAGAACTGTTTTCATGTTCGAAGATTGTTTTTTCTCAGCAAAGACAAATGTGGAAACGTTCTAATTTATTTTGTCAACAAATCGTGAAAGCAAGGCGGAAAGTAAACAAAGCTTTGTGTGCATTTTTGCAGCATGTGTGAATGACATCTTTTCACAATGAAAATATTAAGTTTGATATTGTAAATATTTTCCAAAGAGATGGAGTGCATTTGACTGATGTTGGAAATTAGATTTTTGTTTTGAATATCCAAAAAGCATTTAGTATATAAAACTCCCCAAAAATTAAAAAGGGACTTTTACAAACCACCATTTTTTAACGAAAAACATGATGATAGATTTCAATTCCCCCCTCCCGCACCTGGAATTTTCCAGGTATCTGCAGAATATTATACTGTCCATGGACTACACCGGCTGCAAAAGGTCCTGTGATTTTATTTTAGTTCTAGTTTTTAATTGTGAAATGTGGCTCTAAAGGAACCTTTTTTGGGGGTAGTTCTGGTTTTCATATTTTTTTCTATTTTTTTTTTCTAGGGGAGGCAAGGAAGTAAAATGGGGAGGGAATGATGGCTAAGTGATAGGGGAAGATGTTGGATATGCCTTAAATCTAAGTTAGGGGCAGTGTTTCTCATGCTCCTTGACCGAAGCCTTAGAAGCAAACCAAAATGCTTCCCCCCTGCAGAGCGGTGTGTCGCAGTACATACAGAATACTGTGACCCTCAAAAGGTAAGGATCAACAGCAACCTGCATGGCCTGCAAGGCAGCCAGTGGGATCCTCTGCCCCATAGGAGTACGCTGTGTGTGGCAGGAGTGGTTGAGGAATATGGGGTAGATGAAGAATGCCTACTTCTCCCTGAGAAAGGAAAAGCCTTTGTCACAGCACCTGCGTGGTTGGATCGAGTGCAGCATTGCATGGAGGTGGTCCCAGATAAGTACTGCCCAGGTTTTATGCAACTGAGTACGACCCTGCACTCAATGCATTTCACCTGGGCAGCCCAAGCTTTTGGTATACCCCAAATGGTGGTAAAAAAACACCACACCCATGACTCTCTCCGGGGGATGGAAGTTGGAACTTCCTCTACCTCATCTTCCTGGTCCTCTTGCTCTGGCTCTGCATCATCGAACATGTTCCCCTGTCCAGGCCCTCCAGGCGGTGATGGTGGTGGTGGCCCCTAGGAAGGAGGAATGGCCATAACAGATGCCATTGGGATGAGTAATATGATGAATTTATTCAGGTGTCTCTCCTAGATAACCAGATTGAGAATGACTAAAATTAATGGGTGGGTCCCTTCAGGGGAACCATCCACAGTCTGTGCAACTGTCTGTGGACTAAATAGGCCTTGGAAATGTGTAATTTACAGATCAACTAAGAATGGGTCTAGGAGCTCTAGAAGGGTGAACTTTCAACCTGAGACATTCTAAATTGGCCGAAAATGCTGTTTCAAACTGTCTGCGGGGCATTGACACCATCTGCGGACACAGTGTTACACCACACAGGTGTGGTCACATGATGACGTCTGGGGACATCCATGGTGCTTTTGGTTGTCTGTAGACCTCAGCAAGTGTGAGACGACGGGCGCATGCACAGGGATGTCCGCAAACGAGCTGTCAGTGGAACAATTAAAAGTGCATCATGTGAGACTGGACATGTCATGGCCCAATGTCCGTGGACACTCTATTTCATAAACAAACCCCAACCACTCGTGTGGTCTGCATGCTATTAATTGGGGGGTTAAATATATTAATTTATGACCGAATAATATATAAGATATCTCTAGTATAAAAAATACATTTATTTATGAAAGTGGTGGGGTATCAGAAAGGGAACCATAAATGTGAGAATTTGAAATTTCTACTAAATCATCACTGGGGGAGGGAAGGAGAGACGTTTTTTCAAGCCTTCTTTGATTTACATTTTGTGAATTTGATTTGGGTGATTGCTGGGGGTAAGGACGACAGGTACAAGTAGGACGGTGATAATCAACCTTTGTAATAACAAAAAGTTTTACTCAATTTAGAAGTTCTTTAAAGTCATTGCTAAAATTAATTCATGCAATTTTGAAGACACGATCATTAATTCATTGTGTACATTTGGGAATTGGGATTGTTGTAATTCTCCATAATTAATCTGTGGTATCATTTCTTCATGTAAACTATGTACTATTTTTTTTTATTTGATTTAATTGCATTGCAATTTTTACAAAACAATATACACAATCGCCAACTCTCATTGTCAGTTTCCTTAGTCAACAGTTTCCTTAATCAATATTTCCATCATCACATTCAAGGGTCCCTATAAGAAAAGAAGACATTATTATTTGAATGAGCTCTGAATAAATTAGATTATTTGTATTGAAAACTGTATTGTTTGCTACTTGAGATTTCATCATCACTCATTTCCTCTTTGGGAATGTTTTCTTCTAGACACTCAGGTGTATTTGCCATTTCTGTCACAATATAAAATGGTGATATTTGCTTATGAGAAATTAATGTCAAGGGACAACTGGAAGCAAATCCCATGGCTGTTTTTTTATTGATGCGGCTCTGTCATGTTGCAACATTTGGGTTATTTCCACCCTGATGATCTGCTGAATAACGGCCAATTGAAATCTTATAAAATCATTTTGGGTCAGGTTATGAAGGATAGAAGAGATGTTTTGGAATTCGCTACCAACTCGGATAGAGTACACGCCGTGATCAGCAGGATGATGGAGAGCCAGCCCTAATTAGTTTGGGGCACAACAATGGGAGACCGCTGGCTGATCACACGTGCTAGATTCGATTGCTTAAAGCTGAGGGAACCACATCTATATGGAGTGGGTATTCCGATATTTCAGAATGCTCTGGCATGCAGGGCAGCTAGAGAAGATCTGAATCATCTGTTATTGTTCTGCCCAGCGTACAAGTCTGTGTGACGGTGCACGCTACTGCCGGTCCTTAGGTCAGCAAACATTATTTCCTGTAGGCCTGTTGTTTTGTTCCTCCACGCTACGGACTCCATGTTGACAGAGTGGGCTCTTTTATCCCTTTTGAAGAGAGCAATCTACCAACAAAAGGGGTAGTTGGCCTACCCAACCTAAAGGGAATGTTTAAATATGAGGATATCATATTATGTATGCTAAAATACAGATTGTGTACAGGTTAATATGTATTGGTCATATTTAGATGCTTTCTTTCTCTTCTGACATTATCATGAATGATTTTTTATCGTAGGCTTATGCACTATGCACTTTAAACCAGTGATCTTGTATTGGATTGTATGTATTGGTTGCTACAGTTGCTGTCCACCTCTTTTCAACTGAAGAAAATGTATTATACTGATTTTATTGAACTGGACACTGTATGTGATGTGTAAGATGTAATAGTCAATTTTGTCATGCAATTTGTTTTGTATTTTTGTGTGTTTGATTGATTTTGTGATCCGAATAAACGTATTGACTGACTGAGAATGTTTATGTAATGAACAGTTATAATAGAGAAATAAATACACTCTACTTACTATTTGGTAAGAGGTTGTTTTGCAATGAGCTCCTTGTGTATCTCAGTCTGTATGAAGGGTTGTAGTAAAATGATAATATGAGGTGTACAGTTATGGTTGTACTTAGTGCATTGCATTATATTGTGTGCTAATTGAAATGTTGAATTGTACAAAAAGGTATATTTGGGTGTAGTAAATATAAGAAATGTTGTTTTATGTATATGTTTTTGTTGGTTAAAGGGTACGAAATATTCCATTGTCTCCTCTGCTTCTGGGTTTTGTTGATGTTACGTGAACTATATGGGTGGTATATTGGGGGTGAGTATAATATAAAGAACTTGTAGCAAATTAAAGAGGGTCTGGTAAAAACCTATAAAATTCAGTGAAAAAGCTTTGCTAAAGGGACGTTATGGTTACAAGTAAAATAAAAAAAAACATCAATATGGTAAGCTAAGCAACCATCCAACATGGCTCACTGCTAAGACTAACCAAAGATGGCATCTAGTTGCAATCTGAACGTAACACATATTTTTGAACCTAGTGGCAATTTGAGTTTTACAAATGTTCTCAACCTAGTTGCAATTTAATTGTATCCCATGATTTGAAACCCAGTCACCATCTAAGTGTAGCCTATATTTTTGAATTTGGCTCCTAGCTGCGTATCGAAATTGTCTTACAGTTTAGTGACACACGGGTGCAACTACAACTCCACTCCTACCTACACCTCACGTACACACATCTCTCTGAATACAACCACCACGTTTGTCCATGTTCCACCCATGTGAACCCTTGCCACCTCCATCACTCTAGTTGGCCTGACTAGTCACACAAGGCCACTAGCTCCAAAGTGTGGCTATTACCTTCAGAACACAGATAACAAACCTCAACTGTACTAAGCAGCTCCAAAGTTAGAGGGGCTCCATGGCAGGCGTGGAACAAGACTTCATCCCCTTGCTGCCCTCCCACCCCTGCATAGAAAGCATCTTATGGGGCATGCCCCCTCTACCATCCCTCCAACCCATCAGAACACCCAAGCTCACTCCCTCAATGTAATCTCACCTAACCCTCCGAGCACATGCCTCTCTTCCTCACACACCCTCCTCCCCCTCTCCGCATTATTTAATTTGTACAGTTCACCCACCATTAGTTTTCACTCTTCACCTGGTATATTCTCCTGTCAGGACCTTGTACCGGTTCCATAGAAAATAACTTCAAGACCTCCAAGGTTTTACCCTTTCCCTGTATTTCAATAACCATGTTATCTACTTTTAAATGGGAATGGGTCTTCCTTTTATTTTCCTTTATACACAGTTTATCATTTCAGCCAGCATTCTGCAGTGCTTACATTCAAAATTTACTTTCACTTTCACTTGTGTTCCTTGTATACTCTCCTACCGGGATTATGTAATACTTCAATTCACAATTCACTTTCACTTGTGTTCCTGATATACTCACCTGCCTTGACTCTGCAATGCTTCCATTCACAGTTCACTTCCACTTGGGTTCCTGGTATACTTCCCCGGCAGGATTCTGTAATACTTCCATTCACAATCACCTTTCAATTGGCTTCCTGGTATACTCAACTACCAGTATTTTGCAATACTACCATTCACAATTCACTTTCTTGTAGGTTACTGGTGTACTCTCCTGCCAGGACTCTGTAACACTTCCATTCAATATTGTCTTTCACTTGAGTTCCTTGTATACTCTCCTGCCAGGATTATGTAATACTTCCATTCATAAATCACTTTCACTTGCAATCCTGGTATACTCTACTGCCTGAACTCTGTAATAATTCCATTCACAGTTCACTTCCACTTGGGTTCCTGGTATACTCCCAGGCAGGATTATGTAATACTTCCATTCTCAATCACCTTTCAGTTGGGTTCCTGGTATACTCAACAACCCGGATTCTGTAATATTTCCATTCACAATTCACTTTCTCGTAGGTTCCTGGTGTACTCTCCTGACAGGACTCTGTAACACTTCCATTCAATATTAATTTTCACTTTGGTTTCTGGTATACTCCCCTGCCAGGACTCTTTAACACTTTAATTCACAATTCATTATTTTTAAGGACGTTCCCTTCACCTGAATCGTAGTTTTAATATCTTCTCCTTGCACAGTTCACAATTGGGTGTGAGTCCCAGACTTGGTACACATCCTTGCCAGGCTTTCCCAAATTATAATATGTACTGCTATCCACTTTCCCAAGTATACTGGCTTTAGCTCAACCTGCTTTCCAATCATACAATGGTTCTCTTTCTCTGTTCCTTGCATGTCGTGGACCTTCATACACTGTCCCAGGCTTCCTATCCCCCTGTTTGAGCTTCCCCAGCTTCTATTTGGTATTCTTTCTGGTATGCTGTAGAACGGACAAGGAGTGCCGGCTTCCCAACCCTTCTGTCGGGGCTCACTGACTTTTTTGGGGGGCTTTTTCATCCATTGCTTTTATCAAATCTGTCTGCCTTCAACCACCGGCTTGGACTGCCACGTCATCTGCCCCTGGGCCTCCGCTCTGCCTCCTTCAGCAGCCTTATCTGGTCACAGGGCTGCAGGGTGCATGCTCCTCCCTCAGGCTTGCTCTGGATGGTGTATCCAGGTTCGCCGTGACTCAGCAAGACCGTCTTGTTCCTTCTCGCATTGCGACTGGCTTTTGGAATTAATTTGCCTCTCCATCTTAGCTTTCCACTGCTGGTTTGGAATCTCCCAGCAGTGGTCATATGTTCCCTACAACTAGTATGCACACTGCTATTTGCAGTCATAGTAATCTTCATTATTCGATCCCTCCTCCTCGTCCCAGTCTTCTCATGAGGATATGTATGGGTGATTATGTTACCTTCACTAGGATGTTCTATCTCACAGTATTGCATGCATAAATTAGATGTAAATAAATGAGCGTCACTATCCCTTAGAGATGGGGAGGCATACCATGTCAATTCGGTTGAGCCACCCCTATTTCCCTGAGGGTGCTCTCCCACCATGTGGTCCTCCCACAGAGAGCCACCCCCAGGCTCAGTGTCAGGTAGCTTCTGTCCTTCCCGGTACTCATGAGGGGAGGTTTTCCCCGGGGAACTGGTGACAACCATCTCAGATTTGTCACAATGTTTAGAATGAAGATCACAGGGGAGAGGATGGAACCCTATGGGAGATTGGGTGGAGAAAGAGGACCCTCCCAATACTAGTGAAATTGAAGGGTGGGTAAACAAGGAGGTGGTTTTTGTTAGGCAAGCAGCATGTACATTTTTGTTGACCCCTCCCCTCACTTCATGCTTACCATAATTGCACCTAGGCTGTGGCACTGTTTGTCTCCTCAGGATCTCTTGAGAGCAAGGTAAAGTATAATCACCAGCAGACCATATGACATAATTACTGACCAGATCGACGAAAGTAAAAACAACTGGTGCTCAAGAGTACATATTGCACACCACCTCGATGGACCCCAGCCACAGGCACAACCACCCACCTGCACAAATTCACCTACATACACCAGTATAAAACACAACAGACAACATCTCTGCCATCACAATGCAGCTAAGTCTCACGGCACAAATTCAGTCAAGCTGGACACATAATGAGTCTCCTGCACTTGTGCACTGCCTGACTACCTCACGGCACCCATCCACATTCCTGACAGACATATGTAGCTAACTGGGGCTCGGCCATTCCACCCTGCTTCATTTTTGTCCATGTGCACAGACTCATTCTAACTTTTCTGACAACTTTCCCATACCTGTACTTTGGACCCCCAACGGCATTCACCCACAGTGCACTGATGCCATACAAATGGAATAAAGGTGCTTTACAAATTTATTTAATGACATACTACTACTAAAAAGAACAATAGATGAAATAGGACATAGTTACCTGTGGATGTCCCCTGGTCATATTGTGTGTAGTGGAAAACACACTGTTAAACTAGATTACTGGCAGTAAAGAGAGCAGGATTTTTGGAGGACAATATCTACCAACTCAGCTTTGTCAATATACTTGGAGAATAAGATCATCAGTGGATATTAACCCTATCTGGATGTTATGAAGCCTATGTTACTGCACTCACTGTATGTAAAACTGAGATTTAGTATCCTCCCAGTGACAGTAATACGGAATATGTGGAATGCTCTTGAATCAAATACATATCTGGACTGCCAGAATAGGATTGAATCACTTGATCACTTTCTCTTAGTTTGCCCCTTGTACCTTTCTTATAGAAGGTTGCACCTGAGGCCAAGATTTATCTGGTATTGCATTAGTTCAATAAGTGAAGCAATGTCATTCTGCAGAAGGGCCGATGATGCCCGTTAATGTGTTCGCAGCAGGTAAATATATTCATATAATCTGGCTGAGAACAATTGCACTTTTGGATCTTTTGCCTTGAGTGATCTCCTGGCCGAGTTCAATACGATAATATTACATCATGTTTATTGTTGTTTCTGTGCATCATCTTAGTGTTAGCGTATGGCAAAATTGTAAAGTAAAAATGGAATTTCAAGTTGGAATGAATAATGCACCTGCACAATATATGTCATGGGACATTGTAGTTTTAGGTATATCGTTATATGTTGTATTATCTTTTTATTGATTTGTATCATGTTTACCTCACTGTGTTGTATATATTCATTATTTTACCTGACTTTTATGGCATTCAGCCGAAATAAAGTAATTTGAATGAGTTACTACATGGTGGTGCTCAGAATTTCTCTTTTTTTATATAGTTATGGCGTCCAATAGTCGACAATTGCATAACCCACTGTAAGACTGTGAAGCACTGTACTCCAGTTCAGAATTCCAGTTTTGAAATACAGCTGCGAAAACATAGGTTTTATTTTAATCAGTTACTGTCAAAACACAATGTACATTTCACATAGGAAATGATCTCATTTTAGTTGATATCAGTTCTACATTTGTTGTGGTTCTTGACAGAGAGTGAGGTGCATTTTGCACAGACAAATGCTATAGCATTCTAATTAAGAGCAGGCCTCCAGTGACTTTGCTCCCAGTTACACCCCTCAGCCGGTCTATTGATAACAAATTATTGAGGACATATATGTTATTGCATTGAGGATTTTATGCAAACTTGTTGTTTTTTTTTCTTTTAAAGAACTGCTATGACATCTCACAGTTCCAGACATATGTCACCTATTTTGTTATGCCCTCTAGTCTCTGCTTAGGAACTCTTCTCAGGGAATCAGGAACTATTTAGGCAAAGTCTGCTTCAGGCTTCTTGTGGGCAAACCTAGAGATTCTTCCCATCATCTGAAGGAATTATCCAACATCAGAACTTTTCAGTTCAGACAGGGTTCCATAGTGTGTAAACTTTCCAGAATCCCAGAGCTTGCTGTACTTTCTGTGGGTTTGGACTTAAATAGTGCCAAATGAACCCACACTGTGTCATCTGAAATTATTATTTTTGATTGCTTGAGTCTTCCCATAGGTTCAGTTGAGAATGTGATATAGAGAAAATACCCCCTTATTTGATAGGTCCAACATATTTTAGACATATGGCAGGGGTGGTTCAGTGCAATTTGAGACTCTAATCCATACTTCTCTAATACATATTGATAGAAACATATCCCAATATATGAATGTTCAAAATCGCCAAACAATCCCAGATTCAGGCCTATGAAACACGTGCCTTTATTAGAAAGTTGTATAGTTGGGTACTGCACCCAGGAAAATGAGATTGTAGGTCAGAAAAATCCCAAACTATTATTTTATTAATTTACAATATGAATAAGAATAGTTCCTAGTCAAGCCAAGATTAACTTGGTGGTAGCATGTGCTAATGTTTCACCCAATTAAGGGCTTTGTCCAGGCCAAGAGGTCTCAATAACTTTTTTTTTAAACCTGCAATTATATCTCTCACGACCCCTGTTTGTAATCAAAGGTGGTCGTGGGCCAGTAGCATATCATGCATTATTTCTTCAAATTGTCACAAGCATCCTTAATTCATAATTATTAACTTTTATGTCAGTAAAATGTAGTGTTACACTTTAGTACAGTTTTGCATAGTTTCATACATGTGTAAATATGCATTTACAGATGAGCTGTTGCTCTTAGAAAGTTTCCTGTTGGAGAGAGAAGCAGGGATGGATGTAGAAAGGAATGAAGAGGAGGTTTATAGGTTGATACAAAGAGAGTTCATTCATAGTGTTATTGTGACCCTGCATTACCCAATCATGCAGTGACCAGTAATGAATGTCTCATGATTGTTTCCTTAGTGAGTTGATCCTGTATTATTCATGTGCCGATGAACTCCTGTGCACACATTGTTGGGGTGCCCCCGGGTATATTTTAACCCGGTGTTAGGAATATGTTTATAGATTCAATCCAGTTAGTTGTATACATGCATGGCCATCCTCAAAGTGTGCAGTTGCTTGTGACAAAAGTCTGAAACATGCAGATAACAATACCTTGTTAGGATCACTGTTCTATGAACATAAAAGTTTGGATCCCATGTTCTTATTTGAATATGCTGTTAGCTTACTGGTTATATGGGAAGCCATAAGTTGCATGTGCCTTTATTATACAGCATGACAAAGTTATTACAATTATGTAATTTTTAATATTGTTAAATATTATTATGCAATGTCTAGTCTCAAATTGTGGGGCATGCTCTCTCGAGTCCAGAACTGTTTTTATTTTTGCAAAAGAGCAAGTTGTTGTGAACATATAAATAGAAACATTTGTCATGGTTTCAATTCTTGTTGATTTTGCACATGGAGGTTTTGTTTTAGTTTAATAATCAACTCAATGATGTGCCATCCATTTACTGGTAGATATTGTTTTATGGCTGAGCTAAATCCAAAGATTGAAATCTAAGTGGAATTAAGTTCTCTGAATCTCAGCACTGAGAAAAGCAGAAAAAGCAGAATCCCTCATAAATTGGAAGTGGGGCATGAATACAATTTTCTCTGAATGCATTTGATGTGTTTGTTTGCTATTTTCTTTGAGACAAGCAAATGTCTGTGTGGCTGAAGCCCAGTTATAACAGATCCCGATCTGCCAGGTGGCTAACATATAATTTACAAAGCCAGTGGCCTCCCAAAACTCAAAGAAAATATTTGTTCAGACAACAGATATGCATTCCTTTGTCTTTTTAAAGTGACCATGTATTTGAGATAGATTTGCACATTGTAATTTTTTTCTCAAGGATTTACTTCACTCACAATACAGTTGGATTTCTATGTGCAGTTTCAAAAGTGTGCACAATTTAATCAAAGTCAAGCATCAATTTGCACATATTTGGAATGAGGTGCATATTGAATACAATGTAAATAAACAATGTATTTAAATGTACAAAAACAGGGTTAAACTTCTGATGGGATGGGATCCAATTTACACCATTGTTGTGAACAGATGTGTGTGTTTAAAGATGTATCCCTCCTTTTTAACAATAGACAGGTACAATACAAATACATTGTGTTTAGTTCAATAAACGGTATTCCATATTTATGAAAATTCCCTACAGTATGCAGCAGTTGATGGTTCTGGTGGAAACAGTAATTCTGCCCTGTGCCCGTGCTCCACCATACAAATAATTGCAAATGTGGAGTAAAAATCATGCATACATGTTTTTTCAATGAATGCCTGGCATTTACTCCACTATGATCATGACCCTCAAAATACTATCACTGCCAGCCTCAATTGCTCCAGAAGTTGAAATCACACTAAACACAGATCAATTAAGATTCTTCCACAAAGGTAATCTCTGGTCCAAAACATTGTGTATTTGATGAAAGTCTTATACCCCTCTTTAAGACATAACTCAAGAGCCCACATTTCATTGAAACAACAAATTGATTGATACTGCCAAATTCCAGCTCAACACCCATAATGTGTGTAGTAAAGAGGAACTGCTAGAACAACCATAAGGAGAATTATTTAATATCATTGGGACAACGTCCCCTCTCACTTCTGACTCTATATTAGTTAAGGCCTGACCCAAGGAATAAGGAATAAAACTGATAGGGAAAGAGTACTTACTTAAATTGGTAAATATGTGGTTAAAGGGACATATTCAGGTATATGGAACACAGGTGATTCAATAAAGTATGTTACAGATGCATCTGAAATGGCAGAGAATGAGCGTGTGGAATCAAGGCATTTACCACTCATCGGGAAAACACAATCAGAAAATACCTCAGTATTAGAAGATATAAAGGGCCTAAGAATGATTAAAATGTGCAAAAGCTGTTGCTTATCTAAGCGTTTCCTGCCCATTAGCAACTTATTATCGATTAATTAATTTAGCATTCTGCCCTCTCTCATAGTTTGGTAGGATAGCTCATTAGCAATGAAGATTGTGAATTTACTTAGATTTGTGCTTTTTGGTAGTCAAGCAAGAGTCATACTTGGACAAGGTTGTGAAACAACTAACAACGTTCCCATTGAGCCATTGAGAAGGAAGAGTATCAGAGATGTGTTTATCTGAGGAGGCCTAACTGTATCACTCCGGGATGGGAGACATCCCATTGCCCAACCTTCTCATTGCTGATACTAAAGTTACTCTACCCAGGATACAGAATGCCCTACACATGAAGGTTTTGGATGCTATTGTAGGCACACACTTTTGCCCATCAACATAGATCAATGCAATGTCATGGTCCTGGCCTGAGCCAGATGTAAGGTGAAGCACAGGCTCTCTGTTGGCTGAGTTCCTCTAGAAGTATTTGATTCATTCTGGAGTGGTTGTGTGCAGGCCTAGTTGGACAGAATCTAGACATCAAAAATATTGAAGTGGTCTTTCAAAAAACTGTGATGGGCATTTAACGTTCAAACACTGTTTCAGCAGATTATCAGTGGACAATCGAACCATTGTGTGAGGCTACCCCAACTGTCATCCTCTGGGTCTGGCAGAAAAGTAGCATGTTTACTAATGCTTGGGGAGGAAACAACAATGGTTCCTCTGAACTGTTATGTCAGAATGCACCCAATCATTGAGGTAATTGGGCTGAGGCCCCTGTTGGTAAGAATCTATTTGAAATTACATAATTCGTTTTTTTGTAATTAAGTCAAAGATGTTAGTGTGCCGGACAATGGCCACATCTTGCCCTGACTTAATTGTGCCTTTTGAACTTAACTGAGAATATTGTGAAAGGTAGGGCTATCCCATTACCAAAGAGCCTGTTTTGGGAATACGGCAATAACCTTCAACTGGATAGAATGGGTTGTACAGACATGGGAGTTCCAAAATATTCTGTATGAAAATCTAACATTGTGATGCCTCCAGCACGTGTCAAAGGGCAATAATAATTATATATGAAAAGTTGGTCAGCCATCCCTTTCAATAATGGTACTTTTAACTGATACTGTCAATTGACTTCTTTCTTAACAAGTGCTTACACTTTCTGGGATAGGATTCTTTTTCTACTTGTGGCATAGTTAATTTAACTTGAATGGGAAAAAATGCTTGCTAAACCCTAGTATGTATGCCAATCTTTAATTTTCCAGTGCACCTAATCTTATACTTTATTTATTTATTTTATTTGGATTATACATATAGCACAAGGCTTTATATAACATTGATTGATACAGATTAAATTAATTTCATTCAGTTATTACAATTTACTCACGAAAAACATTTAAAAATCTCAACTATATGAAGATAAAATTTAACAGTGTAATAAATCACATTAATATCATCACCTTGTAAAAATTTTGACCATAGCTCAAGCATATCACACATATTCACAACATTACTATACAATTTAAAATATTGGAGACGCAATTCATTTAGGCTTTCACATACAATTATCAGATGACTTAGGGTTTCTTCCATCAAGTTGCCACATAATCTACAAAATTTATGATCAAACTCAATCTTGTTCAACCAATTTTTCAGTGATAGAGCCACAGATGTATTAAATTTCATAAGCAAGTATGTTCGAAATATCTTTGGGCTAGGATAGGCCAATATATATTTTGGCACATTTTGTCGAACACTTCTTTGTAAACAGTACTCAGTGGCTGAAGATAAAGATTCTAAGTGTAGCATGTTTTGATTGTAAGCAGCTAAAGCCAGCTTCGTTTTGAGCCACAATTTCATGTCCCCATCTACATATGGGTTGGCAACCTCATATAACCATTTGCTATGGTTGTGTTTCAATATTCCAACAAGACCAATTGATTTCGAAGCATCTAAGGATAAAAAGGCTTTAAAATATGGTACAATTATAGTGTCCGTAGTCACAGTGGTTAAACGCTCGAATAACATCACACTCTGCGATATGTAAACAGTGCTTCTATTGACAAGATTATCAAGTGTGAGCTAAGGGTTGAGCTAATATTTAATTCACACTTGATAATCGTATCAATAGAACTCAAATCTGATTGATCAGATTCAAACCAAAAGTTGTATGTTTCATTTGCCTAGAGAAAGGTATGTGTATCATTTGTCTGGGAAACACCATACACTTTAAAGTAATAGACACCAAAATCCCTTTTTAGGCATTCAAAGGTTTTTTATATCCCGCTTTTGATAAATGCAAATAAGTACCCCTGACCTTATGTCATAACAATATTGCAAGTTACCAAGCAGTTCTGTGATGAAATAGAGGAAAATGTGATGGAGGCAGGAGGAGGGATGGTCTCTCCCTCAGGCTCCTCTTCACCCTTTACTCCAGAGGGCTGAAACTTGCCCATTAGATCTATTTAACATTTATTTTAATGTTCATGTGTGTGAGGCACGGTGTGTGCTAGCCACAGGTTGCTTAGCAAACATTCCAAGTTGATCAGGAACAAATAGCATCTAGAACGCTCCACATGCTTAAGTCCTTCAGGGATGTTGTAGCACTTCCTCGCATCTTGCCTTTCCACTGGGCGGCTGCAGCATGCCCTTTGGCCAGAAGAGAAAGTTAGCATTGTCAGCAAGCAGAAGACATATGCAAGTAAGGTGTTGAACCGCATGTGTGTGTGCATGCATGTTAATATGTAATTATTGTGAGGGGTGTGTGTGTCTGTGTGTGTGACATAAGACCTGCCCTTATTATTCTGACCTCCTCCATAATGACGACTTCCGCTCAAAGTAATGGGTTTTAAATGGCTGTAACAGACTGCAGAATGTGCATAAGGGACATGTAGGCAATTTGCCATCAGAACAGCGCATTAGAATGAACATGGCCGACGTTGAATTAGAAAAGTTCTGTCATCACAATGCACATCTAACTTAAAGACATCTGAGGGCTGCCAGCTTCTCCCCATATCAATGGCCGCCTCCTACTATACCTAAAAATAACATCTGGTTGATGTGTTCTTTTTATGCACAATGCATGATCCCACAGAACACACTCGTATCTACTATTGCTCTAATCTCACCAAAATCACAATGATGAACCTCAAATTTAATTTAATACAAATATGTTTAAAAATAACTTCCGGTTACATCAAACTTGCAAACACTGATCTGTATTGAGCTGATAGCACTATACGGTTCTGATATATCAAAGTGACGCAGTGCCATGTGAACATAGAGTGCATACAGTTCATAAAGTACATAACAAAATTATAAACGTTTTACCTTCAGTACATACATCGACATTACACATTTCTACATATTTTCTCCTCTTCTTTGACACTTAATTATAAAAATGTCTCTGTGTCAAGCTCACAATGCAGTAGTCTGTTTTATGTATGCCATTCTCTGTCCTTTTCAGCCACAACTTTCCCTGTTTGGCATTTTTTCTCTGGCAGGCGGTCTTCCAGTTCTGTGTCCCATAGAGATAATCTGCATTGGCCATCACCTGCTCCGCAAGCACAGTGAGCTAAGCAACATTTCGGGGGCACCACCACTTTTGATTTGCCTCCTGACATGTTTTTGCTGTGTTTCCGGTTTGGATGACACTTCCAAAGTGGTGATTTTATGTGAATTTCATTTGTAAAGTTGGCTGCCACAGAGCTTCTGATTCTCTTTTTTTCGATGCTATTTTTTCCGGCCGGGATTAAGCTTGATATCTCTGCCACTTTTGGGATGGCAACACTACTTCCACCTAAAAGTGGTGGATTTCCTGATCGGTAAAGATATTTGGTCGAAATTCCACTGGGCAGAATTACTGTTGCTGCAGATTTTTGGGGTGCACACACGCGGCTTTGTAACTTGGAACTAACACCATATTGGTAATAGTAATTCCACCCAACAGAATTAACGCCATCTTTACTACCGAGCCAGTAATGACGCCCAATATTTCAAATGCCACCGTCAAGATGAATACACCTTGGGGATTTTAAGCTAGCCTTAGCCAATAGGAAAAGGGAGCAAGTTACTAAAAAAATGGGAAGCCACGTGTCAGGCAGTGGAAAGGGTGGACTTCAAACCTTTTTGGGGCATTTTGGCTAGGGACACTACAGGGCTAGATACGGGGCATTCATGGATCCTTGTGGTACACATAGCTGAGAAGACATGGCTACAACACTATGTGCCTTATTCAGCACACTGGCCTGGGTTGGGGGTGAAAGGAATGGTCTCATAGTAACTAGCCAAGGTGTGGACAGACCCATGGGCTATGTAACACAACGAAAAGTGTTGCAGGTTTTCCATAGAAGGAAACCTTTTAAATCACCAGGGATATATGGCATTCTGAATGATCAATTCTTTACAATACCAGACATAAAGGGCTCTTTCTTAGTCCGAGTGTTAAACGGACCAATCAAATACCAGACATTTGGAAAACGGGCATTATTGTCCGTATCTACAAAAATGTAGCAAATCCGTACCATATTCTTACTGCCCTGCAGAATTACTAGATGGGAAGGTTACCAGACATTTGGTCAAAAAAAATTAGTCGACCAGACAAATGGTCGAACCAATTTGGTCGAAAACCAAATGATCAAATTTTTTTCTTTTTTTATTTTCACCCCTTTTTTTTGGTGGGGAGTCCCTCCCAACCCATTTTTTTTCTAAAACCCCCTTTTTTTTAAAAACGTAAACCCGAAAAATAAATCTATAATTAAAAAAAAAATTCGACCATTTGGTTTTCGACCAAATGGCGTCGACCAAATGTCATTCGACCAGTTTTCAGTCGACCAAATGTCTGGACACCGATGGGAACTCTAAGATGTTTGCAGGTGTGATCTTAAATCACTAGGAAGATTGGGTAATGGAACAATGCATACTCTCTGAGACAGAGTTAGCCTATACATCAATGCCTTTAATTTGTATCTGATTGTGGTGAAGCATGTTTTAGTTTTAGACTCTAATGTCTATGTGGCTTTCATGGATCTTAGTTCTTCGTTCTAACACATAGACAGGCAAGTACTTTGGAGCATACCCCAGGCCGCTTATAAGGATGCTGGAATCGTGGGGATTAATCAAAGTCCCTAAATAAATAAACTGAAGGACCATTAGAAAAATGGCCTGCCAGCTTTCATCAAAGAAAAATCCTTCACACAGAAACTGGGCCACTTGGGGCAGACTGTGTGGGTTCCTGCATGTAAAAGAAGAATACACCTTGACAAAAGGCCTACCTGTCATGACAAAAGGAACAGCAGCATTTTTATTCACAGTTGTAGAAGAAATGCAAAAGCCCCTTTTACGTGGAAAGCAGGATTTTCAAATACTGACACCAAAATGACTTTGCATGGGCATTTGCGGTTTAAAGCAAGACATGAGAAAGTACCCTTGCTAACATAAAGTGGTCAGACAAAGGACATGGTGTGTGGTGACAAAAGGTAATGTATGTTATGCTTCACATGCAAAATACCGGCAAACATTTTAAAAGGAAGTTCCACTTTTTTCCATGTAAAGGTTCCTGTAGGCCTGAGGAAGACCCTTCTGCTTACTGTGGGGCAAATGGTCCAAAGGACTCCCCCACTGAAAGTCTGCCTTGCATCCCAGCTGTTTCCACTGCAATAAAGTGTGGCTGCTAAGAGGTGTTGAAAACAGACTTTCCCTAGATTTGGTGTCTCTAAAATCTCCTTTATGTGCATAGCAAATGGCTCTAGCAGGTGCATGACTTTGATGTGGGGTGGGGGATCTCTGTGTAGCAAATGCATCCCCCATTTACGATCTGCAGCCTACACCCCAGACAACAAAGAGACTAATAAAAACACTAGCAAAGAGAGGCAAATGGTTCTGGGGACAGGAGGGCTCCCATTTGCATAACCTAAAGATTTGCTATTAATTGAAAAATAGCCCATCCTCTGTTCCCTTTTCTTTTTTTCATCTGCCCCCCCACACCTGTACTTTTTCAGCGGTGGCAAGTCTTCTCCTTGCATCCCACAGGCCGCCATGGGAAGGAAAGGGTGACTCAGTATGGAGCCCCGCCTTTCATTTCCATGGTGGCCATCTTTGTAAAGGATTTTCCATTGTTCAACGGGGTGAGCTCGACGTCCCATTGAATGAGGGAAATCCGTTTTTTAGCACACTGGGTTACAGCTTTCGTAAACCGGGGTGCTAATGTCCTTAACACCCAATCTGGCCCGCCAGATCCGGTGTTCACACTAAACAGCAAGATGGCTTGAGAAGCATTATTACTGCCCATATGATTATCTGACCTAGTTCTGCTTTTATTGGTTGCATTATAACTCACTTCCATATTTGCTATTTGAGTACTGTGTATTTTTTTTGACTTTTAAAAATTCCCTTCCGGAACTCACCTAGTATTTTATTATCAGTCGCGCAATAGTGGAAAAAACATGTCAGATTTAAATGTTCCCACTGATCACCTGATCACTAGGTGACCTATGAATGTGGATTTGTCATCATGTGGATTTACATAAATGTGCTCTCAGTATTTCAGATGGTAAAAAATACTGTGTGCAGATTGTCAGATGGATCCTTTTACAATATGTTCTCACAAATTATATGTTAGACAATTGCACAAAAAAACTGCCCTGAATACCTTAGATGTTTTACTTCCGCTCATGAGTGGTGGTAAATGCTTCCGGATGATGCATTTATGTTCCAAAAACCAATGTAAGGGCCTGATTCATGGAATTGATTGTGTGGGAAATAGGGAACTTGCGCGCCAAACTGCGTGCATATGCACATTTGTCGATTAATAGAATCAACTGTGCAGGACTTTTTTGGAACTTGCTTGGAGTTTGTGCAGGCCAGAAACATCTGTGCATGCCATCGAGAGCCTTGCAAGATACCACGCAGAGCGTGGGCGTGGCTTGTGCACATGGCTGGGGAGGGGGTGAAACTCAGAAAATGGGGAAGAACATGCGAAAAAGTGGGTGTTACGAGAGACGGCCCACTGGCAGTCCCTCGCGCGCCCACATTTGCGACAAATGACGTATTCCCTGGAAACACCCGAGCAACCTCTCGCCATAGGAATGGCCATAGAAATCCCTCGATCACTATGCCACCCGAAAGGCAGGCGTAAGTACACATGCGTATAGGATTCAGAGTGCAGAGGTGGGTTTGCATGTCAGATTTAGGGGTGCAATTATGCATCTGGGGTCCCGATCTAACTTACGGGTGAGTGTAAGCAGTGTAGCGGGTTGCAGGAATGTTTTGAGGTGGTTCGCAAGCAGATCTAACGAGTTTAGACTGAGTTATAATTTTTCATACTCATGTTTTCGTGGTGCAGCAACAGTTACAGGCAGGCCCGGCTCCAGCAGGGGGGCCAGAGGGGCCAGGCCCCCCCAAGGCTAGCCCGTGGCCCCCCAGAAATCAGGGCCGGACTCAGAACCAAAAGAGGCCCTGGAAAATGTGATCAAAGTGGCTCCATATTTTGATGCACGAGTGAGCAATATTAGTGCACAGGAAAATATTTCTGCACCAGGGGGCCCATCATATTGAAAACAAGCATTGGTAATGCCAACAGTTTGTGTAGGCATGGCAAGAGCACTTTCCAAGCACTGCCGTATTGGTATTAACCGTCCATTAATGGCAGCAGGTGCAAAACGGTGTGAGTACCTGGGCACCTATTAGCAGTGCCTGGCAAATGCCTAAAACTTATACACAAGCCAAAACTATTGGATTTACCAATGTTTATTTTTAACAGGACTTAAGTGAATGGCATGCATAGTGCTTATAAATCGAGTGGCTAAAAGCAGACCTGGTGAAGACACTTTTATTACACCAGTAGTGGGTTTACAACTCCAATTAAGTCATTAACTCTCAGAAGGCTTCTTCAACAAAACACTGGCAGGTACTTTCAGTGTGAAGTTTGATGGTAAGGCTTGATTAAAGCAAAGCCAAAGAGTTCTCTGGAGGAGGTGTTTTTGGCAGTGAGGGACAGGAATTGGGTGGGAATAGCCATAGGGATTATCATGGGCAGTCAATGGGTGGGCAAACAACCAAACACCTACACGCTGGGTGTCCCTCCTCATAGCCAATTTCTCCCCTATACTTTAATGCAATGGTTTTTGGTTTATAGCTGGTGCAGGTGCCATCTAGAAACCCGAACTAATCGAAAAACAGCACAGAGATGAGGATAAGAGCGCGTGTAGTGAATATTACAGCAGAGAAATCCCACGGCATGGGGGTGTGATAGCAAATGTGATTTTTAAAGCAGAGGGTTAAATAGTAAAGCACAGGGCAGGACGATTTTGGCCCAAATACATATTATGTCATGGGTAGGTCATGCTACAGCACAACGCTGGCTTTATGCAGAGCTAAGGTATTACATAATATGGAAGGGGATTTTTCTTATGTGGAAGAAATATTACAGCATGGGGTTGGGGGTTTTACACACCAGGAGAACCAGCAAGTAGTGGCGGGCTGAAGGATTACACAGCATGCACAAGCTGTGGGGTGGGGTGCTCAGCGCAGCGTGAAGACAACTGCATAGGCAGGCACCCATGAATCAGCCGGGAAGATATGAAATTACCATCGGAGTCCTGAGGATTGGAGAGGTGGAGGGGGGACAGAGAGTGTGTGGAGCAAGGGGTGGGCAGGGCATAATGTACTAGCCGACGATTGCTGAGCAAGGAGAGATTTAGTGTAGGTGTTTTGGGGAATTCACACCACACTGATATATTACAGCACACCGGGTGGAGCGTTAAAGTACAGGAAGAGAGGTGCACACCACAGGGAGCGAATGTACCAGCAGAAGAGGCCAATGTTACAGAGGGAAGTGGATGATGCAGCAGACAGTGAGAATATCACAGCACGGAGCTTGAAGAGTACAGCACTGGGAGAGCACACTACCGCCACTGAGAATGTTACAGCACAAGGGGGTAAGCACATTGCTAAGTTCCACCTTCGGGCCTGAGCCATCATCTGCACACCCTGCAGCCCCCCTCCGCAGCCAAATAAAGTCTGGAATCGCTGGAATGTGTTATTGTTCTCGCAGAGACAGAGGGGACCAGAAGCATAGGTGCCATGCTAAAGCATCCAAAATACAACCGGATAAGATAAGGGGTTATCAGAGGGGGTGCTGGAACACCCCCCACACACACAATTCCTCCCTGTCCAGAAACAACATGACCTTAGACCTGGTTATCAGGCAAACTCCAGGGGCATGCAGACCTCACCACCTACCACAAGCATGAAAGATCAGACAGCGGCTGGCCAGGATTGAGGTCCATTGGCAGAGCTTTGTGGGAGTGAATGTGATGGAAGAATGGGGTTGCTTCGATACAGGGTTGAGTTACACTGGTAGAGCTGCGTGTGAAGGAGCCACTGACTGTAATGGAACAACAGGAGGTGTTGCAGGCCAGTATGAAGGGTTCATTGGCAGATCTGAGTGTGATCCACTGTAATAGAACAACACGGGTAGCTGCTGGCTAGGATTGAGGTCCATTAGCACAGTTTTGTGAATAGCTGTAATAGAGGCAAAGGGGTTATTGCTGGTAAGAGTGGAGTAGTATTGACAGTCAGACGAGCTTTGCGTTAGTTAGTGTGATGGAACAGCAGGCATCAATTGAGGGCATTGCTGAGGCAGAATGGCAGAGCGGTGTATGGCTCTAACGTACTGGAATTGCATGGGTGCGGGAGGTCAAGTTTGGGAAGAGGTGCATTAGTAGAGCAGTGTGTCAGCCTCTAAAATGACATAGGTAGGGGCTTCTTTAGGTCATGGTAAGGAACATTTGTAGAGGTGGGTGTGAGTGGCAGTACTGGATTAGCAGTTTAGTTTGGTCTTGTATAGCAGAGCTGAAGTGCATTTTAATAGGTCTACAGGTTGCCAGTATTCCCACTACACCCCAATAATATCCCCATTCAGTTCGGGGCCTGGGGCTCACTGCACAAAGAGCGGATATTAGGTAAACAGGGTGCTGTTTTACATTATAGCTCAGGCAGGGATCATTAAAGCACAGGAAGGGGAATGTTAGAGTTTATGGAGAACATATTACACGACCCGGCCGGTAAATGATTACAGCACAGGGGGAACACATTGCAGCAGTGGTGGAGAATATTACAGAGTGAGAGAATCGTTTAGCACTTGCATGCAGGATAGCAGCACAAGGAAAACATCATAGCATGATGGCTAGAAAATATTACAGGACATTCGAAAAGGTTTACCGCATAGGGTGAGAGTGAGGGTCAGAAGCACTCAGCAGAATGGGAGAGGGGCACGCACGTACAAATAATCCCCTTACCTTTCAGGTCTGGCTACTTCCCTTAGCTGCTCTCAGCCCCAGCCACAGCCTCACTTGGGTCACCTGCTGCCGTCTGCTGAGGGAGGCAGTGTGGCCTGCCTCACCTGGTTGGTTGGCTGTCTTTCTTGAATCTGTGAGAGCACACAGTGAACACGGGCACAGCACACAGCATTTGCATGGTACCAGGACAGCACTCGGACTGTCTGTCGGCAGTGTCTCTCAGGTGGCAGTGGCACATTCAATCATGGGCCCAGCCACACCTGCGCATGTGACTCTACAGCACAGAGCATACTAGGGCATGTGCAGTTTCAATGCGCATGCGCCGTAGTGAGACAAGAGTGCAAGCCCCAAAATCCATGGGCCGGGGCGGGCCTGGCAGGCAAACAAATAATACAGCGAATGGCCACACCCAGGCTGGCCTGTATGGATGCATATCCCCAAATGGCGAGTGATAGTTTAATTTTGAGTACCTATGTATCCTTCCCCCAAGAAAAGAGGCCCTATAGCCCAAGGCCTACCAGGGAAACTCTGGGCTCCCGGTGGGTCAGCCCAGCCCTACTAAAAAGTAGACCTTGGGCCTCATTCCGAGTTTGGCGCAAAGGGATTACCTGTACCGGTAAGGACACTGGTGCCGGTAATCCCTTTGCGCCCTAATACCGAGTTCCCTTTGCGGGTGCCGCTATGGGCGCCTGGTTTTACCAGGCGCCCTTTAGCGGGAGCCGCGAAAGGACTTTAGAGCTAATAACGGTACGGCAATTTTAGGTACCGTTATTAGCACTATCCCCATTCCCATTGAGCCCTATGGGGGCTCAAATGGGAATGGGGATTTGTTTTTCAATGGGGACTTAACGGTCCTCAAAGGTCAGAATAGACCGGTAAGTCCCCATTGAACGAGGGCGGATTCGGTACCGGTATTGGAGGTAGTCATGGCGCTAACAGCACAATGATTACCTCCATACTCGGAATGAGGCCCCTTGTCAGTGCTGTGAGGTTTTCTACCTATTTTTCTTTTTATCATCAAAAGGCTTAATGTATTTTAACTATATGCAATAAGAAAAATAAAAAAAAATAAACATAAATGTTAAAATGCCACTGGGAACCAGTGGGTGGAGGGGGAGACAAAGGGGGTAAAACAGGCTCGGGGGATTATGCGATTACCATTCTGAGGAGCTGCACTGAAGGCGGCTCAGTCAGGATTTGTTTGCTTGCTCTGCATCATGATTTATGCCCCACAGCCATGAAAGCAGAAAGGACCAGGGACATGGATGTCTATTCACACCTCTTAAGTAAGGTAGCACATTTGCTTGAGAAGTCAGCCTACAACTTTCTAGCAAGAAACTGCATTGCTTTTTTAACTGCACTTTTAATCTTACTTACATTTCAAACCTCTCATTTATAAGGTTGCTATTGTTTCAAACCTATCAAGTAGATTTCTGTAATTGAATGTAGGTTTTTATGTGTGGGAATATAACTGTTTTTCCAATCATGCCTAATAAGATGGTTAACTGTAGAAAACAATAAATGGCAGGTGATGATGCTTGGACACAGATTTCTACACCAGTTGCATAAACGGCTGAGGACCCTGACAAGTTACATTCACTGGAACACAAGATACCGCAAGCATTTTTAGGCATTGTGGTCCAGCAGATTGGGCAGGGCTGTTCACATTAGTGGCAGGGAGGCCAAGGCTGATTGGTAAATAACGGTATGGAAGCCTGACCGAAGCAATGGCAGTGGTTAATTAGACTAAGAGACCTTACAAATTCCATTCAAAGTATATATTCAGCTGCATGAACTACTTGAGTATAAGTGAAACAATAAGGTTGGTAGTAAGAACAATATAGTTCTGGAGGGGACAGTGTAGTAAAATCAAAGTGAAATGATGTAAGGCGTTGAAGTAGGCTATTGGGTTTAAGCCAGAATAATTGCATTGGACCACATATAGGATGGAGAAAGTATGTTAGGAGGGATACACATTCAGGTCATTTAACCATCCATTGCCATGTTAATCTCTATGGTATTCCCACCAACTACCTGCCCCCTCCCTGCTGAAACATACCCTCTTGCATACTCTTTGAGCTTGCTCTGTCAGACTTAATTGCCACTTTAAATGAACTCCTGTTGTAATCAACAATCTCTTAACATGGTGTGTTTTCAGCGAGTAGATTTAAAAGCAACATGGTGTCCTCGCATTTGTTCCTTGCACTGGAATTCTAAAACAAGCTATCGCAAAGTCAAGCATGTTGACATGTGTATAAGTATTACACAGGCATTTTCCAGACAATGGGCCTCATTCCGAGGTTGGTGGTAGTCATGGCGCTAATTGCTCCATGACTACCACCAATAACGGGACCATTTCTGGTCCCGTTCAATGGGGACTTACCAGTCCTGTCCGACTTTGGCAGGACCGGTAAGTCCCCGTTATAAAAACCATTCCCCATTCCCATTTGAGCCCCCATAGGGCTCAATGGGAAGGGGGCAGGTGCCAATAACGGTACTACAAATTGCGCTCCTGTTAATGGCTCTGAGGTCCCTTAAAGGGTCCCGTCCACAGCGCCTGGTCAGACCAGGCGTTAGAGGAGGGACCCACCTCGGAATGAGGCCCAATGACATCATATATGCCTAGGTACTCACCCCATTGTCTAGATGTTCTCACCTTATTGCCAGGTGGTACCGTATGGCAGTGCCGGGCAAATGTCTTTACCATGTGTATTCAAAAGTCCTAATATTTGGCTTTGCCAATGTGTGTTGGTTTCAGTTTATCTCCCTAAGTGAAAGTATATATGCCCTGATGTGGGAGCCTTGTTTGCAACGCTTAGGGACTCAAACTGCACCTCACTGAGTTGGTCCAACAAGAACCTACCTGAACATATCAAGGCAGGTTGGCAAGTATGGACCAAATTCAGATCATATTCTCATTCATAATTACCAGTGGGGTCCTGACCTAAATAGTATGCATATGTGTCTGTGTGGAAGCCTAGGCTGCCTGGCCAGAACTTTTCATGAAATGGGCAGATGAGTGCTGCCTTATTGACATCATACTATTGGAGTAACAATTAACAATGTATGTCTGCAAACTGAATACATCATGTGTATTGTGGGTCTTGTTTGAAAAGTATGATATAACTGCTAGTTGTTTGGGCAGTGCCAGAAAGTGAAGTTATTTACTGTGGGATCCCACCAGTGATGGGTGGGGGGCTGGGGAGTGCAGGGCTGGAGGATTGTGAACCACTTCCCCCAATAAACATTTGGCTCTCAGAAGATTGATCATGAAACCTTGAAAATAACACAAGAAAAGAGCATTTCTTAATATGTTTCTGGCAACGTATAAACGGTGCACATCTGTTAAACGTAAAAAAAGGGTATTGAGATATCTCCTGCAGAGTGCAATTAGAGGTGGATTTAACAGTCGAACAATGGACAAATGTCTCTGGGCTACCCTTGCTCTGCCTTTCTCCCATCAAAGTCAGTCAGGGCTGCGCAGCTCCTCCCAGTGATGCCTTATCTTTTTAACATGTCTCAGATGCAGATTATTTAAAATAGGAAGTGATAAGTGATAGGAAAAGGTACTTTTTTCTTTACATTATATGTGCTTTTAATAAGCTATTTAATGTGGCTGTTGGGTGATTAGAAATGATGGGGGTATAGAACAAGCTGTGTGAAACAATGACTTTGTTATGCATTTCATTTCACGTTGTGTCTGTATGGGATGTTTTTAAAATTTTTGATTAATTGGCATTCTGGAGGTTGTAGACTTCCAATCAGAACAGGGATTATAAAGCTACAATCAAAAATCATTTACCACCACTTTTTCCACTCCACAGGACTTGGACAATTACCACCTATGATTGTAACTTTATTGGTAAAAGCAAGCAGATTCCATGTCGTTAATTGTGGGAGAGATTTATACTTTTCCAGATACATAGTGCAAACGTAAGGTGAAAAGGCGATTTTGCCTATGTTTTGCTATTTACTTTTCCAGTACTTTGTGGAAACAGTTCAAATTGCCTGTAGGGGCCCTTTTGCAAAGAAGGTGCAAACATTAGCAGTCCCCTCTATGCAATTTAGGATTCAAAACAAAATTGACCCAATACTCTTTTCACGTTTACAAATAAAGTTAACAAGTATGAAAAAGAAACTAAATAAATGGAAGAAAAGTAAAGAGAAACATTGAATAGAGAAACTTACAAAATAAACAACTTTTTTATTTTCATGGTTTACAATCATTGGTATAGAAGTATGCAATTCATGACAATACAAAATGTTTTCCCATAAATCATCCCCATCATTTAAAGTTTCTTTTATATACAGTGTAACGGCTGTGGTAAGCAGGACGTAAGTCCCATTTCAAAATCTGTACAAAAGGTGACTTGTGTGCAAAGACCCAGAATTGTAATATTTTAGGTATTTAAAACCAAACTTCAAAACATATTTGTACCAACTTTAGCTGGGAAGATGTGTGGTCAAGTACCTACATTTCAGGCTATTCTGACATTCTGGCTTAACAAAAGTGTGTGATGCTGGGAAAATCAGTTAATCTCACTGTGTGTTTCCTGCCAAAATTAGGAGCCCCTAGAAGTGATCCAGTTTGCAGTATGGCTTAATAGATGGGCAGCGCAGGGGTCAGGACCAGCCAAGGAGACATACACACATCTTTCTTTGGAAAATATAAGGCCACATTTATTGATCAAAATTGTGACATTCAAAATAACAAAGTAAACATGTCAAATATGGGCAATTGCATATTATAAACAGTATGGAAACAGTATATATCAGACAATGATGTATAGGGGGTGGCAGGGGAGCGGCGGCCTCTCCTCCCTACCACAACCAACCAGAAGTGATGCCAAGAGGCTGGAAACCCTTCAACCTCCACTGTCTACCTCCTGATCCCACTCTCACCTGCATACTTGCACTCGCACACACCCTCAACTCAATTAAAATTAGCTGTAATGTAATTTGTAAGAAACTAAATATCCTATTCTCTGATTCAATATTTATCGAGATGGAGGGGGCGGTCTTTCACAACAAAATGGCTAGACTACAATCACCTCCTGTGTGGCCTCCTGGGAGTAGCCACAGTATTCAGGGAGGTATTATTGAGTGCACCCTATGTTAGATGGAATAAGGATTGGCGTCCTGGTTGCTCAGGCCCTGCAGACGAGGAGGTGGCATCATTCTTGATTCTACCCAGCCAGGCCAAGAAGACATGGTGGGGGAAGTGTGGGATAGGTGGGAGTGATTGTAAATGGGAATGGTAGTCAGGGGGAGCTGATGGAAGTGACAGGGGGTGATATTGCCACACTATTTTTTGTGCTTCTCCTTTGCTCTGTTCTGTTTTTTTATATCTCAATTATAGCAGCATGTTGAAAAAAGGCACAAAACATATTTCTTAGGGCATGAATAATTGGGATTAATCTCTCAGACTCTTGTTAAGGGCAGTGTACAGCTTTAATTTTTCATTTTTGGCAAATGTTTTCCATATGGAGATGGGGGAGCATATGGTAGATGAAGTGAGTAGCCAATGGAAGGTTAAAGTAGTGAGGCAGCTTATGGAAGGAAACAAAGGAGCAAATGGAAGGGCTACTGGAGATCCTGTGATTTTGGAAGGGATGAGCAGGTGGAAAGTGAGAGCAGATTTCCCATTTGAATGAATTGAGTGAACCTGGGCAAATCACCTCATGTCAGCAAAACCTGGTGAGGTGAACAGGCTGTTTCCAGCTAGAGTCATACCTCTAAACATACAGCTCCAATAGTAGAAAAAGACAACCTAAAAAACATGTAACATTTGTTGCACTCATGACAGCGATTAACTGCTCCCACCATAAGCTCCACACCCATGCCCCACCTACCCGGGGCCATCTTTCAGCCTTGTCCAAGAATCCATTTGGCTTAAATCTGCCAGGGAGTGCAATCCAAACAAGCATCTTTATCAGACATTCAAGTAGTCTTGTGGGTAACAACATGGGTTTGAATCCAGGCTTCTGCGCCTTATAAAGCAGTCTAACAGACTAAAGAATTTACTGGCAAATTGATTTTTCAGATCCAAGAAGACGTGTTTTGCCGGATCACAAATCTGAGAAAAGTTTGGCCCCCCCTAATAACAAACCTGGCCCACCCAGATTAAAATTCCTGGGGCCGGGCCTGGTTACAGGGGACCCTGAGTTACAGGCCTGCTTGCGGGGCAATCTACGCACTGTTTGAAGTGTGCGTGTATTCGTGCCCAGGGTAGCACGCAAAGTTAGCTATTCTGGCTGTTTATGCTTTGCGTGTGGGCATGTCGCGCGTTCCGAGAGTGACTTGCGAGTACGATTACTTTGTTAATGCCATGAATACACAGTGCATGCATTTTTTATTCTGCGCGCAGGCTCACACAGTGACCTTCTCGGTGCGTGGGCCTTGCAGGATTTCTGTGCACATTTCTATGGATCAGCCCCTAAGTGTTTTAAATATATGATTATACAAATGCAGCTTTTAAAAATAAAGCTGCACGCAAAAAAAGACATCACCAATGCCACATCGCAAATTGGTGACAGTGTGCTACCCGCACATAATGCCTTCACAAATTATACACGAATGGCAGTGAACAAAGTCAGATGCGTATAGAAGCAAGCGATACCTGAGCCCAAACAAGGCCCAGGTGCATGTAATTACACGACAAAAGGGGATAAAAGCCAAGAAGCGCAACATTGACCAACATGTGTGGTGTTGCCTAATCAACAGGCATGTGCAGAAGCTGATACTGCTATTAGGAGGGGGGGCAAACAAAAAAGGTCGGAGAGGAGCCACAGAAGTTGGGTACAGGGACACGGGGTGTGCAATGCATGAAAGGTTTTTTCGTGACCCTGCAATACTTTTGTTTTAAGTGGCGCAGCTGCTGTCTCACTTGCATGTTCATCCCAAGGACCCGTGAACGTGAAATGTGCTCCCAGGGTTGTTTTTGAGCATGACTGCTGAAAATAATGTATGCAAGGGGGCTGGTCAACCTCATTGAAATGCACAGATCACCTTTAAGAATAAGGTGATCAGTGCATTTCACATAATAGCATAAAAAAGCACATCCTCTGAGGTTTTCATATTTACGCTAGATTTTGACAATTTGACCCAAAATGTCAGGATGGTTGCAGTGACCAGAAAATCACTTATCAGTATAACTGCTCCAAGTGTCCAGGCTTACCATGATGGGGAGGCCAATATCTCTCAATAAAGAGCCAGGCACTTCCCCTCTTGCCCCAATTGGGTTGGTAAGGAGATGTTACAGTGTTACAAAGTTCCAGAAAACCCAAAAAACAAAATAATTGAAAAGTGCAGGGCAGAGTGTTCCAAAGTCTCTCAAATTCCCAACAAATGTGACAACAAATCAAAAGGATTCTCCACAAAAGGAGTGCATTGTCACACCTTCTTAATATCATGCCCATTGCCTTCAAGTGTTTTCCTCAGAAGTCCTCCCACACCCTATGGATGTGACACAGGCTTTATTCTAGCAGGCTGGTCACAAAGATCAGTACAGCTGAATGTGTCTGGTGTGCCCTGGTGGAAAGGCCTGGTGCTACTTTCATCCACCCCCCTTCTGGTATCTCCTGAGGCCCTTGCTAAGCTGCTCTCTGTGTTCCATCGCATGTCTCCTCCCGCGGCAGCATCCATCTCTGGGGCAAAGTGGACCTCCGGAACCTCCCTCTTCTCGCTAAAGCAGGTGCTGTCCACATCTCTCTCCAGCCTATCATCTTACATGTCCAACCCCTTATCATCTTCCCTAGAGCCTACGTTCTCTCCTGATGGTTTCCCATCTCCTGCTCCAATTGTCTCCTCCTTTCTCCCTATACTATTGATTTCCAGATATAATTGGAAACCTTCTAGGGAATTGCTGAACTAATACAACGTATGGGTATGTGTTCTGCATTCATTGCGGACATGTTTTTCTTTGTGAATGGACTTTGCTAATGAGGGTATTTGCGTTTGTCTGGAGGGAACTTCAGGCTCTACCAATCTGACGAGGGTTTAAGCTCCTGATCCCCTCTTGGTGAAGGGTACTTCAAGAACCTGGAGTGAGCCCCTGAGTCATTCTATGATTTTTTTTTTCATTAGGGGTATTTGACCCTATTGCTTAAGCCATGAAAAATGGTACTTGTCACGGGTCAAATGTTTTTTTGTTTTTTTCAATATGGCCGACTTTTTTTTAACTAGGGGAGACTGCTAATACGCTGCCCCTTTGCACATGCACTCGTGCAAAATGTCTATAATCTGGCGCCAGGATCCTATCGAAACAGCCTCTGGTAATAGTAGCGGAGTTTAAATATCTGTGCCTGGAGATACTCACTGGTAACTCAGATAGGACATTTCTGGTGAAAAGAAATACAAAATCGTTGGAGATCAGGGCTTATCGCCAAGTTGTTGACCGTAAAACAGGTGGTTTCTCTCTTCTGTCACACCTACCTTTCTATAAATGGAAATGTGTTCCTGCGTTTGCAGCTGGACTACAGGTCTTGTCCTCCAATTTTGTTGAGGCTTTAAGAAAGATGAAGGGCCATTTTGGCAGTTTGGTTGAGGGATCCCTAAAAACTCCTTGATGTCTTTAATACGCATGGACCTGGGCTAGTTTTGTTAAGCACCAAAGTCAATATTAAGATGTATGTTTTATTAAAATGATGCAAGCTTCTAAAGGCGACATAAGGCATCTCCGCAAAATGGCTAAGATTCAAAATAGACTGAGGCAGCTTGGTACTTTTGAAGAAATTGTTTTCTTTTTATGATTGTCTTTTCTTATAACGAGGGGACTTCTATATAGATCAACATAAATAATGTAAAGCCAACTAGTGTGACTGGCTAAATACCTCGTTTGTTAATTAAAAAATAGTCCTACAGGAATATAATTCCTATTTAACACACTTCAGTTCCACAGAAAAAATATATCTAGTATTTTCAACATAACATTTACAGTTTTGAAATTCGGGATGAATCTATTAGAAACACTGGAGGTAATGGGACCCAGAATTGGCATCAAGAGAACCAGCAGAATTGTCCTGTAAGTAGAAAACAAAAATGAGATGTAAGCAATTAAGCATCTGTTTCTATTGCATCCAGTGACTTCTTCAAACAGGGTTGTGCTCTTTGGGACATTTCGGGCAACGCTAACCCTTTGACAAGTGATGCTTCTTGGCCGCGCTGCATGAACGGACAGCAAATAAGTTTGATGCTGGCTCTCGTTCGATTTTGGATCCACTCACAAACAAGGTTGCATTCTCAGTTATGATATTTCTCTTTTTTTAAATTAATGCATTGTTTGATGAATTGCTGCTCATCTTACTTCTGCACTTTTATTTCATACGTTGAAGAACTGACATTAATCTGCTGTATTGTACATTTTATATTTTTTTTATATTGGAGATTATTTTGTGTATAAGGTGTCATTTTCCCCAAATGACACTTCCTATTTTTTATTTTTTTTAAACAGCAAACGGGTGCTCTAGTTGCCACCTTCCTCCACAGGACTGACTCCATCCCCAACAGATTGTGTTTGGGCACTCATTATAGCTGCATGTACACTGGAAAAGCTTGACCATGTGGTTTGGCTTTGGATCATCTACACCAGGAAGTCGAGGAACATGTTCAAAGAAGGTGGGTGAGTTGAGTGATTCTTGCAGCAGTCATGCTTGAATGCAAGCTAGTCGGACATGAAAGAGCACACATGCATTAGACGTCTGGGATGCATACTACTGGGCTACAAGGAAGGAACCTGGGTTTTGGCCTCTACTTTGATAAGAGGCCTACTAGCCAGCCTGCTTCACACCCTTAACCTGCTTTGGTAACTTCTTCAAAAAGGAAACAACTTTTTTTTTAAGTGTGTGGTTTGGAGGCTGGCTTTGTGCATACAGTAATTTCTGGAGGAAGAATGGAAGGTTTTCATAACGTGTAGCATTCAAAATGCTTAGTCGTCTTACACATACCACCATAGAATGTCCTATGTGTGCGTGTTAAGGGCTTTTTGGGGGGGACAAATACACTTGGCATATTCAAATACTCTGTAAACCTGTACAAGGTATAGCGAAATCCTGAAGAACTGCATGCGAACATGTCCACATAAAAGCATAACAGCTTCCTGTTTCATCAGGGGTTTCTACTCGGAATCAGACCTGAATTTCTGCTTCTGTGAAGACCAGAAGAGAATGTGAACTTGAAAAAAAACTGTAGATTTGACAATGCAGGCACTTAAAACAGACCCGTCATAAAAACACATCTGTTTTTTTTTTTCAGATGTCCTTTTAATAAACCATGCACTCCAGAAAGGCCGTATTTCTTTAGGAAACACATGTATTTAAAGGCAGAGAACAAACAGGGTTAAAAGCTAGAGTGTGTACCAGTAAACCTACTATATCGTACAGAAATAAACAGCCATTGTTTGTTAGGAACAGGGGTGATCCCTCGTGTGTACCTGCTGCGCTTTTACAATATGTCCACTTTCCTGCCGAGCTGAAGCACCTGGTTGTCATAGAAACCGCTTCACATCTTCGAGAGAATTCCCTTGGTTTTACTTTGGTCATTCACGTCCAACATCTTTGGCAACACATCAGATACGTGTAAAGCATACCTCCCAGATGACTTCCTGAACCAGACACTGGTACCTCTTCCGTTTGCTGACATGAAATAGGGTTACACATCTAGAATATTTAACTCTTTCATGGCTGTGCAGTCCATCTACTTTCTATAGTGTCAGCAGGGAGAAGTAAATATGCTGCTTACATACAATTCTAATCTTGTCTGTCACAGGGTTTGGCGAAGAAGGAGGCAACAACATGGTTGATACTCCCGTGTACTTCACCACCATAAAGATTCAGATAGTCTGGGTCTGTGGCTCAGTGGACTAATGAATCCACTGCAAAGGCCTGAATTTGACCTCATGGTCACAGGTTCAAATACTGGCAGATCCACTCAGCCCTTCATCCTTCCGAGGACAATAAATGAATACCATTAAGTTGGGTAACACCTGTTTTTAGTGACAAAATGCCCCGTGGGGGAGGAGGGGGCGGGAGGAAACGCGTGATTTACGAATACTCATGTTATGTTCGTATAGTAAATCTGGAGACTAAACACACTAAAAATATTGCAAAGATCATGTCATGGTCACCCAACAAATATCAACTTCCACCAGTATCTAGGGTCATGTGCAATGAGCCTATCATGTACACTTTAGTTGAAATCGGTGCACATTGCTGGTATTGTTAGCTGCAGTGTGACATTTCCATGTCAAAGCCCTTCTAGCTGTGTTCCTTTGTTTCACGTGTGTTTTGTTTTTCTCTAATGTGCTATATTCACAAAGGAAAAACTGTGTGTAAGAGTAGTGTTTGTCTATATAGGCCAGACAGACTGGATTAGGTCCACACATTCTCATTAGAGTCAATTTGATTGTTTTATGTGTCTAAGGCCTGTTAGGGAGGTTATGAGCTGAAGTATTGTGCAGTATTTTCAATTTGCAGTTTAGCACTGGATACTAACACTTAGAATTTTGGGAACATAGAGTTGTTTCGATTTGCTTAGGGCACAAAAATGCTGGAAGCCGCAGCTGCATGAACATGGTCAGCTTCCGAAAATTAAGCAAAATTAAAAGATGAACGTGAAGGAACGATTGATAGCACGCAGAGCAATGCAACAGAAGCATGATGGTCCTTGAAAATAAACACTCATGTTCATGCATGTTCATGCAAAACAGGAAGCGAAGAAAGGAGAAGGGTGAAAGTAAAAAGTACAACATTAATAGGAGATTGTGCTAAGAATAATGCTGCTCAAAGGTTGCAATGGGGGCGAGATGGGTGCTGGAAGGTTCTGGGACATAATGTGGTCAGGTGAAATCATGAAAAATGCTAGGATATATTAAAGGAAACATGCAGAAATATATTTAGAAAACGGAGATGAATGTAGGTTTTTAAAAAGAGGGAGTGAAAAGGAGGAAGGAATATCGCTCTTGTCATGGAACTTGTTTGACTTCGAAAGGCTGGGTCTCTGAGCTGCTGGTCGGAGTGGCTGCTTGCTTTTTTTGGAAGCTGGCAGATAGCAGCACAGAGAGTTTGTTGAAGACAGTGTTCAACCTCGGGGCAGTGGTCTGGCAAGAATGCACTCAATACTGATGGCTGTGTGGGTGTCGATGCTGGCTTGCAGTTTTGCAAGGAGTTCATAGAATTGACTGTCAGCTGTGTCAGTGAGGTCTGGGTCCAAATCGAGGGTGTTGAGGCAAGCCTAATTGCAGGAAAAAAGGTAATTTGCTGGTGAGTATAAATAGGTCGGCAATTAATTAGGACCCCTCCTACAGGCTAATTGGCTGGGTGTCAGACTGGACACAAAGGCCATCACTTCCTTTATCTTTAAGGTACCAAAAGATTAATGAAGTAAGCTAAATTCAAATCTTTGAATGGGAGTTTGTCCCTATAATGCAGAATGGCATAGAACTGAAATCCTAATGCCATTTTATTTCTTTCATAACAAATGATGGCGGAGGGTCTCCCTGGTTAAGAAAAAAAAACGCATATGCCATGCCAAAGTAAAATGTGTTCTTGCACATGTGCCTAATGATACATGTGTTATTGTGTTTGTGTGTGATATAATTGAGTTGTGTGTTTCCTGCTGATGAATACATAAAGTGCCTACCTTTCAAAGTGTGAAGTGGTTCTTAGTATGCCTTGAACCTGTCCTTTTCTTGCATCTAGAGGCAAATGAGCATTACTAAAACCCTGAGACAAGATAAAAGTTAGCAAAAAGGAAGAGTCTGGCTATCTCGTCCAACAGGCCTATAGTTTTCCTAACAAATGCTGCATGTTTTGATGTTACTGTCGCCTAGCTTTTCCTGTTTCACGGAATAATAGATTGTTGGTATTATATCATATTTTTTATATATAGAGATTCATGTCTGGCTCACATAAGTGCATTAAAATAATTGTAATTATAGTCAAATGCAATAGTACTTAATTTATCAAACCCAGAAGGATGAAGATCTGACAGAGCCCTGACAGAGCCCTGATGATGACATATAAACTTGGAAAGTGCAGGCTGGCACATGTCAGAGTTTATTTATTTATTTATTTATTTATTTATTTATTTATTCGCATTTGTTTAGCGCACAGGCAGCCCAGAGGGCATCGTGGCGCTTGTTACAGATATGAAAATGACTTGTTGTACATACAGTGAAGTCATTACTTAGTTGCAAGAGAAAAAAAAAGGTAGCTACAGGAGAGGAGGAGAAGAGAGGAGGAGAAGCGAGGAGAGGAGGAGGAGAGAGTGGATGACACGAAGGAAGAGGAATTAGTTAAACAAGGTGGTTTTCAGTTTTTTTCAGAAGGCAGTGAGAGAGGTTTCTGCTCTGAGCGTGCTAGGTAGTGCGTTCCATAGCTTAGGGGCAATGTAGGGGAAACTTATTCCACCTGCTTTGGCTCGTTTGATGCGTAGGACCCTAAATTGGTTGGTGTGGCATTGCCTGGTTGGTCTGGTGGAGTGAGATCTGGCTAGCGTGTCAGACAGGTATGAAGGTGCAGACAAGTTGATACATTTGTGTGCAGTGGTTAAGTATTTTGAATGTAATGCACTCTTTGATAGGTAGCCAATGTGTTGCCTTTCTGGCTTGCGCGATGTGGTCCCATTTAGGTATATTGAGAGCTGCTCTTAGTGCATTGTTCTGTGTTGTTTGGAGTTTATTGAGATTGGAGTTGGAGGTGCCAGCCAATAGCGCATTACAATAATCTAATTTAGCTCCAATGGTGGCTCTGGCAATAGAGAGGCAGTTATCTTTGGTAAGGAAAGGTTTGATGGCATTAATGAACTTAATGCTCAGGGCGGAGGCAGAAACAATGGAGTTGACTTGCTTGTCCATGGAGAGTGAGGCGTCGATGTGGACTCCTAGTGTTTTAACAGAAGGTAGAACTGGTATGACACAATTGTCTATGCAGAAGTTGGTGTAGAGTGGGTCGAGGTTAGTGAGAGTGGATTTTTGACCAAGGATGAGAATTTCGGTCTTATCTCCATTAAGACATAGGCCGTTCGTGGCCATCCATGCTTGGATGGTGGCGTATATATTCTGGAGGGTGGCTGCGTCCTGATGGTAGAGTCCTGTGAGCAGGAGGAGTACTTGCATATCGTCAGCGTAGTTGGTGTATGTGATCCCAAGTGCGTCCAGTTTATCAAAGAGAGGTTTGGTAAAAAGATTATAGAGAGTAGGAGCCATACATGAGCCCTGAAGGACTCCATGCCTGATGGTGGTAGGCTCTGCGTTAGCTATATTGGAAAACACTTTCCTCACTCTTCCTTCGAGGAAGGAGGTGATCCAGTGTTTGGCTTGTTTGGAGAAATGTGCGGCCTGAGTGAGATGGTTAGTGAGGATGGCATGATCGACTAAATCAAATGCCGCTGAGAGGTCTAGGAGGAGCAGAAGGGCCGGCTTGCCTTTGTCTAAAATTAGGGTAATTTGGTTCTTCAGGTCTAGTAAAGCTGTTTCAGTGCCATGACCTTTGCGGAATCCGGACTGCCTTTTACCTAGGACAGAGTTGTTTTCCAGATAGGACTGTATCTGCATGTGTGCAGCTTTATCTAAGATTTTTAGAAGAAATGGGACCGTAGTAATGGGCCGGTAGTTGTTAGGTTGGGAAGGGTCGAGGGTTGGTTTCTTTAAGAGCGAGCGCACCCACACCTCTTTAAGGCTGTCAGGGACTTTGCCCGTCTTGAATGAGGCGTTAATGAATGCTGTGATGATCGGTGTGAGGAGTGCCGCACACTCTTTAATGATGTTGGGGGGGCATATATTGCCTTTGCATTTAGATGGTTTGAGCTGTTTGAGGATGTGGAGACCATCGGATTTGCTGATTGGAGAAAAATTGAATTTGGAATTGTGCTTATCTTTAGCAGTATTGACGGAGGGGGTCTGTTGGGGGTGCAGGGCCTTGAAGTGTTCTGCTATTTTATTTTGAAGAAGGTCTATTTTATTTAACATCGCTGTTTGGATGCCATTGCACCAGGCTTCATCCTTAACAATCTCATCTGTACAGATAGGGGGGACGGTGAGCTCTTTAAAGATAGTGAAAGCTCTTTTGCGTGGGAGTTAGCTTCCATGATACATTTATTGTAGGTTTCTGACTTCGCCTTAAATATGGCACTTTTGTATTTTTTAGAAATACAAAGAAAGTCTATTTTGCTGGCATCGCAGGGATTGGTCTGCCATGTTTTGAGGGCTTGGCGCTTGCATTGGCGTAGATTTAATAGGTCCTCCGTGAACCATGAGTTGGAGTGAAACGATTTTTTTTCTTTTTTGTTTTCAAGAGGAGCTGCGGCGTTGATGGAATGGGTAAGGGTGTCTTTGAAGATCTCTGCTAGAATGTTGGGGTCAGAGGAGAAAGGAGGTGCTAGGAAGGGGTTGTTGAGAAAGGGACGTATATTGTCTGCTGTAAGTTTTTTGGCACTTCTGGCTATCTTGGCCGGTGCGGGTATAAGTGGTTTGGAGTATAAGGACATGGGAATGCAGAATTGAAGGCAGTTGTGATCAGACCATGGAAGGGCTGTGTTGGAGTTGAGGGTGGAGCCACAGTTGTTATCTGCCACCCAATCTAAGATACAAACTTTATTATGGGTCGGGGCAGTAACTATCTGTGTGAATCCTAGATCTGTGAGGTTTCTGTCGAGAGTGGTAGCTGCTTTGTCAATTTTATCATTGTATCCAAGGTTTAGGTCTCCTAAGAGCAGTGTTTTGGAAGTTTGTTTGATGTTTTTTCCAAGGAGATGGTTGACTATGCCTGTGTGTGTTTCACTCACTGAGCTATGTGTCAAGGGTTTTGACCCATGTTGAATCAATAGACTGGGTAGATGTGGGGATGAGCTGTTGCTGCCCATTATTCTATCCCAGAACAAAGTAAATCAATAGACTGGGTAGATGTGGGGATGAGCTGTCGAAGCCCACATTCACACCAGAATCCAGGAGAACTGCGCAGTTTGCGCACACCAAAATGGTCACCTAATCTGCCACCCACCAGTGCAAAGAAAGGTGGTTCTGTTCAAAATCCGTTTTTATTGATGTCAAAAAGTTGCTAAAATCATGGGCACAAGACCACTCTAAAGATACAACCTTCTTATGGGGGGTTCCACATCACCACTCTACTGTAAGCATGCCATCAAAACAATGTTAAGCAAGGATCCTATACTATCAAGCAAAAGACCACTCTATTGAAATGCATTAATTCAAGGCAGATCCCAAAAATGGGTGCAGTACCAGCTTTGTCCATAAACCGGCGCTAGAGGTCTAAACTCTGACATTAGGACTGTATCTCAGGAGTGCAAGAGGATCCAGCCTAACTGGGACTTCAAAGCCTGTTGGTTAATTAAAATTCTTAACCACCTGCTGTTCCCAGAGACAATCTGATTCAATTAACAGGCCAAGAGGCTGAGAAACCTTCTCACCCCAGAGACCCACACAACAGCCCAGGATATCACATGACCCTGGTGATTGGGAAGGAGGGGTTTTCCCTTCAGCCTGCCAGACACCACACAATAGATTATTTCCCCTGAATGGAGTATGTTAATTTTGGATGTGGACTGTAAACAGAGCCTGGGAACAGGGACATGTGAGCTGACCCATCCAGCTTCGAGGGGCGGGCCAGACTTGAGTGTGGATTCCTATTGCAGCAAATATATGTTTAAGTTAAATGCTTCTAAAATATTGTATTAAGCTCACAAAAATGTGCAATTTGGAGAACCTTAATGCAAGAAATGTCCCCACAATTCAAGACTTGATTCAACTTTGTACCATGTTCTGAGGCGAAACCCCGCTATTTATTGATATTACAGACACCGGGTTTATGCTAGAAACCTAGTAAATTACTGGAATGTGTGTAGAAGGAGGGTGTACATTGGTGTAATTTTTGATACAGATTTAACATTGGTAAACCAATTAAAAACGAAATTAAGTTGTAATTTTTAATGCAAGCCCCCAGGAAGATCAGAATCGGACAAGCCTGGACCATAAGGAATCTGTAATATGTACATGTAATTTCAACAAATTGTGTATCTGGGAAATATGTATTTGGATCAGAAAAAGATTTGTGTGCACATTGACAAGGGGAGTGTCTTTCTGTAAGCCATAAAGATGACACACAACCCAGCTCCCCAATCAAGGAAGAGAGGAGGAACTGACCAATGATAAGTTGAGAGGGTTGGGCATGCAGAATTAGCCGACCCACCCACTTTCTAAACACATAAAAAGAGACTGCTGGGACAGGTAGAGGCTAAATTCCCATTTTCTGCGGAGCACGCTGACGGACGAATTCACATCCAGAACTCCAGAGACCTAGACTGACTCCAGCTAGACAGAGATCAGAACTTCGAACTCTGACTCCACAAATTAAAGCAAAGGCCTAAACCACAAGCTGAGTTCTCTTCAGCAGGCCTCAAAACCAACCAAACTATTCAACAGCCGGGCGAGCTGTTTGAATTTTTGCCAAGAACTTTTGTCAGAACCAGAGATCCAGACCGCTGTGCAGTGCCGCTAGCAGAGCTGACCCAGATCCAGTGAGGAGAACCAGGCAGAGACCATCCATGGCGAGGGAACCGCAGTCCAATCCTGACCCGATCCGTGACGAAGTCGCATTCCTGTCCAAAATCTAGTGTGAGTACCCAGCTAGCACTGTGCCAAAACCAATCTCTTAGTTTAAAATCATCTAATCCAAACTATTTTAGCCTATTAGAACTGCCTCCTACAATCGTGTCATTCTGTCATCTTTAAACCTGAAAACTGTCATCTGTCATTCTGAGATTTCAAATTTCAAATCCGAAAAACTACCTCTACTAAATCGGCCGTATCTCCGGAACCGTTTGTGCTAGGAGCGAGATTTAACTTTCATCTTAAAGCTAAGATTCTAGGCTTTCCAACGAACCTACTTCCTACTCCTTATAGTGCCTCCGTAATTGCGCTCAATGCACGCGGCTAAATTTTCCGCGATTTGACATTTTGCTTAATTTCAGCCACGTGTAAAAATATTTATCCTAGCTTTCCTTTGCTAAAATTCGTTTGCAACCTGACAATCATTCATAGAGCATTGCTAAAGTAATCCTGAACTAATACAAAGTAGCTGTCACTCACCCTGAACCTCTAGAGGGAATTAAAATCATTTTAGCATATTTTTCACTTCTTTGCATACCACCTTTAAAGTACTTTGCCTGTGTTTAAAATCATCCATGTTGCTCTAAGCTTGCTAGGGGGGGGGGGGGCTGAATTGTATTTGATTGCATTCCTGAGAACTGTGTGCTTTTCTTCCATCTCTTTACATTACATAAGGGGGGGGGGATTGCTACCAGGGGGAAAAGTGATTGCATTGTTTTGGTTGAAATCATATCAAGTTTATTTTCTGTACTGCATTTTCATTCATCATTGCATTGTCCTTGAAGCCATAAAAGCATTCTCAGCTACTTTATCCTCTCTATATCAACTTCTAAGCCATTAAAAAGAGTCTACCACTATAACATTATCCATTGTTGATCAACATCATATTCTCAAGTGTGATATCAAATATTAATTTACTATAAAAGTGTGATAGATATATATTGTTTAATTTTCAAATAAACCTTTTAATTTGCAAAACAAACCTACTTCTTGGCTCAGTGGGGTCAGGGGGATTCTAAGAGAGGGGTGTTATATAAGGGTTGTCATCCAGAGTAAACGAACTGGACATAAAAATATATCAATACGGGTTTCCCTCAGCATCCCAGACTAGGCATTGACTTAGCTGTAGTGTTGAATTGAATCTGCTTACAAAGTCGGGGCTTGGAGCCGGGATATTCTGGGTTAGATTTACCACTTGTGCAGCTTAATACAGTGTTCCAACTGACCGGATACACATATCCGGTTAGATCACCACGCTGTTTTACACTGTGAAAGCACCCCTCAAAGGAACGCTCTAAGGAAACGGTCTGTTTTGCAAAATAAAATACAAACTTCTGTAAGTCAGGAAGGAACTCAAATTCCAGAATGACGACACTGGTAGACATCAAAATAGCCAGAGAGCACTTCTTACATAAGCTATTTGTGAGAGGTGAATGGACTGAGCAGGGCCAGGATGCGTGGTTGCAGGCAATCACACAACAGGTCACTGCAACTGGGTTAGATACCTGGAGAGATCAGGGTCCCTTACATGTGTTCCTGAGTGAACTATACATGGCTCCTAAAGCTAAAGATGAACACGACAAGATGGTTAGGATAGCGGCATATTTGTATCTATATATGGGAGCCATGCAGGACAAATGTGCTGAAGGCCAAGATCTGGCAAATAGGCAACAGATCGCGTTAGAGAAGGCCCAATCTGACCTGGTCTCTTCTGAGCAGAGGATGCACAGAAGCCAGGAGTCAGAAAATGAGAGCAGACAGTATCTCATTAAAATCAAAGAGGACAAGTGTATCCTGCAACAGGAAAAGTCTGACCAGGATACCAGATTTCTGGCCTTGTAGAAGGAGTACCAAGAAGGTTTGGACTCCCTACTGCAGAGCCAGAAAAAGCTGGAGCAACAATTAGATTTCAATAGGGCATGTGCTGAGCAGGTAGTCACCCTGCAAAGCCACCTAGATAGGGAAAAGGCAGAGAGCAATAAACTGATCCTGAGAGACCTGGATACCCAGGCAGAGTTTGATCAGGAGCGCCAGAAAGCTGGTGCCCTTCAAAGGCAAAGGGACGACCTGGTGGCACAGATGCAGACTCTTAGTCAGGAAAGGGACAACTTAGGCCAGGAAGTCTGCCATTTAAAAAAAAAAATGAAGAAAATCACTTGGCCCTCCAGGGGCTGGGTGACCTCCAAAAAGAGCATCAGAACCTGATAGAGCACACCAGGAGGGTGGAAGAGGCTCTGGTAAGAAAGGAGCAGGCCAATAGGGATGGGACTCAGGAGGTAACCCTCCTGCAGCAAAGACTGGCCCAGTACTCCAGGACCAATCAGGAGGCACAGAGAGAGAATGAGGCTCTCTGCCAGCACAATGATAGGCTCCAGCAACAGGTAGCCATGCAGGAGAGACTTATAGAGTATAGTAAGGCCTTAACTGAGGAACTGAAAGCGCAGGCTCTTGCATGGCAACAGGGAGCAGGGGCTGATAGAGATGAGGTTCGCTGGGAAAGGGAAATGCCTGAGCATAACCTCAGGAGCCCTAGTGCCAGAGGCCTTCATCTCTCCCAGTCCCTGGACTCTGCCACCCCCATGTCCCCTGGCGCACATGAGCGCAGGGCCTCAGGGATGGCAGATTACTAACCAGCCAAAAGTATGGGGCTCATAGGCCAGTACCACCCAGGAATGGATGAACAGGCATCCGGGTATGGGCACCTAAGTACAGTGCAATTTAGTGGGGAACCCCAGGAGAGTAGGCCCACTAAGGGCATCCTGAAAACCTCTGCCCAGTTAGGTCAGTGGGGGGTACCCATCAAATCCTGGTAGCAAGGAGGAATCTCAAGACTCTTCTGAGCGTCACAATACACAGGAGACCAGGTCACCACATTCTGCCAGCTATTCCCAGGCTCGCAGAATCCGGAAAAACATGGAAGATCAGACGGGCACCTCTGGGAGCAGTGCTTCTGAATCAGAGGATGAATGGACCAGGGTTACCCGAACCAAAAAGGCCAATAAGGTGAAAAAGGCCTTGCTTAAGGACCCCTTAAAACAGATTAAGGCAATCAGAAGTGTCATCACACCTTATCATAAGAAAGCCAAGTATTCTGTTTGGGAACACTTGGAGCTCTATGAGCAAATGATGGAGACTTTCCATTTGAAGGACAGCAGTAGCTGCATCCAGTACGTCAAATGGACATTCTCCCCTGAATACTCCACTTTCTTTGCGGGGCTGGAGGACCAAAACCATTCAAGATGGTCCACATATAGGGTGGCCATCTTGAAACATTTTTCTGTACATAGAAATCCCCAAGAGGCTCGCAAGGCAGCCTACAATTTGCAATGTGGGGAGGATCAGGCCCCACAAGAATTTGTGCAAGAATTGAAGCGTGCCTTTGCGCAGACCACCAAAAGGGTGCGCACGGACAGCAGAGAACTCATCAACACATTTTTCCATGCTCTTCCCAAGTACATAATGACCCAGCTCGTGAGAGATTTTCACGAGAAAAGATCTTTAGACTGGGTCATTGAGCAAGCCACCCGGATCTATGAGGTGCATAAGCCCATCGAAAATAAAAGTAATGCGCAGAAAAACCCCAAAACCAACAGCACCCCTGCTGCTGCCAAGGTGGCAGAGGTAAAGGTTGTCCCCGTTTTAGATTTGGAGTTGGGGGGGCCTAAAAACCTGCCTGCACCAAATAATTCACAGCCCAGAAGGCCCTCGGGCCAGTCACAGACAGGGAGTCGAGGACGTAGTCCCACAAATGGGGTCCCCCGCTCCCCTGACTATGTAAGTCCCCGCTACAAGGGAAACCGACCAATCCTGGGTTATCTGTGGACTCCTCCAGCCCAAGGGGGGGATCCAGCCAAGCACCTGACCCAGGGAACTTCCCTCCTAACTTCCCACAGGACGGCAGAAATTCCCCAGACACTGGGCAGAACTTTTTTCCCAGCTATCCACCCAATTTCCAACCCCAAAACCATCCATCCTTCTTTCCCCAATTCCCTGAGCCTAGACAACCTAATCCGGGAGAGGGGAGCCCAAGGGTGGAGGGGTACCCAAATCTTCCCAACCCAGGGTATTACCAGAGAAGGGATAGTTACCCTTCCCGGGATCAGCCCAGGGGAGAAAACAGGACCCTGTATCAGCCTGAGCGGGTTTCACAATTAGAGCGCAAGGTCCAAAATATGGCACGGGATCTGGGTCACATACTGAGGGCTCAACAGAACCCTCCGATGAGCATGCCACTGCAGAATGCCCCAAACTCCGGACCTGGTGCTCCAGAACAATGACGGGGGCAGCACCCCGATAACCCACTGGTTCCCAAGAGGATCCTGGGAAAAGGATCTTCTCCTTCAGAGATGGGGGAACTCCTCCCAAGGAAAAATGGGTCCCAAGAGATTCCAAAACAGACTGGATAGATGTGGGGATTGAGCTGCCGCCGCCCATCATCCTATCCCAGAACCAACAAAACCAAAAACCCCTGGTTCAAACCCATCCTGGTGACTGCCTCCCAAAAGGCAGGGGCGGCCCAGAACCGGAACCAGGGGAACCTAAAACCAAATCCACAGACTGGGTAGATGTGGGGATTGAGCTGTCGCCGCCCATCATTCTATCCCAGAACCAACAAAACCAAAATCCCATGGGTCAAACCTATCCTGTTGACTTCCGCCAAAAGGGGGGGTGGGGGGGGGGGTGGGGCCCAGAACCCGAAACCATTTGCAGCTGCCAACTTTTTCTTTCAGATTCCCCAGGCTCTTCACAGGATTCTGCCCAAATCTCTTCTCTCGCCATGTCCAAAACCAGAAAATTAGCCCACCAGTTGTCCAAAAATGTGCATTATCTGTGCCCCCTTCAGGAGAAGGAGGGAAGATATTATGCCACGGTACTAGTACAGGGGCAGGGTACAATCTTGGCGCTGGTGGACACTGGATCTCAAGCTACCCTTCTGTCCAAAAGGGCCTTTGATGAACTAAATGCAGGAAGGGAGGAGAATTACCAAATTCCTCTCACCTCTCTTCCTGGACAATTGCAGAACTTTGACGGGAAGGAAATTCCCATTGAGGGGACTGCAGACTTGGACATTAAAATTGGGCGACACAAGGTGAAACACCAGGTCATAGTAGTAACTCCAGAGGGAACCCCTTGTTTACTAGGGAATGACCTACTGAGAAGGTTGTCACCCCTAATAGATTGTGTAAACAAGGTCCTCTGGACCCAGACTAGCCGACCAATAAAATTAAAACAGAGTGTCAACCATGTTAGTTTAAATGGCACATGCCACATGGTTGAACAAAAATCTGACCAAGTAGAATTTCACTTCCAGAACAACCAAATTCCAGACGTGACAGTAATAGCAGTAGTACAACAGACTGGTGATGGGGGTCCTCTCTATTTCTGAAAATCAACCTTCCTTCCAGTTTAAGGTGGTATTCCACACTGGAAGGAAACACTCTGAAATTCTTTATAAATCCACAATCAGACACTCCCACTCCTATAGTCCAGAAAGATGTGAAATCAGCTCAGAGCCTGGCTGATATTCAGCAAATTGGAGAGCAGTTGTTCATCCCTGTTTAGTTAAATGATGGGAAGGACTCTGTTCTCGCCCGAGTGTGTGTGAACAACGGTAAGAGCTTCATCAGCGAAGCCATGTTCCTCCAACTCCCAAAAGATCCAGCCATTCCCACATTCAAACTGATAGACAAATGGGAAATGGACCTGGAAGCACCCAATTCCAAACATCTCCTGCCAAGCAGGTGTATGCTCAAAATCTCCATTGGCAACAAGAGCATAGTCCATAATTGTTGGGTCGTGCGAGACGTCACTGCCGCCTTTTACTTAGGCTGTGACATTCTCAATCGCTTTGCCACTAATTTGGACCTAATAAACTTCAAAGCTTGGTCCCGATTAGCGGATAATCCCATGGGCTTTGATGATTCAGAAAAAGCATTTTGGTCAGCTCAATTGCTACCTTATGCAGTTGAAATTCAGATTAAAGAGGAAGTCACTATCCCAGAAAGGACCCGACAATTCTCCCTGGAAGTGAAAGTTAAAAGAGGACAAAAATTGAAAAACCCTGATGCTTATATTCATCTAAATGCTTCTCTCCAACAACAAGGGTTAGGGGTAAACCCAACGCCATTAGTCATCATAGAACATGACACCATTCCAATAGAGGTGGATAACAGCGACTTACAGAGTATTACTCTAGCCGCAGGCACCATCATTGGAATGGCGGTTGATCACCGACATTTCTCCATTTATTGAGGAAATGAACTGTTAGGACAAATCCCCAAGGACTGTTTTGACAGTGACAGTGATGACAATACAACACCAGACAGAATTTTCACCCGGCATGGGGGGAACTTCCTGGTGTACACTTCTTGCCCTTATGGTAAGGAAGATGTGACTTGTGACTTCAGGATGGATGAGGTGATTTTACAGGTCCATGAGGGCTGCCTTTCCCACCTGAAGCCTCCAGTCCAAATCAGCACTCTGACCAGGGACTTCTCCACCCAGCTGGAGGAGGCCGCTGAGATAGCCAAACCAGAAGTCTTTCCCGGCTTCAGGCAGATGTTGGAAGAGAGAGTCAACCTAGCTGATGCCTGTGTGACTCTGGAACAGAAGCAAAAGTTGAAACAAGTTTTCTTGGATTTCCAAGATCTCTTTGCGGTAGACTCATATGACTGTGGTCGCACTGACATCCACACCACAACAATTCCCACGGACCCTGGAATGACTCCAGTGTTTGTGGAGCAATATCGTTTGCCTCTCGCATCCATGGAGTCCCTTACTGAAATAATTAAGAACCTTGAGTCCCGGGGAATAATCTGTCCAGTACACAGCACCTTCAATAATCCAGTGCTGGGAATATTGAAGCCAAACGGCCACTGGAGACTCTGCGCCGACCTTAGGGAGCTCAACAAACGGGTCCATACTTCCCGATGGCCTCTGCCCTACATTGACCAAGGGCTGGCCCAGATTCAGGGGTCACAGGTATTCACAGCAATAGACCTGACCAATGGATACTGGACCGTGCCTGTCAGTAGGGAGGACCAATACAAACTGGCTTTTACCTTTGGGGGCCAGCAGTACACATGGACCCGGACTCCCTTCGGATACCTCAACTCCGGCAATTAATTCAACATTTTCCTACATAAGGCCATGCCCTACCTGGGTGCGAGGGGTAACCTGGCTTATGTAGATGATGTCCTCATCAAAAGTTCATCTGTGGAGGAACACATAGCAGAGATCTGTTATGTTCTGACACAGATGAGGGCCGCCGGAGCAAAACTTTCCTTTCAGAAAGCACAATGGTGTAGAACCCGTGTTAATTTCTTGGGGCATGAGATTACTCCTCAGGGTCTCTGTCCCCAAGAAAAGAAAGTGGAAGCACTCCAGAAACTGAAGGATCCCACAACTCTGCTGGAACTAAGGAGCCTCCTTGGACTGACTAATTACAGCAGAAAGTTCATTGAGGGCTACGCAGAGATCACCAGACCCCTGATATATCTTTTGAAGGGGGGGTCAAGTGGGAATGGGTCAGACGAATCCAAGGCAGTAAGACAACTCAAAAGAAGCCTCTCACAAGCGCCTTGCCTAGCATACCCTGTCAGAAACAAGGAGTTCTTCCTGGAGACAGGGTTCTCTAATACGTGCTTGACGGCAGTATTATACCAAAAGCATGACAAGGTCAATAAAGTAATCTCCTATGCGAGCAAAACTTTATCGTCTGTGGAGGAAAAATTCAACGATTGTGAGAAGGCACTCCTGGCAACGGTGTGGGCATTGAAGAATTACCGCCCGTTCATCCATGGGGAACACATCATAGTGGAGACTCCACACCAGCCTCTGCAATATCTCCAAAGTGACAGAATCCGGGCCGTAAATGTGAGTAATTCCCGAATTACTTCCTGGATTCTGTCAATGCAAGGCTTTCCTGTGGAGGTCAGATATGGCCAAAACAAGAAGAGTCCCCTCGCGCAAGGTCTGGCTGACTTGCATGATTGTGCCAGAGAAAACTGTCTCGAGGACGAAAGTCTAAAAATCATGGACAACATGGAGGCATACCTTAATTCCCCACACAAAGTCTTTGAAGAAGACAAATGTGAAGGAATGCCCACTGTCTATGTGGATGGATGCTCTTACCATGTTGACAACAACAGGGAGAAAGAACTGGTGGCCGGCGTAGGGAATGCATGGGTGAATGAGTCCCCAGAACCCTCCGCTGGATACAAAATTGGTCCCCGAAGTAGTCCGGTGGCAGAATTGATGGCTGTGCATCAGTCCATCCCCACTGCTGTCCAACATCAACTCCACGAACTGGTCATAATCACAGATTCAGATTATGTATGGAACGGGTTTGTGGAGCACCTGGTTAATTGGAAAACCAGAGGGATGTTATGTGCTAATAACAAACCCTTGAAACATGGGAAGTTAATCCAAAACATTGATGATCTGATCACCTCGAATGGGATGACCATCTACTGGAAAAAGATCAAGGGTCATTCCAAAGTAGAGGGACCAGACAAAACTGGAAATGACTTAGCTGATCAGCTGGCCAAAACCGGGGCCATCCAAGGGGATATAATAGAAATAGAGTCCCTGTTGGGGGAAATCCAGGTTACTGCTATCACTAGATCCCAGACAAATGCTCACAATGATCTTTCAACTGCACAATGGAGTAAGGAGAACCCTGATGCTGATTTGATTACAGCTCAGAAGGGGGATCCAATAATTGGTAAGTTTTACCAACACATTGAGGACCCTGAGAACTTTCCCCTGACGGATACCGATTACATTGGGAAAGAGGATCTAAGAGTGTTGATGAAATGTCCAAAAAGGTTCCGAATCCAAGACGGTTTGTTGGTAAGTAAATCCCAAGCTGGCCATGATCAGTGGGTGGTCCCTACCTCATTCCGAAGCCTGATGTTAAGTCACGCCCATGATGCGGCCACCGCCGATCATAGGGGGTTTCAGACAACACTTGAAATCTTAAGAGAGATTCCATACTGGCCACATATGGGCCAGGACCTCAACCAATACTTGAAGGGGTGTCTTGTGTGTGCACAATTTCAGCCATCATCCCTCACACACCGTGCACCTCTCCAAAAGAGGGGGATGACACTGCCATGGTCAGATTCGTAGGCCCTGTAATTCGCTCGTCTAGAGGAAACAAGTACATGTTGACGGTCACATGCTTGTTTACCAAGTGGGTGGAATGTCTCCTGGCCCCAAACTGCAAGGCAGAAACAGCAGCTGCCCTGATGATTAACCACATCTTTTACCGTTTTGGTCTACCTCAAAGAATTGAGTCAGACAGAGGTAGCCATTTCACCAGCGAGGTAATGAAAAAGATGTAGGAGATACTGGGGGTCAAAAAGAAGTTACATATTGCTTACCGGCCAGCTTCTTCTGGGTCAGTAGAACGCTACAACCGAACCATTGTGAGCATCTTAAAAAAGTTTGTGGCAGATTCTGGGCCAAGTTGGGATATCCGATTACCTCTGGTCCTAATGGCCATCAGATCTACCCCTTCATCTGCAACTAAAATGTCACCATTTGAGTTGATGACCGGACGCAAGATGGTTCTTCCCCAGCATTTGCTCTACAGGACCCAAGAGCAGACACTGATAAATGCCTCCACAACTCATGAGTATGTGGAGAATTTAAGGAAGCACCTTCAACATGCTTTTGCCTATGCTCAGCGGAATCTAGAAAGATCAGCTGATAGCATGAAAACCCACTACGACCTGAAGACCACCAGGAAGGAATATACTTTGGGAGACCGGGTCTATCTATGCAATTTCCAAAGGAACCAGGCCAAACAGCGAAAATGTTTGCCTACATGGAAGGGACCGTTTGAAATTATAGAAAAGGTCTCCCCAGTAGCGTATAAGATCCGCATCCCCAAAGGTAGTCTGGGGGAAGGGGAAGACAAGTGGGTACATATAAATCAGCTAAAGTGTTGCCATCCCAGGCACACTCTGCAGCAACTGGAGGAGTCCTCTGCAATACCAGAGGGGACCGCTCCAGATTAATTCAGTTCCCATCCTAAAATATCCCACATATAGGGCCTCATTACAAGTACTCCGGTCCAGAATTAACACTGCTGGTAAAACCATACCGGCACCGTTTCCATGTCCGCCCAATCATGACCCGCGGCCCCGGTAATAGCACCACCCTCAACCGCCACCACGGAAATAGGGGTCCCGTTAAGTCCGTCTGCACGGAAACCCCTCCGTTACCGTCAACACGAAACACCGTGAGCATCACAACTAGCGCGGACACGGAAATACCGGCAAAAAAATGGCGTAAATACCGTGATCACGGTGCCGGAACCGCCGCCACCGCGAACATGGCGTTATACACTGCCTGCTGAACTGAATCAGGGCACAGGTGCACCAAATCAGCCCAGCTGGACCTAGCAGGCCACTGGGAGCCTACAAAAGGGCCACACCCAGCCCAACACAACACAGAACCATGCAGGCAGCAGGTCTAGTAGCACTGGGACTGGGCCTACTCAACCAACAGGCAGCACTGCACATGGTGGCAGTAATGGTGCAGAGGAGGAGGCGTAGGCGGAGGAGGCGCAGGCGGCAACCAGCCAACCCTGCAGCTATGGCAAACCCCATTGCCCAGCCAGCCCGACCCCGCCACCAGCCAGCAATACCACACATCAGGGCCTCACCCTGGAACCTCACCCCAGGACAGATCCACACACTATACCGGCTGGACCGTGCAACAATCCTGCACATCATCGCCATGATTGAGGACAACATCAGCAGCCAAATTGACACCCCCACCGCCACCCCCCCTCTTGTAGGTTGTCTCAGTACTGCATTTCCTTGGCACTGGCACCTATCAACACACGGTTGGTGAGCTGCATGGCATGTCACAACCCTGTTTCTCAAAAATCCTGGTACAGGTACTGGATGCCCTGTTGCGCCATGTGTCGGAACACATAGCCCTACCCCGCACCCTCCCCGAGGTCATTGCCACCAAGTTGGCCTTCCATGCCATAGCAGGCATGCCAAATTGCATAGGCGCTGTTGACTGCACCCACGTTGAGCTGACAGTACCACGTGCAATTGAGGCGGTGTTCCACAATAGGAAACAGTATCACTCTTTGAATGTCCAGATGGTTTGTGATGCCATGCAACTGATTACACACTGCTGCGCACGTTTCCCAGGCTCATCACATGACTCAATGGTACTGCGGAATTCCACGTTGCCACGGTACATGGAACGCTATGCCGGACAAAGCACATGGCTATTGGGTGAGTACAGCTGACGGTGCTACAACCCTGTCGAAGTGGTGTGTGTGTGTCCAGGCCAATGAGCATTGTGAGTGTGCCACTGTGACCGCACATGCATCACCCCCCTTCCATCTACCAAATACACAGCGGATGCCAAACATCATGAAGGAAGACATGACAGGGCACCACAATGTGCCCGTGCACACGCTGGCACAGCCAATCCCGTCACTGTCCCATGAACCTTGTGCCACTGCAGACACCCACCCTCAATTGAAACACTGCCTCAAAAGGCACGAGAGGCGTGTAAATGAGACGACGTGTATTTACTACTTCCGTACAGTGGAGTCATTCTGCCATGTGTGGACAGCACTGCACCGTGACATGCACACAATCAAATGTCACCCGCAGGGCACAGTAAACATGCAAGTTAATGTGTAGGCCCATATCCAGTTAGCGACATACATCGTGATGCCCAAAACATACCTCCATACACTGCATAGTACATATGCATGAATGAATGATGATACAAGAATGCACAGCAGCAGATGAGGACATGATGATACAAACACTGACATGTTCCCCCATCTACATCCCATGTAGGTGATGCGGGATATGCACTCACGCCATGGATGATGACACCTGTACGGAGACCAAGGAACAGGCATGAAGAGGCATCCAATAGGGCACATATCCGCACACGTGGAATGATTGAGAGGACATTTGGACTGCTGAAGGCCCGTTTCCGCTGTCTGAGCAGATCTGACGGATCACTGCTGTACAGCCCAGTGAAGACGGGTAAAATCACGCTTGTATGTGCCATGCTGCACAATATATGCCTGCGCAGGAACATCCCAATACCACCAGACGCAGATGAGGAAGATGGGGATGGGGATGGGGATGGGGATGGAGATGGGGATGGAGATGGGGATGGGGATGGAGATGGGGATGGGATGGGATGGCACCGCCTCCCCCTGGGGGTCCACATGATGGCCAGAGAGCACGGGATGCCCTGATTCGCATTTACTTTTGAGTCACAGCACAATCACAGAAATGCACGAACATGGTGACGACAATGAATTAATAGTTGCACTGCAAAATAAATGATCAATGTCCACACATGTATGTCTTGATTCGAAATGGTGATGTATTGATGTAATAACAACAGGGAAGGAGGTGCATTGGTTAGGGAAGCTGTACACCCGGGGCCACCCACCACCCAAACGTGCCCACCCCCACCCAGGCCCCATTGTTCAAACCCCCAAAACTACCTACCCCACCACCCAAACGTGCCCACCCCTCTCACACCCTTGTAGTCCGCATGTGTCCTGCACTGCCCCACACACATGCCATCACTTCCGTGTGCGCTTCTGTGCCTGTGCAACCTTGCCAGAGGGACCCGTTAGCCTACTCGAGCGCCTCCTTGGACTGGCAGTAGTGGAGCTGGATGGGGTGGTTGTTTTTGATTGCGCAGAATCTGGGATTGAGGGCATCCGTGCCAGATTTGCCTGTTGGCCAACCAACATGGCCTCTACAAGCCTGGAGGTGTGGTTGTTGCCCTCCCGCACATGGCGTGCAAGGGTTACTATAGTGCTCGCAAAGCGTCCGATGGACCTCGACAGGCGACGCACTGAGGCGCTGTAGCTCTCCCTCTGCAGCCTGGATTCCTCTAGCTGTCTCTCCACCAGCTGGGTGAGGGTAGCCTGCTGGTCCTCCATCTGCTGCATGCGGGCATTCAATTCGGCCATGGATGGTGTGGGCGACCTCATGGGACTCCCCAGTGATGTGGGGCTGAACTCCAGCTCATGGAAGGAGCCCAGGTCTTCCAAGGTGGGCATCTCCCCCTCTGGCCCCGTTTCCGAGTGCTCTTGCGGGGCACTGTTATCACTGCAGGCCGCCCCCTCTGCAGTGCTGCTGCCTTCGGTGTTGTGTTGGGTGGCCATGATAGGTTCCCGTGGCACCTGTCTAGACTCAGGCAGTGTGGAGACAGTGGGGTTGTCGGCGGTGGTGGTGGGCGGCACATCTGTAGTGGCTGGTAATGTGGCCAGAGGTGCAGAACTGCCAGCAGTATCCTCCTGTGTGGTGGCGGTGGCTTGTGTACTTGCCGGTGCAGATTGGCTGGCCTGTTGTGCAGTATCACTGTCACTTGAAATGGCTGTGGGGACACAAAGGGCATGCAATTAGTGTTGTTGTGGTGGCAGATGGGTGCATCACATGCGTCATTAAGATTGTACATTGAATAGTGTTAGTCACATGCATCTGATTGCTGGTGTATGCATTCTGTGATATTGGTTGCCATACGGATCATGATGGGTCCTTTGGCCCACACATGCACTGCCTGGGGGGGGGGGGGGTTGTTAATGGGTCCTTTGGCCCACACATGCACTGCCTGGGGGGGGGTTGTTAATGGGTCCTTTGGCCCAGTACTCACAACTGCATATTTACATGTGGCATTCATGTTTGGGCACTTACCGGCATCTGCAGGTGGGCTCACTCCTGCCTCAGCCTCCCCGATCCCATGGATTCCCTCTAGGTGGAGGATGCTGCTGCAACGCTCCTCCCATGCTTGCAGCCTCAGTGGGGAGGGGGGTCCTCCACCTGTCCCCCTGCTGCGTTGGCGGTGCGTGGAAATGAGTTTGCGTACCCTCAGCCTCAGGTCGTCCCACCGCTTGTGGCAGTCCTTCATGCTCCTCACTGTCACGCCCACAGCTGTGCACTTGCGTGCAGCTTCGGCCCACACCTCCTTCCTCCGCTGCTGTGTGGCACGCCGTTGGTCGGCGCTGAACAGCATCTCCGCATTGTCCACAATGTGCTCCACCAAGACGGTTAGCTCCGCCTTGCTGAAGCGCTGTTTGCACTGCCTCTGAGCAGGAATCCTGGCAGACATGCTGGTGGTCCCTTTTGGCTTCTCAGAGTTAGGATTGTGCTTGTGCAGGCTCTAGATGGCAATGGATTTTGCTTTTATATGATGGCCGCCTCTCTGTTTCCTGTTTTGGCGATCATGGTATTTCCGGTTCCGTGTCCGTGGCGGCAGAGGCGGACACGGGTTTTGCGCCACTTGTGGCTGCGTTATTTCCATTTCCGTGGGGTTTTCCGTGACAGCGGTAACAACGTTTCCGAGTCCGTGTGGTGCGCGCGACCGACAGCGTGTAATCGGACGGTTTTTCCGCAACCTTGCGGACACAAAAACGTTTTTACCGCCGTCACGGATTTTGCATGGTCCCGGACTGGCAGGTTGTAATGAGGCCCGTAGTCTCTAAAATATTATGATGGAAAAAAAAATGTTTCATGTTATATCTTGTTTTAAAATAAGACTGAAAAATGTATCCTGATGTATAAAATGTATATGCCGCCCCACTATATCAATAGTGGTGGAAAAATGTCTATGAATAGGTATTGCCGCTTTTGCTTTATCATCCTAGGAGAGATGAAACCATGGAGACTGACCAAGGAGAACGATCCGGGGACCGGGAGCAGAGATCCGAGGGGCCCGGGGTACCGCCCAATATTCCCATCAGGACTGGCGAGGAGAACTGATCGATCCAACCGGATAGAGGAAAAGATGCTGAACTGTGCCATCTACGGAATTGGAAGAAGATGATGCGGACATACCAGCGCGTAGATCAAAAACATCCTTTGCACCCGACTCCCCCTCGACTCCAAATCAAAGCTCAGTCGGGTGGGGGGGCTTGTCTGTCGCCGCCCATTATTCTATCTCAGAACAAACTAAATCAATAGACTGGGTAGATGTGGGATTGAGCTGTCGCCGCCCACATTCACGCCAGAATCCAGGAGAACTGCGCAGTTTGCGCACACCAAAATGGTCACCTAATCTGCCACCCACCAGTGCAAAGAAAGGTGGTTCTGTTCAAAATCCGTTTTTATTGATGTAAAAAAGTTGCTAAAATCATCGGCACAAGACCACTCTAAAGATACAACCTTCTTTTGGGGGGTTCCACATCACCACTCTACTGTAAGGATGCCATCAAAACAATGTTAAGCAAGGATCCTATACTATCAAGCAAAAGACCACTCTATTGAAATGCATTAATTCAAGACAGATCCCAAAAATGGTGCAGTACCAGCTTTGTCCACAAACCAGCGCTAGCGGTCTAAACTCTGACAGTAGGACTGTATCTCAGGAGTGCAAGAGGATCCAGCCTAACTGGGACTTCAAAGCCTGTTGGTTAATTAAAATTCTTAACCACCTGCTGTTCCCAGAGACAATCTGATTCAATTAACAGGCCAAGAGGCTGAGAAACCTTCTCACCCCAGAGACCCACACAACAGCCCAGGATATCACATGACCCTGGTGATTGGGAAGGAGGGGTTTTCCCTTCAGCCTGCCGGACACCACACAATAGACTCTTTCCCTTGAATGGAGTATGTTAATTTTGGATGTGGACTGTAAACAGAGCTCTGCCTGGGAGCAGGGACATGTGAGCTGACCCACCCAGCTTCGAGGGGTGGGCCAGACTTGAGTGTGGATTCCTATTGCAGCAAATATATGTTTAAGTTAAATGCTTCTAAAATTGTGTATTAAGCTCACAAAAATGTGCAATTTGGAGAACCTTAATCCAAGAAATGTCCCCACAATTCAAAACTTGATTCAACTTTGTACCATGTTCTGAGGCAAAACCCTGCTATTTATTGATATTACAGACACCGGGTTTATGCTAGAAACCTAGTAAATTACTGGAATGTGTGTAGAAGGAGGGTGTACATTGGTGTAATTTTTGATACAGATTTAACATTGGTAAACCAATTAAAAACGAAATTAAGTGTCATTTTTTAATGCAAGCCCACAGGAAGATCAGAGTCAGACAAGCATGGACCATAAGGAATCTGTAATATGTACATGTAATTTCAACAAATTGTGTATCTGGGAAATATGTATTTGGATCAGAAATTGATTTGTGTGCACATTGACAAGGGGAGTGTCTTTCTGTAAGCCATAAAGATGACATACAACCCAGCTCCCCAATCAAGGAAGAGAGGAGGAACTGGCCAATGATAAGTTGAGAGGGTTGGGCATGCAGAATTAGCCGACCCACCTACTTTCTAAACACATAAAAAGAGACTGCTGGGACAGGTAGAGACTCAATTCCCATTTTCTGCGGAGCACGCTGACGGACGAATTCACATCCAGAACTCCAGAGACCTAGACTGACTCCAACAAGACAGAGATCAGAACTTAGAACTCTGACTCCACAAATTAAAGCAAAGGCCTAAACCACAAGCTGAGTTCTCTTCAGCAGGCCTCAAAACCAACCAAACTATTCAACAGCCGGGCGAGCTGTTTGAATTTTTGCCAAGAACTTTTGTCAGAACCAGAGATCCAAACCGCTGTGCAGTGCTGCTGGCAGAGCTGACCCAGATCCAGTGAGCAGATCCAGGCAGAGACCGTCCGTGGCGAGGGAACCGCAGTCCAATCCTGACCCGATCCGTGATGAAGTCGCATTCCTGTCCAAAATCTAGTGCGAGTACCCAGCTAGCACTGTGCCAAAACCAATCTCTTATTTTAAAATAATCTAATCCAAACTATTTTTGCCTATTAGAACTGCTTCTAGAATCGTGTCATTCTGTCATCTTTATACCTGAAAACTGTCATCTGTCATTCTGAGCTTTCAAATTTCAAATCCGAAAATCTACCTTTACTAAATCGGCCGTATCTCCGGAACCGTTTGTGCTAGGATTTAACTTTCATCTTAAAGCTAAGATTCTAGGCTTTCCAACGAACCTACTTCCTACTCCTTATAGTGCCTCCGTAATTGCGCTCGACGCACGCGGCTAAATTTGCCGCGATTTGACATTTTGCTTAATTTCAGCCATGTGTAAAACTATTTGTCCTTGCTTTCCTTTGCTAAAATTCGTTTGCAACCTGACAATCATTCATAGAGCATTGCTAAAGTGATCCTAAACTAATACAAAGTAGCTGTCACCCACCCTGAACCTCTAGAGGGAATTAAAATCATTTTAGCATATTTTTCAATTCTTTGCATACCACCTTTAAAGTACTTTGCCTGTGTTTAAAATCATCCCTGTTGCTCTAAGCTTGCTAGGGGGGGGGACTGAATTATATTTGATTGCATTCCTGAGAACTGTGTGCTTTTCTTCTTCCATCTCTTTACATTGCATAAAGGGGGGGGGTGAATTGCTACCAGGGGGAAAAGTGATTGCATTGTTTTGGTTGAAATCATATCAAGTTTATTTTCTGTACTGCATTTTCATTCATCATTGCATTGTCCTTGAAGCCATAAAAGCATTCTCAGTTACTTTATTCTCTCTATATCAACTTCTAAGCCATTAAAAAGAGTGTACCACTATAACATTATCCATTGTTGATCAACATCATATTCTCAAGTGTGATATCAAATATTAATTTATTATAAAAGTGTTATAGATATATATTGTCTAATTTTCAAATAAACCTTTTAATTTGCAAAACAAACCTACTTCTTGGCTCAGTGGTGTCAGGGGATTCTAAGAGAGGGGTGTTATATAAGGGTTGTCATCCAGAGTAAACGAACTGGACATGAAAATATATCAATAAGGGTTTCCCTCAGCATCCCAGACTAGGCATTGACTTAGCTGTAGTGTTGAATTGAATCCGCTTACATATGCAATTGTGACACAAGCTGTCAAAAAGAAACATTCAATGGGATACCTACCCACTACCCCTCCTGTCCCAAACAGTCCTTTTAAAAACAAAAAATAAAACTAGTATTGTCACGTTTACTAATGCACAATGAAATATTCCTTTTGCTTCCAAGCACTCTTATAATAATATGTGTTTTATTCAGAAGAAATGTAACTCCCAGCACCATTGCACAGTATAACAGCCTGTTAAGGTAGCTCAGCAGCTTAAGTGCTCCCTGCTGGTATCTATCTATGTTCTGCAGGTCAATGGTTTCAATCCTAGCAAGGTCTGATCAACCTATCATCCTCTGAGGTCATCAATAAATTAGTATTCATTTTGGTTGCTGGGTAATAATAATTGTATATGATTTTTTTATGTAAGGGTCTTGGTGAAATCACTACATAAGAAATTGATTATCATAAGTGCCTACATTTTAGCATCAATAAATCCAAGCATAGGCCCAGAATAATGTCATATTCTTAAATTAATGTTGTTTTAGGTGTGGCATCTGTAACTTCTAATCATCATCATATATGCCTGTATAAAAGTCATATCCAAGTGTTTCTTTGCTTCCATGAGATGTGTGTGAAACTTATTTTATATTGGCATGTCTGAAGCTGAATAAGACTTGGGGCCTCATTACACGGAAGACGGTAGGAGGTTAACGGGGCAGGTAGAGCAGCCGGCCCGTTAACCCCTACCACCTCATTACGAGGACTCCTCGCGGGACCCGCTAAGGACGCCTGTTTCTACCCAAGAAAGAACAATATTTAGAGAAAAAAAATATAATGGAATTTTTATTCAATTTTAGGTTTGCTATATTTTAAACCCAGAGTTACTATGTGAAACAAATCACATAGGCCCTCATTACGAGTTCGGCGGTAACCATGCCGCTATTGGTGGCATGGCTGCTGCAGCAATCGCGTCGGGGTCTGGGTCCTCGGAATGAGGATTTACTGGGCCATTCCGAGTTCAGAAGGCCCGGTAATTCCTCCCTCCAAGGACCCGGACACGGTCCTTCCCCATTCCCATTTCAGCCCCCATAGGGCTGAATCGGAATGAGAGAGGGAGCAAACAACGGGCCATTACGAGATGGCCCGTTGTTTGCTCCCTCTTCCCCTTGCGGGACCCGGTAAGCACGCCTGGTTATCCCAGGCGTGCTTACGGTGTCCCGCGAGGGGAACTCGTAATGCGGCGGTACGGAGTGAACGGTGCCGGCACCTTTTACGGCGCCGTTCACTCCGTACCACCAGGGTCATAATGAGGACCTTAGCATTTGAGATACCTGCCAAATTCCTGCCAATTTGTTTTTTGACCATCCGGTCTTAATCAAGGCAGAGTAACATATAGGTGCTCCCTAAATATTGAACAGGTGAAAAATTGATATTCCATGCATAATGACAACTCCCATGCAAAAGCATTTAACAGCAAAATAAACAATAAAGCATTAGTACAATTTAGTGCACAAGACAAAAACATGAGAAACATGATGATCAATGAACAAACAAATGTAAGTGAAAGAAATTTACATGCAACATGGGAAAGAGAAAAATATCCAAAGAGAAATTAATTTTAGTATCTGGTCAACACGTATTAATAGAGTTATTGCATACTTCTCAATTAAAAACCCAATTCTCACCCTGATAAACATTTAGCAATTTGAATATAGATTGTTAACGTATTTCTTTCCACATGACTTGTTTATTCAAACAATTAGGCTGTGTATCGCTTAGCTGTAACAATATAATGAGAAGATAAAACAGCCGGTTAGAATTGGAGGGTTTGCACTGGTGATCTTGGGCCTCATTACACGGAAGGCGGTAAGGGTTAACGGTCACCGGTAATGGTACCGGTGACCGTTAACCCTTACCGCCTTACTACGAGGACCCTTTGTGGGTTGGTACTTTAACGCCTGCTTTTTAGCAGGCGTTAAAAACCAACCCGCAAAGGGACCAGGGTGCTAATTACGGTACCGCAATTTGCGGTACCGTAATTAGTACCTTCCCCATTCCCATTATGGCCTATGGGGCAAAAATGGGAATGGGGAAGGGCAATGGGGGAAGGGGGAATTACCGCCCCGCCAACCTTGGAATAGGGCGGTAATTCCCCTTTCCTCCAGGGCGGTGCCGGTATTTTACCGGCATGGACCGAGGTGCTAATAGCACCTTGGTCCACCGCCTACCGTGTAATGAGGCCCCTTGTCTTAAATACTCCAAATAGACACTAACTTATCTGGTGTCTGAGCTTCTTAACTTTAGTGTTAATGGTTTCAGTGTTCAAAATCACCTCTTTTGACTCAGTAATATGGAAAAGGAGACTGTATTAATATGCAAGAATCTGTCGATACAGGGAAATTGTGGATAGCACGCTTACCCTGTATATTGCAATTTGAAAGGATTCTTCTTATCAGGGGTCTGTGAATTAATACTGTGCTGGGAAAATGTTTTCTAATAGCTAATACAAAGAATGAAGAGGATATTTTGTTGTTCAAAAAAAGGGGTTAATAGCTGCCAGAGACTAATAAATCACGATAAATGATTAGGGCATAGTCAATATCTGATGTGCCAACTTATCTATTTAATGGTGGGGCAAATTTTTCCACTGCTAAAGTTAACGTTTGGCATGACTAGCCATGACTAGCCTTGTGCTCTGTGGCTGATATTTTATTTGTATATACAGTCATGCAGGTGTGTAGGCATGTACACACGTGTTGCGATCAATGACCAATGTCCACATATGAAGTCACATGTGTGGGTGTCATGCATATACACACAAGCAGGTACCTTCTCTCCATGTTTATTAATCATGCCCTATAATGTTTAAAACAATGAGTTAGCATGAAAAGTGATCATTTCATCAAGTATTTCATGAATGCAGTGCAAATTGCAGAAATAGAGATGCTGATAATGTACTCGATTAATATAATTCAGAGAAATACAAAATTAGATAAACTATATTTAAAAAAGAGAGAATTACACAGACCGTGTAGTTATGGTTAAGTTGCTAAACTCATTGAAAAGCAATTTTTCGGCGGCTTATACCTTCACTCCCCCTGGACGAATCCTAACCAAACTTTGCAAAAAAAGTATATGGGCAGCTCTGAACTTTTTCGCCAAGTTGGGTGAGGTTTTGTGCGGGAGTGGGGGGAGAAGTTATAGGGAGGACCCAAAACATGTTTTTTCCCATAGACTGAATGGGGAAAAACTTTGCGCATGGCTACATGTCGAACAGCTGGACGGATTTTCACCAAATTTGCGCCAGGAGCGGGGGCTCCGGCCAGAAAGATTGCTTTTGTATGTTCAGTGGAAATTGGACCAGTACATTTTTTGCAAAATACTGAAATGTACGTCCCAAAAAAATAGTGATATCTGGGTCTGCTCAGCAGATCCATTTCCCAGTTTGCTCCGCGGACCAATATGTGATTGTATCACGGTAAGGCGTGCTGTCAGCGAGCAGTGGACGTGGCCGGGAGTTGACTGGAGGGAAGCATGCTGTGCGTCAAAGTTTTTGGGAGACGCCGCCATGGAGTATTGGAGGATAGTGGTGCGCCGAAAAGCATTGGAAAGACTGCTTTGCAAGATTGGCTGGTTGAAAGAGGGGGCAACAAAGATATTGGCAATGTTTTGTGCTGTAGGCTATGGCTGCCGGTAATTATGTTGAGGTTGTGTATTTGAGTTGTTTTGTTGCGGCGGGTTTGTGAGGAAATATTAACCTGCTTTTTTAACTAGGCTTGCAGTGGGTCTGGGTAAGACGTAGGCTTCCTACTCCATGGCCAATTGAGTACGGCTTGGTTACAACCCCCCCTAATGCAAAGGCTGAATATATGGGAGAGCAATGAGGCACGTACCGATTAGGTAGGTGGACGAATTTGCTTACACCATTGCTGCAAAAGAGTGCATAATGACACAGAGAAAAAGAAGGATTGTTTGGCAGTTCACTGTCAAGATATGCACCAATCCCACAGCTGTTGACAAACACTTTATTGGTGGGTAGTTGCACAGGGAAGTACAATATGTTGGTCACTGTAGGCAGACTTTATAGAGGATGGGGAGTGCCTTGGAGATAATATGAGAGTATTAGCAGTGTACTATTTTGTTTTGTACCTCCAAAGGCCCTACTGCCCTATGTGCATGTCAATGGCCTCTGGCCGTAACAGTGTGGGCAGTGGTTGGGAGTAGGTGTGCAAATGCTGTTTTGGTTTGCTCCTTCGCTGTATGTATAGGTACGTCTAGGCAGGCAAGCACCATTGCAAAGGTTAGCATGTATGCCTGTATTGCGTTCCAGAGGGTGTGTAGTAGGACTAAGCAATTGGGTGCATGGGCAGATGCCGGAGTCTTCCGCCTATGTACCCAAGAGGCTAGGGCTTGGCCATAGTCTTGCTTTAGGGAGGGCAGGTTGATATTAGCAGATGGAAGGAATTTGTTTGGAGGTACTCACACATACTTAGTTGGTGGGCAGTTGTGGAGACAACTATAATTTTTGGTGAGTGCAGGAAGGCTCTACCTGGGGATGGGGAGATCATTGTAGACAATATGAGGATGTTTGCAGTCAGAGTGCCATGTTGTCGTGTGCGTGTAACAACAAAACTGGCATATGCGCATGGGTACGGCCCTTGGCTGCCACAATGTGGGCACTGATTGGAAGTAGGTGTGAGATTTTTGCTTTGTTTGAGTCTGTTGTATCTATATGTAATTGTAGGCAGTAAAGCACTGTGGGAAATGTTACCATGCATGATATTATTGGTTTCTAGTGGGTGTGTAGTAGGACGAGGCAATTGATGTACCCAAGAGGCTAGGGCTTGGCCATAGCCTTGCTTTATGGAGGGCAGGTTGACATTGGCAGATGGAAGGAATTTGTTTGGAGGTACTCACTCATACTTAGTTGGTGGGCAGTTGTGGAGGCGACTATAATTTTTGGTGAGTGCAGGCAGACTCTATTGGGGGGGGATGTTGCAATAATTGGAGACAATATGAGGATGTTTGCAGTCAGAGTGCCATGTTGCCTTGTGCGTGTAACACCCATACTGGCTTGTGTGCATGGGTACGTCCCTTGGCTGTCACGGTGTGGGCACTGGTTGGAAGTAGGTGTGAGAATGTTGCTTTGTTTGAGTCTGTTGTACCTATACATAATTGTAGGCAGTAAAGCACTGTGGGAAATGTTACCATGCATGAATGTAGTGGTTTCTAGTGAGTGTGTAGTAGGACTAGGCAATTGGGTGCATTGCCACCTATGTAACCAAGAGCCTAGGGATTGGCCACAGCCTCACTTTAGGGAGGGCAGGTAGACATTGGCAGATGGAAGGAATTTGTATGCAGGTACTCACCACTTTAGATACAGCTATAAATCCACCATTCCAAAAATGTATGTGCTTTTCATCATAATAATATGATTCCAAAATTAAATTATGACAGTAGTGAGGCTCCTATTATTTCCTGACAGTATTAGATTCCATCTATCCTGACTATTGAGTTTGTTTCCAGATGTAGATATCATTTCTCGAAACCAGTTTCTTTTTTCAGCTAACGCAGGGCAAATCGTGATGATATGATGTATAGTTTCAATCGTCTGTTTGTTCTCACAGAATTGACAAAATGCTACCTCTTTCAATATTTGCCTGTTATTTTCCATGAGTTCCCGTGTTGGTAATTGGTTCAATCGAAGTCTAATGAATTGATCCCTAATCTGCTTATCCGGAAATTGCTTCAGATACGCAGTTAAGTCATTCAGTGCACGGTTGTCCAATTCACAGTTCAAGTTCATCTGATATCGTGATTTGTCTGTTAGAGTAGAAATCCAATCATTTTGCTGTAGTCTTTGTTTAGTGCATTTAGGGCGTTTCATAAGCATCTCTGTTGTTATACTATTTGCTGCCATCATGTCAATCATGACGTTCTTCCACAATGCTAATGCCGTGTTAGCCACTGTATCAGTTCTGTGTTCGAATAGTTTGTATGTTGGGATTTCGTCCTCATTAATCATCTTTCTGTACAAGTCAATCTTTTTCCACTCGACTATTGATCTTAATGATTGGCTCACAATCTCATGTCTGATTCTTTTGATTGGAAAAGAATTTGATAACGCAAGGATTTTCCTCCAAAACATGCCTTCTAAGATATCCCAAATTGATTGGTCAACATTTATCATAGTCTCACTCCCGTAACTCACTTTTTGTCGGTAGAATATGAGGATCGGTTGTAGAGAGTATTTTCCGAATTATCTATGTATAAATAACCCTTGTCTCGCCATTGCAGCTTTTTTTGTTCTTAATTGGTTTATCCATGGGGTTTCAACTTCTGATTGATTCACTAAAACTCCCAGGTATTTAATTTCTGTTACCGTTGTCAATATTTGTTCATTCATGTAAAATTGAAAGGGCTGTTGATTTCTTTTTTGTCCTTTTTTTACTGAAAGTGGCATGATTCTTGTTTTGGCGGTATTTATGTCTAGGCCATTTTCCACCATATAAGTTTCCAATTCCTGTAGGCTTCTTTGTAGCCCTATTTCTGTGTTGTCTAAGATGACAATGTCATCTGCCTACATCAAGTGCTTAATCTGGTGGTTATTTAATTTGGGTGGATTTGCCTTCTGAAAACGAGGAGAATCAGGGAGATCCATAGTATTATTTTTTGGTGAGTGCAGGCAGACTCGATTGGGGATGGGGAGTACATTGGAGACAATATGCTGTTGGCTGCCATGTTGTCTTGTGCCTGTAAAAACCATACTGGCTTGTGTGCATGGCTACAACCCTTGGCTGGAACAGTGTGGGCACTGGTTTGGAAGTACGTGTGACACTGTTGCCTTGTTTGAGTATGTTGTTGTATCTATACAAACTTTGTAGGCAGTAAATTATAAGCTTACCTTGTGCTATACAATAGACTTGTAAATCTGTAAGTGCCATAAGATCCGCCGCTTTGCAGAATTAATGTGGAGGACATTGTGCAGTAAGAAAGTGGGAAATGCAAGGCTTGTTTTAGTACGTAAGGTTTGCGACATGGCTCATGTACGCAGATACTAACACATAAACAGTTGTGAGGTAGGTGCGCAGATGACAACATTGAGAGGCTATTGATGTCGGGGAGTGCATTGCAGATGGTATAGGGATTGATCTAATTGGTGTACTATGTTGTGTTGGGAGTGGCAAGTGCGTACTGCTGTTTATGGATGGCTACGGGCGTTTGAGGTAACAATGTGGGCATTTTTCGGAAGTAGTTTTAACAATGTCCCCTTCTTTGGGTCAGTTCTTACACTGATATGTAAGTCAAGCTTACAGGGCTGGCAATATGTATGTGAACTGTGGATGCTCACTGTCACAGCATGGTTGTGGAGGAAAATTTGCAGGTGCCATACAAGTAGAGGTTGTGTGAAGTGACAGCACGTGAATATGGTGACCGTTATTGGCCTTGTTGCCATTCACATACTGATACGACACAATTAATGTACAGTATGGTACACGTCTCATAACACCTAGTACGTTGAGAGAGAAGGAAGGAAGTGCGACATGACACAAGTTAATAAGTATTACATATGAACACTACGAAGAAGGTAAATTCAAACACACATACATTTACAGCTGGCAACATGATTAACACTGTTAAGTGGAGCTATATACAGGATGGCAGGCTATCTGACTGTTACCTTTGTTTGTTGTACTTGTTTAGATGGAGAAAGGTATGCTTGAAGTGTGTGCATTCATACTGTGTGGATTGTTTCCATTAGCTATGCCTGTGTGCTGCATAACACATAGCAGCAGTCACTGGCATCAGTGACTTCACTTGTGGACACCAGTTCCTCACGGCATGCACTCCAGGCATTTATTTTATGGGAGTGCCAAGCATAGCGCGCTCTGTCATGTGAGCATTTATCTCTGGAAAGGAACACCGTAAACAAAAGAAAAAGCTGCAAGGTTCCAGATCATTCTATACTTTACTAATAAAACAGTGAGTAGTTGAAAGTGCTTTATTTTGCCACAGAATGTAAATGCAATTGGTGGATTCACCGCTCTTTTATTTCGCACATAAAATACAGTCACCAATGCTGCCTGTGCAATTATGTTCTTCTGTTTTCGTGTAGCACAGTGGGAAAAGGAGTACGTACTGATGCTTGGTGGTCCGTGTGCAAGAAGACATTGGGCCTCATAACGAGTTCGGCAGTAGCCGTGTCTGCATTACAGGCACGGCTACCGCTGAATTCACATCCGGCACCGCCACCTGTGAATGGGCACTTAACGGGCCATTACGAGTTGAATGGGCCGGTAATTTCCCATTTGTGGTTGGCGGTAATGCCGGGCTCCTCATCCCCACTCTGCCCAGTAGGGCAGAGTGGGGATGAGGAGCATCGATGCACCGGCACCGTTGATAACGGTGTCGGTGCATCCATGTGTTTTCCTCCTGGGAAAAGCACAGCCCGCCTGGCGGGCTGTCAGGGACCTGCAAGGGAAACTCGGAATAAGGTGGTACGGTATGGACGGTGCCGGTGGCATACCGGCACCATCCATACTGTACCACCAGGGTCATCATAAAGCCCATTGTCTTTGAAAGGTAGCGAAGGTAGCATGCAGTGCCTCTGGGATGCCTTATAGAATGAAGGTTTGCAGGTTGATTCGTATAGTAGGAACTGCAAGTGGACATACCGACCCATAGTGGTCGGACAAGATAAGAACAATGGAAAATACATTGCTTATGGTAATCTTCCAATGGTTGGTCCACCAGCCGTCTATTGGAATGTGGAAGGTGTGGCATGCACAGTAGGGTGCAACCTATATGAGTAGAAAGAGGAATAAGAATACATGTAAGTAGGGCTATTAGTTGTAGTGTACAGGACAAAACTTTGCAGGAAGGATAATGTAGCAATAGCTGAATGGCTGAGGAAAAATGACGTGTGTGTTACTGCGCAGCGCCATAGCTGGACTCACTGCCTTGGTGTCTGGTTTGTAGGTAATACAGTGATTGTACAGGTGCACAGAAGAAAATGTGTTGGACCCGTTGCAACAAGATGATGTTTTCATGTGTTGCTTTTTTATAAAAGTTGACAGTGGTAGCGAGTGCAGTTGGACCCAGGGCGCAATGTGTCAGTAGGTTTACAATGAAAGTAATACAATAAGAAATGTAATGGGGGATACCTTGAATTGGTGGATAATGGAGTGGCTGCTTTGGTAAGAAGTGCGTGAAAGAAATGTAAGTTGTACATATTTGTGTGAACCTGTGTCAGTTTCAACGTATACTACACTCAGGGTGCGTAGACGTAGTAATTGTTTAAAAGGGCATACAAAGGGCCGATCAGGGAATCTAGCAGTGTACAAGCGCGTACAAGGTGAGGTGTTTTAGTGTACGAGAAGCAAAAGACAGTGCAATGACAGTTGCAAGTTACTGGGAATGGTGGAGACATGGCAGTGTCGCAACTTTTTTTACGGCTGTCACAAAGGTCTGTGTAATGTATGGAGAGAAAGTGCATGGTAGAGCAAGTTTGTAAATATGCCTACAGAGGAGCACTTAAATAACTATTAATCGTCATACACATGTGATGTAAAGGTGTACTTACATATTTCGGCAAATTCCATCCTTCAATTGGGAGGCCGTGAAATGGCACTGTACAGAGTATGAGATGGTTGCAGAGTACCTTTGGGGCACATGGACAGAGATCTGCAGTGCAAGTTATGCATCTATTTTTTCTAGACTTCTACACAATATATGAACTTGCAGCTACACATGCTTCCCCTCAAGGCTGTTTTACAATGAGTGTGTGTTCTGTTTAAGGAGAGGTATGTTAAGTTTCGATTTCTAGAGATGAGGCAGGAGAAAAAGGAAGGCATTAGCCGGGAACGTGTCACGAGTGTAGCATCTATTTACGAATGTTGGTAGTATCATTATGGTGAAGGTAGTGTAAAGTACAAGTAGAAATGATGGTGCTGTACAAATGGTCACGTGAATGCACAGATGGCAAAATACACAAAATGTGTTTTTACAGTGTGTAAGGAAAAGTTAGATGCGCACTGTGTTACGAGGCAACGGTGGGTAATGTGACATTGTGTTTGTTGTTTGAGAACATGTGGGTGGGTGGTCCATAGTATGCAGTTTGGTGTTGTAATGCATGACCTTTTTTGAGGCAACTATTTAGGAAAGGAAAGCAGTTAGTGTGAACGTTTGTTGAACATTGTAAGGCGGTTATGGCCTGTAAATGGTGTTTTCTTTGCAGAAAAAAAAGAGTAACAGAAGTTGAAAAAGTAAAGAGGTACGGTAGTGGTTGCAATGTGGCTAGGGAGCTATGATGTATGCACTGTACTGAAATATGGATTGGCTACGTTTTTTAAAAATGGTGTACATAACAATAAAAGTGACATAATGACGTACATGGTGGCAGTATAAAGCAAGGAGGCAAATGTTTGAGAAGTTAGGAGAGTTACGTAAGAGGTATGGATGCATGAAGTGGTATTGTTCTAATTGTGCAGATTGTAGGGTAGGTTACTGTAGTGTTGTTAATTCAGTGCACTTATGATAGGGTTAGGTGACCAGTTTACATCGGATACAGGTTATGTATTCTGTGGAAGAAGTAGTAGGCAATGTAAACTGCAGTGGCTAAGGGGTAGGTGTCTGTGTTATGTGTGGGGTTAGGTGAACATGCATAGATGTTTGTATGTGTAGTTCTGCAATGCAGCTGCAATAGTGGGCAGGGTGTCTAATGTTTAGTGTATGGCTGGAGGCTCTACAATGTAGAGGGCATAGCGAAGCGTGTAGGGTGTGGCCACAAGCTGCATAGTGTAATATAGGTGTACATTGTCAGTGTTACTATTGGTATGTGTATAGCAGAAATATGTGCACTTAATGTACTGTGGATATTGTACAGTATAATAGCAATCGTTGAGAAATTACTGCTTGCATTGAGGAAGCCCTGCACTATGTTTTGGGTATGGAGAGTAAAATGTTGTTGTACTGGTTGCTGTACCATCTGTGGGAAAAGAGAACATCATATGTTAACACTGGTATTTTGTTACTTTGAAGTACACTACATAGCATACAATTCTTTATTTTGTGGACCCTCATAAGTAGCACTTTGTAAGTACCATGCTTTGAACCAGTGTACTGTGCAATCAGCGCAGTTCCTGTGGTTCTTTGCATAATCACTGGGTCTGTGGGGGAAAAAAATCCATGCTGCATTAAAAAAAAAAAGACTTTGAAAATGAGTTGCTAATACAGTGAAAAATGAGTGATAGTGACATTTGGAGTGGTTACAGCACTTTTTAAGGTGTACTGGTGAAGTAGGAGGAAATGTATTGGAGTACAATGGCCCTCATTACAACCCTGGTGTTGGACCATGGTCCATGCCGGTAACTTACCGACTCCGCCATGGTAATTCCCCATGCCACCATTGCCCTTCCCCATTCCCATTTTTGCCCAATAGGGCTCAATGGAAATGGGGAAGGCGCTAAGCACGGTGCCGCAAATTGTGGCACCGTACTTAGCACCAAGGTCCCTTTGCGGGTTGGATTTTAACGCCTGCAAAAAGCAGGCGTTAAAATCACCAACCCGCAAAGGGCCCTCGTAATCAGGCGTTAAGGGGTTAACGGCGCCGCCACCTTTTGCGGCGCCGTTAAACCCTTAACGCCAGGGTTGTAATGAGGGCCAATATGTGCACTATACATGTTGGTAGGATGGGTGGCGTTCTATAGTAGGTGCTGATTTGCAAATGTTTCACTGCTTCCGTTTTATACCATTGTTTCTTCATCTGTTTGGTTTCTGCTGGTGGTTTGTAAGTATTATGATATTGGTCAGTGGTTATACAGTATTATGACCGTAGTTACGTAGCTGTTGGCGTATTGTAACTGCTTATACTGTGGAAGTGTTTGATGGTATGTTTGTAGCACAGTAGTTGTTGAAGGTTGAGTTGGGTAGTTGTGATGCTGCACATAACATTGTCATATTCAGGTTGCAGTTAGTTACCAGGTGGTGTATTCTAACTGTTTACAGTGTACTATTTCTGAAGGGTATGTAGAGAAGATTGTGCATTCTTGTGATTATTTGGACATCTGTCTACATTTGGAACTGGTACTGCCGAATTACGGATGCACATGGTGAAACGTCCATATGTGTTGGAGTTGTATGAGTAATGTTGGAGAACTGGTGACTTATTTGCATAAGTCATGATTTTGGAAGTTACTGAGGATAGTTTTGAACCCTCATACTTAGCACTTGTCATTCCACGTATGCAGTGGAAAATACTGGTACTGTGCTTTTGTGTAGGCATACTGTTTGCTTGACGGTACTGCTTGGGTTTATTGGGGATATAATTGCACAACAGACAGTGTAGTGCATTTTGTCAATGTTTCCAGTAGAGTACGTTGCTTTAGGTAGATAGTGGGGAAGGAAAAATATTTCCTCTCCACTTATTAAGGTAATGCTTGGTGTTGGGGAGTAAGGTATAGTAAGTGTGTACATTACTGAGTAAAGTTTGATTCTAGATTATTAAGTAGGCATTTCCAAGATTCGCAGGTAGTATGTGCTTTGGACTGATTGAAGTTTCATTGCATTCCTACCATGACCACTATTTTCTAATGTATGCAGTACAGTGGACTCCACGGGTGGAGTCCTTGCTAGTGCAGAATTTGCATGATAGTTACGTACCTGTTGGCGTACTGTAACTGCTGATACTTTGGAAGTGTTTCATGCTATGTTTGTAGCATAGTAGTTGTTGAAGGTTGACTTGGGTAGTTGTGATGCTGCAAATAACATTGTCACATACAGGTTGCAGTTAGATACCAGGTGGCATAGTCTAACTCTTTGCAGTGTCCCGTTTGTAAAGGGTATGTAAAGAATAATATTTTTTGTCCACTTATTAAGGTAGTGCTTGGGGCTGGGGAGTAAGGTATAGTAAGTTTGTACATCACTGAGTAAAGTTTGGGATCCAGATTACTAAGTAGGCATTTCCAAGATTTGTAGGTGGTATGTGCTTTGGACTGATTGAAGTTTCATTGCATTACTACCATGACCACTGTTTTCTAATGCATACAGTATAGTGGACTCCATTGGTGGAGTCCCTGCTAGTGCAGAATTTGCATGGTAGTTACGTACATATTGGCGTACTGTAACTGCTGATACTTTGGAAGTGTTTCATGCTATGTTTGTAGCACAGTAGTTGTGGAAGCTTGACTTGGGTAGTTGTGATGCTGCAAAGAACATTGTCGTATTCAGGTTGCAGTTAGACACCAGGTGGCATATTCTAACTGTTTGCAGTATCCCTTTTCTAAAGGTACTTAGAGAAGTTTGTGCATTCCTTTGGTTATTTGGAAATCTGTGTACAGTTTGAAGTGGTACTGTCCATTTGCAGATTTACGTGGTGATATGTAAATTTGTGTGGGTAGTTGTAGGACTATTCTTGGAGAGCTGGTGACTGATTTGCATTAGTGGTGATTTTAGAGGTTACAGAGGACAGCTTTGAACCCTCACATTTAGCAAATTCCTTTCCATGTACACAGCGGAAAATACTGGCACTTTGTTTTGTGGACTTGTACTGTTTGTGTGACTGTACTCCTTGGAATAATTGGGGATGAAATTGGCAAATATCCACTGTAGTGCATTCCACAATGTTGCCAAATATTTACATTGCCAATGCTTTCAAGACTTTTACGACACTTTTTGTGCCCTAAGATTTTTAAGATGGGTTCAGAGCAAAATATATTTGAAAAAAATGTGTATCAAAATTTATTGAAAGTGAGACCAACAATTTAAACAATGGTGAGTCAATCTTTTGCATGCGTGGCGTTTTGCTCGAGAAAATCAACTTCGGCACGAAGAGTCTGTTGTTTTGGACTCCTAATTACACGGGCCACTTCACAGAGATGGCACACGTTTGATGGAGTGATCTACAGACGTCATTGGCACTTCGGGTGAAGCTGAGTTGCTTACCCACTTCACTACACATGCAGCCCTGGCTTTCCCTAATCCCATAGTGTGCCTTTTAGGTCAGGATTCGGTCTTGGCTTCTCCCAGCGTGACTGGTTGTACTATCCTGTTACGGCCACTACAGCAATTTGGTAGTAACATCTACCTCCTGATGAAGACGGTTGTATACGAATTGTTCGTTTTACAACTGTTCAAATTACAATTGACCTTTTCACAATTGACCGAATTGTGAAGGTCAATTGTAACATATATGTGGGGGGAACCCCCCCAAAACCCCTAATATATATATATATATATATATATATATATATATATATATACGGTCAACTGTGAAAAGGTCAATTGTGACCCTTTAAATTCGGACAATTGTTCATTCGAACAATTGTAAACAAACAATTTGTGTAATACCGATGAAGACGTTGTGTTTACTACCACTACATGTCGAAACCAGTCGAGAGATAAACTCTACAGGGATGCAATCTTTTGCACTTTTTCTTCCGATCCACCGTCTCAATAGATCACTTGTTAATTAATTCTATTGATTGTGAAGATAAAAATTACATCTGTTTTATGGGGAATAGTCATGAATTGCTCTTCCCCACAGGCTTTTTAACATGATTCATTTGTCTTTTAGCTTTTGTATGTATGTCACAGTATGAGTTGGGTTTAAATGAACAAACTATGAATGGCAAATATGTGTGATAATGTTTTAGCCAATTTTAGGCATATGGTTGCTGCTGTTGTGTTGTATTAAAATGATTAGTGTTTAATTATTTGTGATTGACTCACGATTGTTTAAATTGTTGGTATCACTTTCAAAAATTTGATAGACATTTTTTTCAAATATATTTTGCTCTGGACAATCTTTTTTCCAGTTTTCAATCCAATTATAATACTCTGGTCCAGAGGCTAGAGTTGTCCTGGTCTTTTCAGCTATTTTGAAGATAGGTTCACCTTTGACTGGTGTCAATTGAAGGAGATCTCCGAAAACAATGACATGCTGTCCTCCAAACAGTTCTTCGTAGTCTGTTTTGATTACCTCTTGCATTCTGAGGTGAATCAAAACCAACATTAGGTTGGAGACCATGCTGACCTCATCTATTAGGAGTATTTTAATTTGTTTCAAAACTCTGCGTAGCTCCATAGCAGCTTGTGCTCTAATTTGTTTTGGTGTTCCACTGGAAGGAGTAGCAATCGGTGTAGAGTGACTCTGCCTATGTTGTATGCAGCCAAACCTGTTGAGGCAGTAATAACCACAGAAAGGTTGTTGTTTGTTATTTGTTAGACACATTTACTGATCATTTTTTATTAAGTATGTTTTACCTGATCCAGCTTCACCACTTACATTCAGTAGTATACGTTTGTACTACTTACAGGTGCAAGTTGTACTTTCTAACTATAGCATGTTCACTGGTTTTTACTTACTTCTTCAAAAATGGTATGCTGTTCATTGTTTAGTTTGGATTTCAGTGCTGCAAACTATTCTGCAGAGTGCTCGTACTGAAGCATAGTGGTGGTTACCTCAGTCATGGCTAATTCTGCCTCATTTGCTATGAGTGGCTCTCCAAGTGGTTCTTGGCTGCCTGTTTGCGAAGGTTCAATGCTTTCAGAACTATCTACATTTAGTTGTACTTGAAGTTCTTCTTCTTGTTGGCGTTCACTGTCCAATATGGTTTTGGAGAGTGTAAAGTTTTCATCAGTAATTATACTTTGAGTGTCTTTGAAAGCATCTTCATAGCATGTGTAGGTGGCTAATACATCTTCTTTTCTCCATGGTTTAAAAAGTTGCAGTAGAGCCATGTAGTACAGTTCTTTGTGTTGAGGAGTTTTTAAGGACAACTTCATATGATTAATTAGGCTTTGTTTGGTACCTATCACAAGGGTGCCTTAACAACTTTCCACTATGTATCTACCCTTTTCCTCATTTGGTGTAATGTTGTTTTTGTATGAGAAGTTTTGGGCTACCTGGTACAAGGACAAGGTTTCTAAGGTAGTACTCCTGTTTGGGTAGTATGTGTCCAATAAGCTGTTCTTCAAAATGTCCTGGCTGTTGGGATCGCTTTTGGCTATTCTTTGTATGTCTTCGTACAATTTGAGTATTCTATTTCTGGATGCAGCAGGCCCAAGGCTTAGCCACACTAAATTGTCTGATTTCCCATATAAGGCTGTGCCAGTTAAGAGGCCACTGGCTTTGTAGCTCCCACATTTTCTATGGGAGAGCATTTTAATGCCAAAGCTGTACAATTTTAGTGCCAGTGTTTTCTCAGAGGATATGTCTTTGATCTCTGCTTTCTCTGATTTGTTTAAGTAAGCGGTGACATATTGTGCAACAGTAGTGGAATTATCTGCAATATACTGTACATCAACATTGGCATGCTATAAGAGGGCAATAATTGCATTGTAATCAGTGATGTACTTGGATGTTTCGCTCCTTTTTTATGTAGTATGTGTTTTAGGAGATTTTCCTTTGACACTGTGTCAAACTGAAGACATGAAGCTGTTTACTTGGCCTGTTGTTGAAACTGGTCTAAGGAAACCAAAGCAATATTTGATATAGTATTTGCCTCTGTTCTTGTATTTGCTTCGACAATATTTGCCAGACTGTGTCATTGGAATTGCAAAATTTGTGCTTGTAGGTCTCTATGGGTACTTTCCGGAGGGATTTCGCAAGGGACATATCTGTGGATGAACTCCAAAACAGTTTCATCACTCTCTTCACCAAATTTAGGAGCATTTATAATCCACAAAAGCATGTGGATGTGTTGTGCTTCTCTGGCTTGATATTCATAATTCAAAAAGAAGTGTCTTACTTCTCAGAGGGGAGGAAATCTTTTATTGCAAATGAAGTGCAGCATCACAAGGAAGTGATGATGAAAATAGCGTGAAACATTTACTGGATCAAGAGAGCACAGTTATCCTGGTGTTTTCATCTCTATACCTGTTTTCACTTTGTTTTCTATACGTAGGAACGTGTGCTAGTCTTCTCATGCACACTCAGCACAACTTAAAGTGATAAACCATGTGGGTGGGCCAAGGTTGTGTAGAATACACTGTACATCTGCGTGCCGTCAGAACCAGTACTCTTTGGTGCCATGCATGTTTGCCAAAAAATTTGTAACACTACTTTGTAAAATATTGTCCTTTTGTTGCATCTTTTCAAGTAGTTGTGCAGCAGACATGTTTTGGAAATGGGAACCTGTTTTTAATGTGTGGGCAACTGCATTACATAGATATACTAGTTCACTTTCAAAGAGCAGGTGGAATATATACTCCAATTTCTGTCTAAATCTTGGGTCTTCAGTATACATTCGTAAACAGCGGTATTCGGATGCTGTTATGTGTGTGCTTCTTTCATCATATCTTCCACCTTTTCTAGTGGGGAAGAGTAGAGGAAAGGCTTGTGCTTCTACACTTTTGATATGTTTCTAGTGCATCGTCTATGGTTTCTCGGGAGTGCAGTGGGTGAATTGTATAGTGGTCTAAAATACTGGAGGCTGCACTAGGATCTAGGCATTCAAATTGGCCACTTGTTGAGGAGTCCTGCATTATTTCAGTTGTTTCTCTCAGATGTTCTTTAATGTTACCTTGTAGTATTCATTGTTCTCTTTAAGGTACTGCAACGCCTCTCTGACTTTGGTTAAATCCACTAGGTTTTGCCAAATCTTTTTGTCTTTTGTAGGTACACCATTTAAAAGGATAATAAAAGATTCATGTTTTGGCCTTTGCACTCGTAGTGTCTACATTTTCTTTCAGATCTAACAGTAAGTGAACTACTTTACCACAAATGCCTTTCAGTATTTCAGTGGAAGGTAATTTTGCAGTTTTTGGTTGAAGACGTATTATTACTTGAAATGGGTGCACTGTTTCTATTTTAATGCTGTCATACAAATTAAGCTGCTGCAGTGTGTTTGACACTGGAAACCGTTCCAAATTATTACTAATTGCACGTGAAGGCCTTTGGTTATTGTCAAGTTTCGAACTGCAGTATGTGCACAGTATGGAGGTGTTGATAATGCCGTACTTGCTTTCTGCTAGAAGGTACAGAGCTAATTGAAACCATTGGGATTCCTCATTGCCTTCTATTTTCTGAATCATATCAACAGTTTTGGTGCTCTTTTTATAGAACGTTCTATGGCAACATACACATACTTTGTTTGGCATTTCGGCAGAAGTGCGTTTGAACGTTTGTATTTATTTTATGTATGTCTTATGTAAAAAGTTGATAGCTGCATTGTTGTATTGTTGGCTGACAATGTTGCACTGGGTAAGTGCTCTTGATTTTCACAGTATTTCCTTAGTATGTGCTCAATTTTATCACGCACTTGTTTGGCTGTAGTGTGTAGGAGAATATAATTTAAAAGTTGGAGTGATACAGCTGAAGTTATTGCATAGTATAGATTGTAGACTAGATTTCTGATTGTTGAACGGTGGGTTGCTAACATTTTAATATGGTGGAAGGTACTTTTACAAGCTGCTCCTCAAATGCATGCTAAGGATTGTATGCGTATTCCAGTGTACTTGTGCACTGGACAGGAGTCCATACTTTGTAGTATTTTCATTTTTCTTTTGTTGGTGCCTTCGACATACTGATTGAGGAATTGCTGCAAATATTTGATTAGGCATGGGCCAATGTTGCACATTGATGTGCAAGGCCATTTGTAAGTGAGGCGTGTTGGTTTAGTGTATTGAAGAGTGCCATCTAAGTGTGATGGGGATATTTGTGAAAGAAGTGTTTCTTCTCCCATTATGGTGCTGGCTATCTTTCATATCCCTGTCCACTCTGATATAAGACAATTTGGCTAGTTAGTTGTTTGTAGGATTCTTCACTGAAGTATGGCTCTGTGTTGGTGGTGTGACTCCACTCACCTGCACATATGTGGCCAAAGGTATCTATGGTAACATTGCGTTTGATTCGTAGTACTGATTGTAATTTACCAATTAATATTGTTAGTGGTTTCATTCTCTTTAAAGTTATTATAAACAATTTACGCTCGCTTCACACTTATAACAGTGTCTACAAGAGCTTCCAGGATGACTTTTCTGCAGTAGGTGTTTAGGGTTGAGCGTGATTTCTGTCCTCTACTTGTAAGGTTGTGAAGGACTCTGCGGTGGAACATTTTTTGTAAAATTAGTTTTCTTGAATTTGTGATTACACTGCTATTTGTACGTGCTCTTTTAGGAGTAGTTTGCTTTGGACTGTATTTTGTGGTTTTCTTTACATGCTCACATTTTGCCAGATCACCTACACTGTCTTTACTGGTAGATGGATTTGTTTTCCTTACTGCCTGAATTAACTCTTCTCCTGAACCTTTCTGTTTACGTTCAGTTTGCAGTGGATGGGTACTTTCAGTTCTTGTAGGTTGCGTGGCTCTCTTTCTGCGTTGCTTTCTACAGAATGGCCGTTTGGTAGGTATTGTGTAGTAGCTGTTGGCAAAGAAAGGGAAGTGTGGGTGTGCACATTCTAACATGCATATGTGTACAATGTGCATGCGTGGGTGAATGAGAGGGTAGGTAGCTATTTAAGTGCCAGGTTGTGGGTGTGTATTGGTGTGTATGGTTAGTTTGTGGACACTATGTTAGTATGTGGGTATTATTGTAATGGTGGCCACATAAGAAAGACCTAGCACCTATAGAGGTGTGATTAGTAACAATGCAGTACATACTGTTGGATGGGCAAACATCTATATGTTACAGTAGAACATTAGTGCACTGGTTTAGTAAGACAACCAAGAGTATGCTGCTATTGTACTTACATTGTTGATTGCAGAGAGTAGGTGTTTTATAGGCTGTATTTTGAAGTGTACACTCCAGTAGCTTCCCAGAGACTGGTGGGTACTGCTCCTGTATAAGAAGATGGTAGGAAAATGTGTTGGCTCATGACATACTGCTTACAATTGTACATTACAATTTTAAGAACTGTAGGGGGATGCCTTGGCAGGAAGACAAAGTGTGTTTGTGTAAATGGAATTTCTACAATATGAAGGGTGGTCGGGAGTAAAAGCATGTTTGTTAAGGGAGTAGGTGGCCTACTTGGGAGTTTAGTGTGTGACAGGTTATTGAAAACGTGTGTGCATTAGTGTAGGCCTATTTACTTGACAAATGCAGTACTGTGCAGTGTCGGAGGACGAGACAAGGGTGCAGAAAGATGTACAGAGTAGACAATACAATGTTTTTGGGCATCCATTTGCATGCTGTTCTGTGCATATGTATGCCCAGTACCTGAGAGCAGGGATTGCTTAGGGGTTTTAATTTGAATATGCACATTTACGTATGTTACTGTTTTGAATGTGGCGATGACTTTCTTAATTGCTTAACTGCTGTTGTTAATGATGACGTATGGGTGGAAACTGTTGTTATGCTTGAAATGTTTGCAGTTTGCATAGTTTGGTCGGAAAGTCTGCCTGATAGTTGTGTTTACGATTTGTAGAAAAGTGCTAGGAGGTGGTGTAATGGGGGAAACAATTGTAAAAAAGACAGAACAACAGAACACAGTAAATATTTTTGTCTACCAATACGTGTTGCAGCCAAATGGAACCTTTGCCACCACCTACCACTTTAGGAGCAATTTCATGGTATGTGATTGGAGGCACAATTGTGCAAATTTTTAGTATGTTATGGAGATTTACACCTAGGTTCTCTGTTGCTACGCATGGTGTATAGTTCTCACCCTTTCATGGCTCTTGGACAGGTGAAAACAACTGATGTCATAATTGGCGTGTCAAAGCCCATTGATTGGTATGGGCGTTTAGGGAGCTTGGCAGGTGAGACAACTGCATAAGTGGCAGGTGACAGCCCCCAAAAGCATGTGATCTGAGAGGTATGCAGACGTGTAACACAGTTGGCACTGTACCGTAGAAAAAAATAGTAAAACCTACTGGGTGTGCTGATGGGTAGTGATGCTGATGTTTGTGGGTGCAGAACACGTAGATCGTTCACTCGTACTTTCTCGTGGAGGTGCTTTTCATTTAGAAGAGATGTCACTTCTGTGTCAGTAACTGCTGTTATGCACTGTTCATTAGATGTGATGCAATTACATGCACACTTCTTGGTTGTAATTGGTGTATGAGTGCATAATAGTTTAACATTAGCCAATGAGGGAGTGCTGCTGAAAGACTACTTAAAAGGGAGAAAGGACTGGCCCTGCTCTACTGGGCCGCGGCCCTCGCAGTAGTAGGGGAAATTGCATGTGCTAAATGATGTTCTTTGTAACATGCTTGGTATGGAAATGTGACTATGGTTGAGCAATTCTCGTGTATGTATGCTTTTGTGTTCCATTGTAGGATCTTGTTTTGTGGCCATGATAATGTTAGTGCTTGTAGTGTGACGTTTGTTAGTGGCAGTGAATTCATTTTTTTGCAGTATTGCAATTAGTAATCTGTTGCAGTACATACTATGTACGCTGCAGACAGAGCAGCCCATAACAACGAGCACAGAAGAAGGTGTTTCTTGACACGTCCCTTTAGCAAAATTAGAAATAAACACTTTGCATAACTTCTACAAAGACGCCGCTTTTTTATTACGCTTCCAATGTGTTTATGTAGCCCCATAAACAGGGCAATATCTTGGCGAAAGCTGATCCTTTTGGGGGAGAGCACATGCTACATCTGGGTATTGAGAGGGTGGCTGCAATGGAAATGTGACTATGCAGGAGTTGGGATTGGTCAATAGGAATTTGTGGGTGTGGTGTGTATGAACAGATTGTGGCATAACATTTCTTTGCCAATAGGAGTGGACATGGCTACGGGGATGGGTGTGCCGTTAAGTAGGCAGACTATATGGCTGTTGGCCGACTCATGGATACATTGGGTACAACTTTACGCAGAGCGTTGTGCACTAGCAGTACACCTTGGTTTTGATAATGTTGCTGTGCACTGGTATGGAATACGTTGAAAGCAGTGGGTCCATGTGGGTCCTGTTTGTGCTAGTTTGGTGGCTCTTCCCCATCCAGACATTATTATTGTTCATTTTGGAGGGAACAGTTTAGGGCATGTTACCAGCATTTCACTGCAGTTTGCAATGAAGGAGACATTTTGCCAACTAATGAAAATGTTTCCACATTCACACATAATCTTTTCTCGCATTGCCCAGAGGCAGAAGTGGCTGTGTTCTTCCTTCTGTGGTCCACAAATGGAGAAAGCGAGGTGCAATATGAACAAGGCTGTGTGCGCTTTTCTCTGTGACGTTGGCATTTTCTCCTTCCACAATAAAAACATAACCTTTCATAGTAGGTATATTATTAGTTCAGATGGAGTTCATCTGACTGATGCTGGCAATAAGATATTTCTGCGTAATATCCAAAATGTTGTACAGCGATTCCTGCAAGTGTAGGATGCATTTTCCCAGTGGTCCTTCCCGAATTGTAATGTTTAAAATACAAATACTACCAAAAAGGCTCTTTTCAGAGCCAATACTTTTTTTGTGGAAATGCATACAATGCTTTTGATGGCGTTTCATCGCTAAGGGTTGCTATCTCTGTACGCAGCACTTATAGGCTGTATCACTGTCTGCATGATTCATTTGAAGTTCTATTTTTTAAAACTGGAAGGTGGCTCTGAAAAGAGTCTTTTTGTTCGCCCCACTTTCTGGCTGTGTAGTATTTTTCCTGTTGTTATAAGAGACGCCAGAAAAGACAGCAGTGGAAGGGAGATTTCACAAAGTGTACCAACCACAGGGATAAGAAATAGCAAGTGGAAGATGTAAGGTGCACCTTACTTGGGTAGGCAGCAGTGGTTGCCATGGTCCCAGACCACTGACTCAAAAACACTTCGACAATGTTCTCCCCTAGCCACTACCGTGTCACAGTATGTGCACAGTACAGTGACCTTTAAAAGGTATGGGGTCTGTTGTATTGTGTATGTCCTCCAAGCTTGCTTGCGGGATGCGGTGGCCCACTGGAGTGTCTCTAGTGGTGGTAGGAACAGATGCGTAGCATGCTATAGGGGACAATAAGGTACAACCTGCTTGGAAGGGGACAACTCTCCAAATAGCTGCCTGGTGGTGCAGCCCCTTGGAACTGGTGCCGTGTCTGTACAAGCCACGCTTCCTGTGACTGAGTATGTGTTGCACTCAGTGCACTGCATCTGATCAGCAAGAGATTTAGGCACATCTCCAATGGTCCTCAACAGTTTCTACACCCAGGATTGCTGCTGGCTGTAGGCAATGTGGATCCCTTCTACTTTACTCTTGTTTCCTTTTCAATGTCCCACTCCTTTATGACGCTTGTCCATTCGCTGAGGACTTTTAGAAGGAGGTATCGGTGGTGACGCTGTGGGTGCTTCTGAGTCTTAGGTAGTAGCTGAAGCTCTGGTGGCCATTACTTGGAGAATTTGTTTGCAGGCACAGATTTGGTGAGAACGCTTTTTCTGCCCCAAGCACTGCTCACCGGTGGTCTTGTATGGAAAGCCAAACAGGGCAATTGTAGGGTGTACTCTTTTATAGGGCTCATGTGGAGCATGTGACATCGCAAAGTGCCATTAACTCATTCCCTACAATATCTACATGTAGAAGGAAGAGTGGATGATCCCTGTAAGGGTGCACTATAACTGTAACACTCCATACATTGCAGACAAATGTTCTCTTTCGATATGTACGGATCTGGTGCATGTCCGCCAAATAAGGGACAACTCACAACGTTTCTAGGTTACTATGGTGATGTTACCATTCTTCTCCATTTGCACGCTTGTGTGCCAGATGTATATTGCACGTTATACTTTGTCGCACATGCATAGGTGTACAACCAATTCCTTTCCCATCCCTGGTATACTTAAACATATGATTCACGTATATTGCACATTTCTTGCAATGCTTGCTGTGAGCACTCTAGAGTAGGTAGGATATTTACATGGAAAAATAGGTGCAGAACAAGGTTGTACACTTCCAGCTACTACGACTATACCGCACGTTCATTTGGTTGAATTCACCAGGGAAAGTGTTACCAGGCATAACAGCATGATATGCGTATGTGCACATTTGTGGCACAGATAAACAGACACTGCTGTTACTATTTCCAGATGGACGTGTGCATGCAAACATGTGGCCCGTACTGGCGTCCTACGGATGATTGTATTGTAATTGCGCATAGGGCAGCCAGGTGCGGCGGTCGTCTGCCTCCTCCATTTTTCTCACTTGTATTCATCCCCACTACTGCAGTGCCCTTCTCACTCACAATGACATTGTTAAAAGAAAAATAAAAGGGACATATACAATCTGTACAAATTAACATTGCAATATTTATTAGTGCAAATTTATAGTGACTAATCAAAAAGGGAAGGGGGACAAGAAACAGATACATATATTGGGGATGTTTCTATTTCAAGAAGCTGTTGCATAGGGGAAGAAGGGATTGAGGTCTCATCGAAGCTTCTTTCATGCCAATGATTTTGCGGAGAAGGGGGGCTGGGAATTGGGGATGGTGGACATGTGCAAGTAGGCAATGATATCTAATTTTGCCCCTCATATGGTTTTCAACAAATGTTCTCAAGGCAGCAAATTGGAGGAGCAACTGCTCAATTTTGGCGTCCAGGCGGTCAACTTTGATATGCCCAGCGTTCAGTTTCATTTTGGTGGCCGTGTGTTCTTGTGCAAAAGGTGCCAATTCTGGTTAACAGCTTTGCATTCTGGTATGTTCTGTTAAAAGACAACAAATTAAGTTTTACATTACAACTGTGTTCTTTTTGCCAGCTCGTTCCATACCTATGGGGTTTATATGCTCACTCATTTGGTCATTCGGAAAATGTTCCTCCAGCCATCCCAGGGTGCTTGCCCTTCCAGTAACTCTTTCCCTTTTCACAGTGCAGCAGGTAACAATGGGCTTATCGTCATCACTCATTTCTTCATGCGGAAAATTCTCCTCAAGCCACTCTAGGGTGGAAGCCATTGCTGTGCACAAACAGAAAACATAATGCTTTTCTACTATTGTACACTCACGGATCTCTGCAATTATAGCAAAAACTTTTGTCTCCTTACCACATTGCTCTGACATTCTGTTCTCAGTAGTTGCTGTTTGCTCCTCTGCCTCTTCCTTCTTTGTTTGACTGTACAGCAGGTGTGCAGTAAGATTGATGAAGAAAACGCCAATTTTCATGTTGGTGCTTTCCTTTATGTTGCATACTTTATGCCTTTGTGCACTTAGTTGCGAAAGTACACATTTTGTATATGTGCAGCATTTTCCCTTCTAATTTGCACGCTTGAAGCTGTTTGCCTATTGTTTTTTTGTCTTTGCTGAATGTTACACCTTTTTATGACCACCCCCTCCCTTTCTGGGCACGTTGGACTCAACCCAATCTCTGCAAATGGATGCAGTGTTCCCAAACTTTGTGCCTTTTACCATACAGCCTTTGGCTTCAGTATGTTGCACAGTACATCTTTACACACTAAGCGTATCCTGTACACATCTAATGCAATTCAGTGAAAGACACATTACCACAGGGATACTATGGTTGGCTTGTGTACCTTAAACCCTATCATCATTCCTGCAAAAACTTTAACATACCAACATTATGATTAAAGTGCCGTTCTAAAAACCTATGAAATTCACTAACAAAACAACCTTGTTAAAGGGACATTATGGTTAAGTTGCACCACCACAAAACCTATGAAATTCAAAGGAAAAACATTGTGACAGGGACGTCATGGTTACAGGTAAAACCTAAAAACCCCAGAAATTCGCAAGTTATGGTAAGCTACACAATAATAACTCCCATGACATCAAAGATGACATCACAAATATATATATATAGCAATGTGCTGAACTATACCTGAAAAAAATATTAGATATCCAAGGGTAAGTGGCTATGTGAACTGAAAAAGAGTGAGTTGTGGGTATTAGTAAGCATACATTCCCTACCAATCGGTCAGCATTTTTCTTTGAGGCTAAACTAAATCACAATAATAACTTGCACTTCCACTGTGCACTGCAAGGACTAACACCCATGATATCAAAGATGACATCACAAATATATATATATATATATATAGCAGTGTGCTGAACTATATCTGAACACATTTGTAGAAATCCACTGTGTTTAGTCAATTGTTTGCATTACATACGTGTTTCATAAAAGTTGAACATAATCTTCTATGTAGATAAGGTGCCCTGGTGTACACAACATTCTGTTTTTCCCCTTATGTATTCTTTAAGACCTTTATCCATTTGTTGCAGATGCCAGTGTTTGGACATGATTCTTGATATGATCTTACTCTTGCTAGAATACATTGTAATAAATATCACCTGATTAAGATCTGTTTAGGTCTTTCGTGAATTTGGTTTAGTAATGAGGATCTGTCCTGACGTTTCATTTTATTAAAAGCCTGAAGCACAGTGGTTGCACTGAAACCTTATTGTCTCAATTAGTTATTCATTAAATTGCATTCCATATCAAAGGAAGTATCTGTGCCGCAATGCCTGCATGCACATATAAATTTGCCCATGCAAATGTTTCTGATAGTGTTATTTTTGTGACAATTCTGTGCCTGTAGAGTTGTATTGACTTCAGTAGGTTTTCTGCATGTCTTGGAATATAGTCTATTTTCCTCTACACAAATGTAGAGATCTAATAAATGTATATCAACTTTTCTGCCTGTGCTGCTGAATTGTAAGCAATGTTGTTATTATTGATGTATGTCAAATATTGTTTCAATTCTTTGATTGTGACTTACCCTATCAAAACTGTATTGTCCATATACCTGTAGCAGTTGTTGACATATCTGCATATTGTGCATCGTTAATCTTGTGTGTTGTTTCAAAAAAAGAGGTCTTTAGCATTGACTGTGGATATGATATATTTAGCATGCCATTCAGGATTCCCAATCAATTGTAACATTTTAATTGAATCTCTCACATAAGAATTCAATTACAGTACTTTTGGTCTGATGGTATCGTCAATATACTTTGAGATTTTTTTTTTTTATTGTTTACGGTTTTACAACCTTTACAATTTAGATATGAACAGATTACATAGAAAACCTTTTTAAAAAGCAATATAAATATGTATATCACTAAACATCAGCACTTAACATACGTCTCTTCCAAAAAAATGACAACATAAATTCCATCACATATAAAATCTTTCATCACATAACTCTAAAACCATATATCATTTCTAACAATCAATTCGCTAGGAAACCAATAAAGATCAAACAAATAAACAACTAAAACCTTATACCTCCTCCCTGACAATCATCATCACTCATTCTAGTGTTTTCTAGCCAACGTAGACTAGATCTTTCAATCTCAATTGGGTTCAGCTGATATCATCTACCAGCTCACAATCATATCTATACCATTATTCGTTTTTTCAGATATTTTCTCTTCGATAATTTGTAAAAAATTAGTCAAACTAAGAATAAGCGTTTGGCTCCTACCCCACATACATCTTTGCCAGAGCATCTCTCTACTCATACTGGATTCTGTATAGAGATAGGCCCCCAGGAGGTGTTTCCTGTCTGCTTCAAAAAACAAGCAATATACCGTGAGATGTTTAAGGGATTCAATTGTCATGGGCATATTGCAAAATCTACATAATCCTCTATTTGACTTATTATTATCATGATTCCATGACCTAATACGTCATGGAAGTAAGTACGTGATTCAATCGAAATCTTAAATAAGTTTTCCTCGCATAGTTACATGGGAAGATAATCTGATATCTTTGACGAAATCCCCACTGTAAAGTAAATTTGGCATATTCATAAAAGGATTGATAATTATTAATCTTTTCAATCAGCAAACACTAATGGTATCTACAATATTTGATTTTACATGAAGGTAAACCTAAGATCAGGTCCTCCTAGTTAATCATTGCGCTAGATAACAATTTTTCCATCTTGTTCCGAAATTTCAAGATGGAAGGAAGATGTCCTTTCTCTATCATTATCGCAAGCTCTTCGTATAATGAATTCTTAGGGGGAGCTAACATTTTCCCATAATTCGTGAGTTATCGCCAGTGCCATTTGACCGATAAAGGTAATACACCCATCTCATGGCAAACGATGACATTCGGCGTTGAAAAGGCCAAGCCCAAAACACTTTTCAGCATTTTGCCCGGGATCACGTCTAAAATATCATCAAGTTCATATAGACATAGATCCAGGGCATATAGCAAGATAGGTTCGATTTTTTGCAAATAAAATGTAAGCATCGGGACCATTGAACATTTCCCCAGTCGGTGGTGTATGTTTCATCTGTACAGTAAGAGTTTTCGCTTTATTGTTCAAGATCGTCTTCTACCCATCAAAGGAATAAGTACTTGCTAAATGATAGCCTAAATAGTGCATGGAGGGAGCCCTGGGAATTGAAATTCCATTGATGCACCATGTAAATTTAGTAGATCTTTTCCGTCCTTCGACAAACGTAATAATGAAGGATTTTTCAGGATTAATCTGTAAATTGTGATTAATGGCAAATGTTTGAAATAAACACAACTTCGTCTGTAACCCAAAGGGGGTCCTATTGAAGAACAGTAAATCATCGGCAAAACAAAGCCAATTCAATATAATTGATCCTAATTTCACTGGGAAAATCGTCGCCTCCTTCCACTGTTCATCCAGATCTAATAGATATAGATTAAACAGGACTGCAGCAAGGTTGCAGCCCTGTTTTAATCCAATTTCAGTTGGGATAGTTTCAGTAAGCGAACCTGCTTTGTTAAGACGGATGCAATAAGTCGTATGTTTATGTAGGGCAGCAATGATTGAAACAAGCTGAACCGAAAAGATATATTTGATAAGTTTTTTCCATAATAGTTCTCTAATCACTGAATCGAAGGCTGCTGTAAGATCCAGGGCTACCATATAGACCGGCCCTGCATTAAAAGATTTAGTCTGCTGGTAAACATGGGCAACAATAGTTGCATTCTGTTGACACCCCATGTACCGACGGAAACCGGTCTGAAATTTAGACAATAAATTGGACTTAATGATATGCTGATGGATAAATTGCAATAAAAGACCTGTAAAAATCTTAGCCGAGACATCCATCCGCGCTATCGGCCTAAAGTTTGCCGGTTCATTCATTGGCCCCTTTTTATAGATGGGAATGATAGTTGCCGAGCACCAGGAGCTAGGAATATGCCCAAGATAGTAAATGGCATCAAATTAGATTTTTAAAATTCCCGCCCATAATTCCGGGGAGAGCTTAATTAGACATGGTGGAATTCCATCAGGCCCAGAAGCCCTTCAGCCTTTTGATTTCATAATGGCCATGTAGATGTCTTCAATAGTCCACGGACATCCACCAATGGTGGGACTAAAAGAGGTCATGTCATCGAGCATCAAAAAACCAAGTGGCTTGGCAAACTTAGCTTTGATATAACTGACCCAAGCCACCGCAGATATCGCTGATTCTTCAATCGTCTCTGAATTTCCAAATAGAGTACGAATCGTAGCCCACACCTGTCTATAGTTTTTCGTGATTAGTTGGGCAATGAGCTTCTGATTATCGGTATTAATTAGCTCATACTTAGGCATTTTTATTTGTCTTTTATAAGTCCTGATTATAAGGGCCTTTGACTCATCAAACTCAATATCAGCTAGATGTCGAGCAGTCAGTTGCCTAATGATTTGGCGTTTCTCTTTCCGGAAATCAACCACTTTTTGATTGTACTGGTGGCGATGCGTGATCGGTTGACTACGGTCAATACACGTCATCATAGATGACATGTGAGTGGCAATTCTTGAGGAGTTCTGTAACTCTGCAGCCACCCAGGATACTCCTGTTAACAACTTGCTCAACATAAGTAGGGGATCCTCCGGAATATTAGTGCTAACTTTCTTACACGTTTTCGAGGTCCACTTAACCGATAATCGTACTCGATCAAATTCAATCAGAGATAAACTTGGGGCAGCATCGAGACTAGTTGTTTTCACTTTAAGTTTAGTATTCAAAGCAAAATGATCTCCCCTAGATACATTATCAATCAATATTGGATCGATAAGATGTAACCATCCTGTAGATATCAAAAATATAATCAATAAATGAAGACCACCGACCTCTTGACCATGTATATTGATACGTTCCTGTATCAAAAGGCACCATTTGGATATCCCAGGACATAAAGTACTCCAGCCATTTTTTACAATTCGCCTGTGACTTTTTCTTAATATCGTAATTACAATGTTTCTCAGCCTTATCTACAGCTATACAAGTAGCGTTAAAATCTCCCCCAATGAGTACATTCAAACTTAATTTGTTCGAGAGGACCTTTTCAAAGATAAGATTCCAACCATTAGTAATCATTTCGAAAGACGTCCTCACATCATTCCAATAAAAGTTAACTACAAAAAAATCCTGACTCTTTACATGATATTTTGACCACCAACAAAGCCTCATCAGCCCACAACAGAGAGGATTTCAATTTCAAGTTTTTATCAATTAGGATAGCCAGACCGCCAGCCGGATGACCTAGTGTCCCTCTAACTGCAGGCCAATGATAAGAATCAAACCCCTCCAAAACTAAGTCACCCATAAACATAGTTTCTTGGATCAGACAGATCCCTGGGCGAGTACAGCTATCAAGTAAAGCCTTCCATGACCTCAAGTTGGAACTTCCACATGAGTTCCATGACATTAAGGTCATCCCAAATATTTCCTCCTATTTTTTACCCATAGCGGTTGTAGTTTGAGGAGGGTTAGAAGACCCCATGCCCATGATTCCTGATGGGCATACTTCTTCATTAAGCAACATTGGAGATCCTGCTAAGGTAACAGTCTGTGGTGGCTCTGGTAGAGTTGTAATAAAACTTTCAGCGCATTCATCAGAATTAAATAGATAGGGGAATAGACCCAATAGTTCTAAATCATAACGCTGCGCCCAAATTAATCTTGCAATGATATGAGAATGATAGCCGCAAATCATCCTAGTTGGATTATTGTGAGACAGCCGAACCCAGTCGATATCATCACTTCTTATAGTGTGTAAGACTGGGATCGCCTGAAATGCCTTCAACATTGCGGAACGATTTAGGCTCATTTTTGATGAGGTTGATTGTTTAGTTTCCCAGCCCATAAAGGATGGCATCTCTGGGGTTAAGAACATTACCTCAGTCTTGGGTATAGTTTCATAGATCTTAGTATATGATTCATATTCCCCAATCTGCACTTCTGGAATCGATCCATCCCTAGGCCTATTTGTATTGTTCTTACCAGGTGACGAGCCACAACCTTCCACCTTTAACCCCTGATTCTTGATCGTATTTGGAGCGAGTTCTTTCATCAGAATGTTGGCTGACCTTTCCTGAGAGCATACCTTATTAGGTGAATCACATTCCTGGCTAGTATGTACATTTAAGATCGTCTCATTACATTGAGATGGTATAGGTTTATTCACCAACATTTTTTTCAACGATTTACAGGGCCCTGCTTCTTTAATTTTGTTAGAGGCCTTCTTCATATAGAGAGCCGGAAAGAAATTTACCAAATCAGTTTGCTTTTGTTTGATAAAACAACACTCTTCCACCTGAGCTGATACACCAATCCCCTTTCCAGTCTTTTTACTCACCGACATTTTACGCATGTCGGTTATACTCTGAGTGCCTTCAATATTCAACATGTCTCTAGATTCTTGATTAAGTTGCAGGAGATCCATCTTCTCCTCTTCAAGCAAATGATCCACTCCAACCACCTTTAAAGACTCTAGTATAACCTTAGATGGATTTTGTTTGTACGTCAGCTTTACATTTTTGGCTTGTTTTATCTTATGTTTGGTGGCTCTCAACAGAAGTCTTTTCTGCTTCCTTAATAGTACAGGTTCATGAGCCTGATCCTCTACCTTAGTTTCCTTCAAAGAGCCAGCCTGGTGATAATCTTTCTCATCTTCTAAATCAATTAGGTTGGTCAACAGCAAGGGCTATCTGGAGACTCCTCTATATTTGAACTCGATAGTGATGGTAATAGGTCAATCATCACATCGGCAGTGTAAGACTGAGGCACCGATACCTGTTCACTTGAATTGTTCTTTGCTATAGTTAATAGTATCTGTTGGATGGCCACTGCATTTGCTGCTACCATCTCAGTCAACTGAGTTGGAACTTTCTCTACAGCCTCAACTGTTTTGCTAGAATCAGATACCATAATTTCAGAAAAGGTATTCATTGGCTTTGGCCCTATTCTTAGGTCAGCTGGATTTTCAGCGGCTTTAGTAACTGCAGCAAAAGTAGTCATTGCATTTTGCCCATTCTTAAATCCGCTGGGGTTTGGGAAGCTTTAGTACACATTTGAATGCCTTCACTTTGTTTCCCCTTCGAAAAGGCAGCCACTGCATCACAAGTAAATAAAAGCCCTTCGAATCTGTTGACCTTAGTTAGTAGCTCGGTTATCATGCCATGCGAATACATAAGTTGCGCATGAGTATGGTCATGTCCTTTGTCAAGAAGGTTAAGTATCCTAGACAAAACCGTAAACTCAATTCAAATGTCTGAGGATTCCATTAAATTGCGTTCGGTTTCAACTTCAAGTTGAGATAGGCTCTTTTTTTGTTGTTCATCCGGGGAAAGGGGCATCACGGGAATAGACCCAACTGCCCCTTCACCCAGATCACTGGAGTTTTCAATTTCTGAAGGTGAGCTGGTCTCTTGCATTTTTAGCCCCTTATTAACCTCCTTATTAACAGAGTGATCATCAAATGCATGTACCTGGGCCTGTGTTTCAAGCACATAACCTGAATCAGTGTGCACATGCACATCTTCTATACAATATTTTTTAACTTTGACCGGGGTGGAGGGCCCCCTGGAGAAGCGCATCCTCTTATCCAGAAGTGCCTCAATCGCCGGGGCAGTAATGGATACGTCCGAAAATCTAGGTTTCGTTGGCATTATGCCCATTGCGGCTAATAAATCTTCATTTGGGGGAATTCCCAGACCCCCACACATGGCCTCATTATCCTGATCTGATTCATTTCTTTAAGCTTATAGGTCACTACCGTAGGTAAGGAATTGCTTTTAGAAGTCATTTGCAGAAGCGCACCTTCGTTGTTAGACACTTGTAGCTGAAGCCCCACACTTTGCACATCATGACCTCTCAGGTCTCCCAATATTTCGGCATACACAGACATTCCCACCTCATTGAAACCATTACTTCCATTGTTGGGTACTGCAGGCATATCGGCTGTAATCATGTGGTTTCCTAGTGACTCATTCATATCCTCACTCGTATTATCACGAATCTTCCGCCCACTGCGGAGCCCGTTAACCATCTTAACTGCCTTCCTGATACCTATTGACAGCAGTGGAAACTAACCTCTGGTACAGTGATGGCACAGGCCCACAGCCTGCACACCACGCACCGTGAACAGTCAACAGTACTTCACGTACTTCCCACGGTACACACACAGGTGCGCAGGCTGCTGGGATTAAATAGACCAAAGAGGGCGTCCAAATCCAATGGGGCGGAACAGGAAGCAAGCCCTAAAAAGAAAAAACAACTTCCATATCTCATTTCTTCCTAACGTACCAGCCCTCCCTTGCACACACGGTGCACCGCGTCCACGCTAACTCGCGTTCACGCTGGATGCCCTCGTAAGTTTCGACAGTCACCTTTGTTTGTGTCCAGCGAGCCAGGCAACAGCGGTGTTACCCACAAAGACGTCCTCCAAGCGGTATCCCTGCGGAGAATCAACTGCACTCAGCTGCTAATGCAGAACACTGCCAAGTCACAAAACCAAGTCCACAGTTAATACATATGGCAGCACGACGAGACAGTCAACAGTACTTCACATACTTCCCACGGTAAACACACAGGTGCGCAGGCTGCTGGGATTAAATAGACCAAAGAGGTCGTCCAAATCCAATGGGGCGGAACAGGAAGCAAGCCCTAAAAAGAAAAAACAACTTCAATATCTCATTTCTTCCTAACGTACCAGCCCTCCCTTACACACATGGTGCACCACGTCCACGCTAACTCACGTTCACGCTGGATGCCCTCGTAAGTTTCGACAGTCACCTTTGTTTGTGTCCTGCGAGCCAGGCAACAGCGGTGTTACCCGCAAAGACTTCCTCCAAGCGGCGTCCCAGCGGAGAATCAACTGCACTCAGCTGCTAATGTAGAACACTGCCAAGTCACAAAACCAAGTCCACAGTTAATACAGATGGCAGCACGACGAGACAGTCAACAGTACTTCACAGTACTTCACGTACTTCCCACAGTGCGAGATTTTCTCTAATAGCCAGACAGTCTCACTAACTATGGGTCTTATCTCATCATGTTATTGTTTTTTGTGTGGCAAACTCTAGATTGGCACCACAATATGAGAACTTAAAATGCAAATAAGGTAGCAAGTAACAATGATAGGGAGCCAAGATTCCAGACTTCCTTTGCTCTTAAGGAACAACAGGAAGTTGACAAGACCACAATTAGAATTTTGGGATTCACACACATATGTAATACCATCAGAGGAGACACACAAATTAAGTTTATGCCAAAAGAGGACACAAAATGTATTTGACTACATAGAACAGCCATTCTGGGATTAAATACTGCAAATAAGATGTCAGCATTTCTTTGATTCTATGGACGATATTAATAGATGTGGACAACTCTGGTGTGAACCATTAAAAACTTCTACGGTTATTATACGTAATGACTGTAAACAGAATGCAATTTAGTAGGACTAAAAGAAAAATGCTCCAAGATTGGCAGGGAATGTATGCTTATTAGCACTCATGACTCCCTCTTTTTCAGTTCATGTAACCACTTACCAATGGTTAACTAATAATTTGTTCAGGTATAGTTCAGCACTGTCTTGTATAGTTAAGGTGAGTCCCATAGGAACCCCTCAGAATTCTATTGTTAATAACTTTTGATTTG